>NC_044580.1:4311677-4614708 GCF_901933205.1 Camarhynchus parvulus
CAAATGGATCTCTGAATTTCCATGGAGGCAATGTCAGGGGCTTGAAAATTATCCCAAAGCATACCCATTAAAAATGTTGAAATCACCTTGCCTTCTGTGAGGTGCCAGTCTGTGTTCCCATGGAAACTGAAACTGCAGCCTCTGAACACCTGCCTTGGCTTGTTCCAGCTGCTCTGGGCCATCGTGGCTGTGGCTGGAGTCTCCAGCACAGCCCAGACCCCACCCCAGGCTCTTCTCAGCCTGAAACTCAACTCCCTCTGCTCCTGTTAGAGGGAACTGCTGGAACAGCCTTCCAAAAGCAGTCTCACAGTCCTGCTGGCCTTCTGCTTCAGTAAAAATCCATAACTGATAGAAAGATTGATTGCACAGGCTCTGTTCTTACCTCTTATCTAACCTTTCATAGCAGTTCCTAATAGAGGCCATCACTGAAAGATGGACCCTGTTCTGCCGTTTTACCCAAGAAAAAGATCATCAGCCTCTGCCATAATCATAAAGAAGAACATGAATGGATTTCCTCTAGAATTAAATTGTGATACTTTGTATATAATGAAATTGTTTGTGTCACAGAAATGTGGGGTCTCTTTGTGCTCCCTATGGGTTTAAACTATCATTATCCCTGAAGATGTTGCAAAGGCAAACAAAGGAAAAAGGGAACTGTGGAGAAGTGCAATGTCACTGGGGCCTTGAATAGCACAAACAGGATTGGGAGAAAAGTAGAAGGACTTTGTGAATGAGAAAATGAAATTATTTGGGTTTTTATCCCCCTCTTCTTGTTATAAAAACATGTACCTTCTGAAAGATGTTTTTAATATCTCTGACACCTTTTGAATGCTTTATCAATACACTGCCTTTCTCCATGCCTTAATTCAAAGCAAATCACTACTCATTTGCAAGTACTGCACATTCATGAGCCAAGCAGACAATGCTGGTGCTGCTGAGGAGGTTTCTATGTCTCAAAAGGACCCCTGGATCTGTGTCCCAAACTTATCATCTGCAGCAGGTCTGCCTCTGGACCAAATGCCCCTTCTTCAGCAGCAGTGACTTGTTTAGCATCATGGGAGGCAACACTTGAGCTTCCTTCAGCATATTTTAGCCAATACACTGCATATGTGCTCATTTAGAAACATCACCATAATATATTTTTTGTTTGTTTTAATATTCCTGGGCACTGGATTTATTAAACTTCGTTTTTTAAAAAATCAGATCTCACCACCACTACGGCAGGAGCTGTACTCATAGTCCCAAGGAACTGACATAAAAAAATATGGGTAGAAAAGCACCCAACCACTAAAACTGAAAAAGTGTTTTGAATTTCTATTACTATGATATCTAAAAATATAGTGTATGTGGTTTTGCTTTGAATCAAAATTTCTAACCTTCTACTGACACATCAACACTTACCCCAAAAGGAATTCCATTTGTTCTGAGCATAATTAAGAGGTGGTATCCTGGGAAAAAAACAAGGCAGAACTAGCTGCTTTTACTCAATAGAGCAGGGAGGAAGGAAAACATTAGTCAAGAAGAACACTGTGAGAGCATTACCAGAGTTATTTATAAAGGAACTAAAAAACCCTAACACACTCCACACAAGCTGTTCTGTGAGGCTTTGTCTTTGTCTGGAATACTCAGCTCATTTCTTTCCAGGAGACATAAGGGAATATCTGGACTTTCCTACACTGAACCTGTAGTGCCATTAACCCTTCATTAACCCTTGTTTCAAATAATCACAAAATGGGACAGCACTCAGCTGTGGAGCTTTCAGCTGAGGTTAACTTTTAGAGGTTATTACTACAAATATTATTTATGTAATGCCTTGATGCTTTAGCCTTTCATATACTGCAAATCAAAAAATAAACACAATTGCTTCTGCAAACTTGTCCAGAAAATGCTAAATGCACACCTTTTTTTTTGAATCTCCTTTAGCAGCCAGATAAGATGACACATCTCTGGTTAATAAAGCCAAGAATGCTGCCAGTGGACATTATGCACATTGCTCACATCTCCAGGAGCTGCTGTGGGTGACCCAAGGTGAGAAACAGATGTACAAAACACAGAAAGATAGAACATTTTAAGTTTTAATCCAACAAATGAAGAAGGTCTCGACACAGTAAAATACAACTGCATTGCTAATGCTCTACAACTGTACATTAAAAATAATCCTTGTCTGTTGATGTAAAAATAGCAAGTTTTATGATAGAGCAAAACACAGTATAGAAACCATTCAAAATCAGGTAGAAACCTCTTAAACAACTGAGGCATTTATGTAAGTATTTCTCCAAAGGTATTAAACAAAACACAGTTAATACTAACTCTAAACATCCCCCCACCTTCCCCACACTCTGCCCTAATTTAATTGATTAGAAAAATAGTAGTCTCAGTTATTATATTTTGCATTCTTTCAGAACAATCTAGATTCTCCATTTTCTTCAAATACAGTAGAACAACTCTTCACAATACAGTACTACCCTGAAGTAATTTATTTCCCAACACTACAGAATTTTGACAGCAAGTATTTCAAATTAATTGTGAAGGCTAGAAGAGGCCCAGGAAGTTTGCAGGAGGGCAATTTAATTTTGAATGCAAATTATTTACACAAACATTAGTGTACTGTAATTACAGCATGAAACTTGCAATGCAGCTGATGAGTGCTTTTAACAAAAGCTTCAAATGAAAGAAAGGGAATAAAAAAAGATTACAAAATAAATAATCTAAAGTTCTTCATGGTAGAAACGTTCATCATGAAGCTGCCTACCATAATCTGTTGCTTCACTGTTAAGAAACAAATCCTGGTTCTTAAGAATCTCTGCTTCAGAAAGTTTTTTATCATCATTCAAATCCATCTCTTCAATGAGGTGCAGAGCCTGTAAAAGAAACAGACCACCACATGCACCAAGTTAAAACAATTCTGGTTTTTTGCTTATTTATATATTATAAAAAGAGGGAAGTTTAGCAGTAAGATGAAGAACCAAATGCAGAGTATTTCATTTTAGCTCATTCACCAGTATTTCATAGTTCAAAGCCAACAGGCTGTGCAGTAGCTCTACTGGACCACTTATTTCTGAGTATTAGGAGTCCTGGTATTACATGGGCTTTGTTTTCATTTGCTGAACATCTACAAATACAGTGGTTTAGAGAATCCTTCTGTTCCTGCTTTTCCTGATTGGTTTGGCTCAATGTAACTGAGCCAAAAATAACGGGGACAAACGTCAGCCAAGGGGATTTTAAAAGCACTCTGCATGGCAAAAGCTCATGATTAATATGACAAACATCTTGGCCAACACATGTCAATTCCTGAAAATGGAATAGATAGTATTTTTTCTATTTTTATGTTATTTAACTACCGGGTTTCTCAAGTCATTTTGAAACGCTGAAATGGAAGTGTGATACTCTGACTTCAAACAGCAGTTTATGACTGAATCAATGTTACCTTCTCTTCAGGACAGGTGACTTTGCTAAGCCTTTATATTACCCAAAGGAAAAAACTAGCAAATTAGAAAAACGAGTAAAACAATTTATCAGTTGCAGAATTGAGCTATTACTACAGCATGGCCTTGCTGTAAGCCAAAATCTGAAAGATTGCTAAGAAGAGCTAAAAAACCCCCAAACCAAGGAAGCTAACACAGATATGAACAGCCCCAGCAGCACAGAGCTCATGTCAGAACAGTGCTATTTCTGTGAACTAAGAACTGACCACAGCCAGAAAAGGCCATGCAAAGGCTCTCAGATCCCCATTTACAGCAACAGTCCCAGAACAGCTCAGCATCCCCCAGGTCCCACACAGCAGTACCCAGGGCTGCTGCTGCTGCTGCTGCTGCTGCTGCTGCTGCTACTGCCACAGGGCTGCTCCAGGCCCCAGAGCCCAGCAAGGCACAGCTGGCAGCTCAGGGAGGAGCACATGGGCTGTGTGTCTGTGTGTTTGTGTGACTGACACAGGGAGGTGCCTCTCTTCCCCAAGAATAAGAGACCATGGGAAGACCTGGCATTCCTGCCACTCTGAACACCAAAATCCTCCAGGGTAAAGCAAAGACATGGAAAATTTAGCTGAGAAGTTACTAGAAGAAAGGCAGAAATCCTCTCTACTGCACCCACGGACTGGAAACTGCCACAAAAAAAAAAGCTAAAATGAGAATCCACTTAAAAGCTATTATGCTGTTCTATCCCTGATTAAACCATTTTAATTAGCATCATCAAAGTTTTACACCATCTTGAATCACAGAGTATTTCCATTTTCTTGTACTCAAAACCAATTTTTAGTTCTACAATTATGATGATTTATCCAGTTAGAAGAATTACAATCAATTTCTTATTTCAAAATTATGCTGTTTCTTCAGGTAGTGCATCTCATTAGATTTACCTACAACAACTAAAAATGACTTATTAAAATTCTGTACCCTTGAGTCAAAGCAGATAAGCTATTTAAACATGTACAAAACCACTTTGTTAATTTACAAACATTTACACAATTAATAGGAACTTCACATTTGCAGTTAAAGGACCTGCATTCCTTGTCAAAGTGAAAATAAATTAAAAATATATGCAAAGATCTACTGATATTTTTTTCAATAACTAAGACACGATAAATCTGAATGCTTCTCTCATTTCACTGTGATTCTTCAAAATTCTCCTGCAGTAATTAAAACCTAACCAGCAGTCAAACCACGAACCTCCTCTTGTGCAATACCCTGATTGTTGGGTACTATCCAAGACAGCAGCTCTTGAGGGTTGAGTTTTCCATCATGATCCTTGTCATAGTCATTCACAAACCGGTCCTTCTCAACCAGGATCCATTCTGGATCTTCCCTTGCAGCTAGTAAGACACAAGTGAAAAGCTTAAAGCTACTCTTCACTTTAAAGCAGAGATTTTTATTTTTTCTCCTAAGCAGATACACTTATTCTCATAAAACACTACCTAAAAGTGATCTCACTAAACAAAAACAAACCATAATGGGCAGAGGAAAGTAGGGAAAGCAATTTCATTTACTGTCAGTACTTATTTGCATACTTGTTTTATACTTACCCAGTGTACAGGTATTGCATCCTGCAGCCTACAGCAATCTTAGACTTGTCCTTAACTCTTCATGTAATTGAGAAGTAATTCATCAAAATTATAAACACTGCAGACAAATGTGAACTGGCTTTCTAAGCCTTATGAAAGTCAAAAGCAGCAGGTATCATAAGCAGGTAAGTAACAGTTTCAAAATAATTACAATTCTATTATTAAAGAAGAAAAAATGAAGTCTCTCCTTCTTTTCTAACATTTGGTTTTGCAAGGAGATTTTCCCTTTATGTCACAACTCACCATACAGTGTTGCCCCAAACCATGAGCTAATTATGAATCAGAGCCCCCATGCAGCCTATTAGTAATTTTAAAGAGTGCTGCAGGAACACTGTCTGCAGGAGAGAAAAGCTGAAGTAGTTTGTACAATCACAGCTGATTCTCAAGTCTTGCTAACAAGTTGTAAGACAAAGCTGTTATCTTCTTTATTACTGCAACAATTTCACTCCTTTCCAACAACTTTTTATAGACTGGCTTGGAAAAGCTTTCATGTTAGAGGAGGAAAAAGATAAAGAATTCTGTAGCTGCATCAGAGATCAGTTGTTTTTACTGGCTCTGACAAACAAAGATGGTTATAAAACGTGAAATTCCAGGCGGCTGATTAGAGTGAAGAAAAACAGATTATTCCCCTGGTTCTCCATATCCTCATGTGGTTATACAATTCTCCCCAGCTAGGATGTAATTCAAAATTAGCACTCCTTTGGGACAAGCAGACTTCCCACAAAACTGAAGTTACTGGGCTTTTTGGAATGGGAAGAATTATTTGCCCTAGCTTTTAGCAAATCAAATACAGTGTGTAAAATATTCATTGAGAAATATTGATAGGCATCAGGTAAGTGTCCTTCTTCTTGTTAAAGAAGGAACAGATTGAGTTTAAGGAAGGGCAAAATTGGAAAAAACTAAACCCAAACAAACTTAAGAGTGAAGGCAGCACTCAGGCCTCTGATAACTGGAACAGTGCAGTGACTCCTCACACTTCCCCTCCACCCCTCTCACAACACACTCAGCTCAGTCCTCCCAAAGTAAGGCTGGCAGCTGCCTGCTCAGGCTGATCAAGGCCAGGGCAGTTTACCCTTACACTCCTGCTAGCTGGATCTGCAGATGTGCTCAGCTGGCAAATATGGCTGCACCTTATTTCAGCTGCATCCTCTGTGGTCAGGAATTCATTTCAGTCTTTCAGAAAACAAGAAGCAACTTGCAAGGAAACTGGAATGGGCTACACACAAACCCCCACCAAATACACATTGGGCAGACTGAAATAAGGAGTCTACTATGCCCAGGTCCAGAAAACAGAATTATTCTAAGACAGAAAATCTTCCTCAGAATCTGTAGGTCTAATGTGAAAAGCTGAAAATAAAGGTGCATCCAATTCTCCTCATATCAGAAGTTTTTTTGGTTCCCTCTTTCATGCCCCTTCCCATTTTTCCTTACTTGGGTCTCTTCTGTAATCACCAAGGAATTCTTCCAGGCTAACAAATCCATCACCATCTTTATCATGTTCTTCTAAAGCCTCCTGAATGACAAAGTCCTTTTGTATACATACAAAGAGCAAAATTAGCAACTCATGATCAAGAGAAACAGCAGTGAATCATTTTAGAGCAATGACATATTCCTTAAATGAAAGACTCCCTCATTTCAAATCTCTTTTTGTGTTTTATGCAGACTAGTGCACTAATTGGTTCCTGTGAAATAAAACAGATCTGTCCTTAAGAGTTTAGAATGTCAGATTTCATGAAAACCAAGTCTGAAAGGTGTCCATTGAGCTGGAATCCTTCAACACAATTCAAAACTGCAAAAGCAGCTCAGAAACATGAATATGTACAAAGCTCTATCATCCAATTTCACTTTTCTTATCTGGTGGATTCACTAATTTGCATTTTTGCATCTTAACTGAATTGTTAGGAGAACTGGATGGTTTTTTGTCCACCAGAGAGCCAAAACCAAAAGCTAAAATCTCACTGATGGATTTGGAGTCTAACAGAGCTGTGAGGTGGCTAAGTCAGTCCAGTCCCCAAAGCTGGGGATACTTGTGCAATCCTAGCTCTTGAAACAGATTTCAAAGAAAAGCACTGAACTCCTGCTCCAGCTCCTGACCTCTAGCACTGGATCCATGAGACATTACCTGATTTTAATTTGGGCTGTCCAAACCATATCCATAACTGCTCCACCTCCTGTGGCACTGAGGCTAAGGACACACATTGAAAAGAACCCCACCCACAGGGTGATAGAAGTGCTCCCCTCTAAACCTTACCGTCATGTACTCCACCTCTTCAGGATGCTCGAACGCAATATATTCATCCACATTTAGAGCAGGAACATCATCTCTATTAGCTTTCTCAAAACGTTTTTTCTCCTTTAAATGAAGCTTAGAAAATAGATTTAGTTAGAGCCCTTACTGGAAAGGAAAAACAACGTAATAGTAGCTGGCTCATTAGGATATTAATTGTTTCACATTACCTACTCATACTATACTGATGTTAAATTTTCACTAAAAACAGCTCACTGAGAGCAATAACAACAGCACTTTTAATTGAGGTGGTTTTATTCTAAGAATCACAAAAACCCCTGGTTTTTTCAATTTAAGGAGACATTTAAAATGAACCAAAGAAAGTTAATAAAAAGACCAAGAATTCTCATTTTGATATGTGCATCCTCTTCTAAAAGTCACCAATTTCTAAAATAACAAGCTGGAGTACAATTATTACAATTAATGGCAGCTATTGCAAATTCCAAAATTTACATTTTAAAGACATTTAACTTTGTAATAGATCTACATCTTATTTATGTCAAGGGCTGTCTGTAGTTCAGAGAAGGTCTTGAAAGATCATCTATGTAAAATGTCTTTTCTGAAGCCATTTTAAGGCCAGATTCCTTTACTACAGGACTGCTGTCGATTAAATGTGATCATTTTAAACCTTTTAATGTTTATGTTTATATTTAATGTGATCATTTTAAAAGTCACTTCTCTAATATGTTTTAAGTATATGTATTAGCATGCCATTAAAAAAGAAATAATATCTGATATAAGCAGGCAAGTTCTTATTTCTGAATGTCTTGCACTTTCTGTCTTCCAGATGTGCAAAGATTTCCTATTTTTTCTTGTTTTATTTTGTACAATCTCTTTAGACAAAATACAGACCCATACCATTGACAACTGATCTTTGCTCAAACTGCAGATCATGTGAACTATAAAAATCTTGGAATTCCATCCTTAGGTGTGCTGTGCTATCAGTGTGAGTGATCAGGATCAACCCCCGACTCAGAAAAACTATCCCCATACGAATGCGGGTTCGACCCACTAGGATCCGCCCGACTTCCCTTTTCAGTCCGCTTCTTTCTCGTAGCCATCCTCTTCCTTCTATTCGACCTAGAAATCGCCCTACTCCTCCCACTACCATGAGCAACCCAGCTACAATCTCCGACCACCACTCTAGCCTGAACCTCCGTACTCATCCTACTCCTCACCCGAGGCCTAGTATACGAATGAATCCAAGGAGGACTAGAATGAGCAGAATAACAGAAAGTTAGTCTAATCAAGACGGTTGATTTCGACTCAACAGATTATAGCCCCCCATAACTTTCTTCATGTCTTACTTACACTTAAGCTTCTACGCAGCCTTCACCCTAAGCAGCCTAGGCCTAGCCTTCCACCGAACCCACCTAATCTCAGCTCTACTATGTTTAGAGAGCATGATATTATCCATATATGTTGCCCTAGCCATATGACCCATCCAAACACAAACATCCTCCCCTACTATCCTACCCATCCTCATACTAACATTCTCTGCCTGCGAAGGAATAGCCAGCAAATTAGAGATCATAAACACTTTACAAATAACCATTTGAAATTGTACTTTGGTTTATATCCTACCTACTGACACTTCCTTCAAAATCAGGCTCAGCTGATGAACACAGAGCATAACATGTAACAAATGAAGTGTAAGATCTTAACTATTCTGCAAAGTAGTTAAATGTCCTCTTAGAGAAAAGCTGACCTTAGCTGGGAGTTTAACTAGGAAGGCAATCCAGAAGGATTACAGAAAGCACTATACTGCAATGTAAGCTTGAACCATCGAGGGAGAAAGAAAGTTTTCCAGTGTTTTTTGGGAAGTGATGAGCAACGCTGCCATCTTCTGGTAAACTCCAGTTCTTGCCTGATGTCACTTCTAAACTGTATCTTACTCTTTCATCTTGTTCAGAGCAAGACCACTAATCTGAAAAACTAAGGAAAATGCTGAAGGTGCCTGGCCTGTGATGCTTGTACAATGCTGCTCATTTACAATCTACGTTGGAGAAGTCAGCAGGCAGGAAAATGCAGCAAGCAGTCAAGTCATAACATGAGCAAGCAGTTCTATCCCAGCTTACAGATTTAGAGCTCCCTACGTATCTGTGATGGCAATGTCTCAAACATGGTATCAATATTTTGACTGGAAGTTCCTCTGAAAGTCTTGTGGTATTTAAAAGCTATGTAATTATTCAGTTATGTGACATACTAAGCTTTACAATTTGTTTCTTAAGTGTGTAAAATCCTTTGTTCACTGTATTAGTTTAACTTCAGCTAACATCCTAAATTATCTACTACTACTTTACTAAAAGCGGACAAAGCAATCCTCACAGAAAAAAATAAACCTCTGACTAGAATAGTCTAAAACCACACTTATTCTCTTTCTGGGAAACATTTACATGTACCTATAAATGTGGAACTTGAAGGGAAACAAGTTTTGCTATGTGGTGGTTCTTGTGAACCTGTTTCCCCTGTCTCTCTTGCCCCTTTCCCCGCTTAAGCATCTGCTTTCATAGACGTGACTCACACACAACTACTGTGTTTAAACATTCATTTTTAGCTGTGGGAGTTGCATTTTCATTGCTTAAAACTGTTTGTTTGAGTGGCTGTTTCATTCTCTGTGAGTCTCTAATGCACAGGCAATGTTACAGCAGGCAATATTGACAGCCCACACTGAGTGCTTGAGCAGTAACTGAAAGAATGGCTGAAACAGTGCAACAACCAAGGGGTTAAACAGCTTCCTTCTGCTCCAGCCCCAGTGCTGCTGGCCCTGCTGAGGGTAGGACTCCGTCAGAATGCAGACCTCACCCAATGGATTGCATCCTGGGCTTAAGATGGTGGCTGGAGACCATGCTCTGCTGTAAAACTGTCAATAGACTTATGCTCCACTCAGCCAGAAAAATACGCTCAGGAGGTACCATTTCACTGTGTCTTTATTTTGTCAGTAGCAGCTTTAATACTCCACTACTTTCCTTTAATTAGTCCCCTATCTCAGATAGCATAACATGTTAACCATATGCCAGCTGCTCTGCTTTCTCTACCCATCTTGTTCTGTCACAATAAACAAATATTGCTGCCTTTGGCCAACAGCTTACAGGAGCTGCTGCTGAAACATTTTACCTGGCGAAATGATTCTTCTTCTTGATCCTCCAGGACAGCGTTCTCATCAAAATCAATTACACGATCATACATTTGCAAGTTATACTCCTTCCAGGACACCAGTCCATCACCATCTTTGTCATAGTCACTGAAGTGCTGCTTAGCTTCTTGTGTAACATAATGCTTAAAAGACTGCTGTATCCAGGAGCTCAGCTCATCTGTGGAAAATTAAAAATATAACAAAAGAAAGAGAATCAGAATCATCTGCACCATAAAAATTGTGAAGATGACACAGATCTATTCTATCTGAAATACATTTTGCAATTCAGATGAAAGCATACAGGCAAGAGGTTACTTAAAGCAAACCAGCCTGTTTACTCCATGCTGTGCCTTTTTCCAAGGTAACTGAATGAGGGAATAGATCACAGCTACAGACTTCAGGGGGTTTGTTAATGGTTATGCGGCCTTGTCTTTTCTAGTCTGAAGGAAATCAACACTGTAGCATCATTTCTCATTTCTTTTTTCTCCAGAGCTTTATGAAAACGATGCTGAGTATGGTTTAGACGGACAACTCTAAACCTAATTTGGTATCCCAAAAAACCATTTTTCCCATCACTCTGGGGTTTCTTTTGAAAAATCTGCAAACTGAAATAAAAACCACTTTATTTTGTGTCATTGCCTTAATTACCCAAAATAAAATATTAACTACTTTTGTAGTGCTACTTTCCCTTTACTTGGGGCTGAAATCAAGCCTCACATAGTTTGGAAAGGTTTTTTAGCTGCTTGTTTTTATACAAATGTAGCTAAAAGAAATAAAACTTAATATACCAATGAACTGACAGAAATACATTAAAGTTACTTCATTTAGAGAAGATTGGGAGAACATACTCTCCCAGTATCTCTCAGTTATTTTCAGATGCCTGGAAGGGGAAAAACATCTCCCTCTGCATTGTAAAAATTATACATCCTAATCAACTCAACTGAAATCCTGCTCTGAAGAGTCATGTTGACTAAAAAAGAGTCCTATAGAAATCACTACTTTGACGCAGAAAAATCTTACAGCATTTATTAAATACTAAAGTATCTTATCCTCTCCTTCTTGGCAGAGGCATCAATACAACTTTATTAGGTTTATTTAAATATCCTTGAAAAGCAACAAGGGATTTTTTAAAATACATTTTGAGTACTGAATTTATATTAGCAAAGGGACCAGCTTGCTAGCAGATTCTGTGAATTGACTGAACATGCAGAGATGTGTGTGCCAGCAAGGCTTGTGCACAAACCAGCACTGCCTTACAAGAAACTGCAACATTTCTTGAAGGTGGGCACCATAAATTAATGGTTTACTTCCCAGCACTTAAGGTGTGAGGCATAGCCATGTGACCATGTAATATCCAGTGCCATGAATCAGAAATTCTTAATATTCCAACATTAGAGAAGCAGCATTAATATATTTCATCTTCTCTCACTGTCAGCCTCCAAATGGAGGCACTAGTAAGGAAGATGTTCTCAAGAGTTTTGCAATACACTGAGGAGTAACTGAGCTCAAAAAGCTTCAGTACCATAAGTTTCTTACTGTAAAAACACATTCCACTGTGAGTTTTACCTTTGGGAAGTGAAAGGAAGGCAAGTTTTCATTAGACTGAGAATCAGATGCAGTAAATACACCATGAGGACAGAGTATGGCTGGAATTCCTATACTTTTATATAGACTTTTTTCCTTAAAGCCTTCATGTTGTGAGCTGCTTGTGGTGTATGACAGGAATTAGCCATCCTACTGAAGCTACAGACTATCTCACCTCTACACAGTCCATGCAGGAACACTGAAATAAGGGTGTAGTTGATTAAATTCAGTGTATAAACTGTAAAGCATTCAAAAGACAGTCAATCTTGTCTTTAAGATTGCATTTTGTTCTCTCACCTAGAAAGTTTTCTGCATGTTTAGTGTCATTTTAATGAAATAATGTTCTGGCATTTGACCAAGGATTCTGCTTGCTTTGTGTGAGCACACAAGAGACATTTTCGTCAAAATCACAGCAGAGCAAAAAAAAATGTTCATAATGAGGTTTAAAATTAAATTAAAATTATCATAATGATATACTGAAAGAAAGGGCCTGAGTTTACCATGGAGCTCCAAAGTCTGAGGGACAAAAACCTGTCTGAAGAGCCATTTGATACCGTACTATGATGCAATATGATCCTTCAATGTCACTTGGTGTCACCAGGTACTGAAGCACACCTATGTAGTATTATGGCTGCAGTACTTTTTCCATCTTACACCTGCTCTCTGATTTGCACATAACAGGATGACAAACATGGAAACCCACTTGATTCCAAGTAGCTTCACACATGCAAGAAGCAGGTACCAGTGCAAAGGAGGTACCTTCAAGTTGATACTGCTCTGACCTACACTAACTCTTGCTGGCCACAATCCTTCCATCACAGAATGGGTCAGGCTGGAAGAAACCACGGTGGGTCATCTGGTCCAAGCTCCCTGCTGAAGCAGGGTCATCCCAGAGCACATGGCACAGGATTGTGTCCAGAAGGTTCTGGAGTACCTCCAGTGAGGGAGACTCCACAACCTCTATGGGCACTCTGTGCCAATGCACAATCTCTGCACAGGAAAGAAGTTCTTCCTCATATTGCAGTGGAATTTCCTGAGCATGAGTTTCTGTTCATTGCCTCCTGTCCAAGTAGTTGGCACCACCGAGCAGAGCCTGGCTCCATCCTCTTGGCACCCTTCCTTCAGGCATTTACACAGATCAGTGAGGTCCCCTCTCAGTGGTCTCTTCTGGAGTCAAACAGAAACCTTAGGCACAGAGATAGCCTCTGTATGAGCCTGTCAGTGTTTCTAACTCACTGTGCAAGGCATCGTGATGTTTCCCACAGGGATTCTCCCCAGCACAAGAGCCACGGGCTTTGTCACGGGTAGAGCGCGTTCTCCTCCCGGAGCAACCCGGCCCGCCTGGCCCCCACCGTTACCCTCGCTGAGCAGCCCGTCCGCGTCCGCGTCGATTTTCTTCACGATGTTCTTCAACCGCCGCTGCTGCTCCTCCGGGCTGAGCCGCGCGTACTCCTCCGCTTCCTCCTGCGGCACAGCAACACGCCCCGTCAGCGGCCCGGCCCGGCCCGGCCCGGGGAGCGCGCCCGCCCCGCGGCCCCGCCGGAGCGACGGCCGGCCCCGCCCGCCCCCGGCCCACCTGCCCGCCGAGCAGCGCCTCCCGGTCGTACTCGGCGCGGTGCTGCCCGCTCGCCGCTGCCAGCGCCAGCGCCAGGCCCAGCGCCAGCAGCACCGGCCGCATCGCGCCGCCCGCCCAGAGCGATCCGCGGCGAGGGGCGGGGAGAGGGCCGGGGGCGGGCGGGGGGCGCGGCGGAGGGTCGGGCTAGCGGGCGGAGGGTCGGGCCCGCGGCCGCAGGCGGGCGATGGTGTCACTTGGGCGCAGTGCCAGCGATTCGGGAATGGGAATGGGACTCTCTCGCCTAGGCTTTTCTGGTCTACCAGCGAAAGGTACCAAATACCGTCAGGACATACTGAGAATTACCCAACTGTTAAACATCAGTGAGGCCTGTCAGACTGAAATGATTTACCACGGTCTGACTGAGTTCGAGGAGCGTTTCAACATGGTAAGAGTGACTCTTCGAGATGCCCTGCACAGGACACAGAGTTGGGCTGGATGATCCTGATGGGTCCCCTCCATCTCGACATATTCTGTGATTACCAGAATTTCAGGCAAGCATTAACAAACCCTGCAAGGGGAAGATGATCAGGAAACAAGGTGTGCAAAAGCTTTATACCAAAAATGAACAAGCATTAGTCTTGCTTAAGGGTGCAACTCACAAGTAATGCTTCTGAGGCAAAGAGAAAGGGAAGCGAGGCTTTGTAAGAGTTATTAATAACTGGATCAATACAAGTTTTAATAACTGTTCAACACAGATAATAGAAAGCTGTAAAATAAATTTAGCCTCATTGACCACTTAGACAAACTGAAAATACATCGTGTAAATGAGCAGGGGCCTCCCCAAGAATATCCTTCCTAACAGCTGTCACATGAAATTGGGATTGCTCTGATCCTGACCCCACTGTGGTCAAATTAATCATTGTTACTGGGTTGAGATTTATGTAGGGCCATTGTCAGATTTGTTATTTCTCCATTCAGTACAAGAGTATTTTCAAAATTCGTCCTTTAGCCAGAAAGAGGTGAGATTAACCCACCTGTGTTTCCATGAACACCATTGTTCAGGCAGAGCCCCAAGGTAATGGAAATTGCTGCACTGTCCAGTCCCTTCCATGGCGACAGCCATAGACTGATCCCAGTTCACCCCCAATTCTATTAACTGTGAAGAGCTACGACAGTTCATTCTGAAGATCCGAGAGTAAAATATTGCAATAAATCAGTAAATGTGTTATTGCAATTTCCTGCCTGTATAAGAAATGTCTTTCCATTAAAAAATCTAATAGTGAGTTAAGTCTAATATCTTTTATTGGTTTAAATGTCAAATTTCCCATCAGTATTTAATAAATCACATGTACAAAATATGAATTAAGTCCTACTACTTGTGGCATGTGTAGACAAAGGAAATCCTATGAGCAATCAAGTCAGAAATATGATTTGATTAGTTTCTGAAATAGCACTCAGGATGCTTTGTTTTCTTTGTCTGATGCATTAACACTACAAAAAACCTCTTTGTTGTGTATCTCAAGGGTTGACAAGTGTATCAGACTGGACATTTCAATGCCTACACAACCTGCAAGACCACATTTATTATTATGAAATTCATTATATCCTATACATTAGGAAAAAAAAACAGAGAAAAAGCAAAAGAATCAGAGAAAAAGGCAGAGAAAATCATATTCTTCTCCATGTCAAAATACAACAGACCCTTCCCAGCACACAGTTAAACCAGCTGTGTAATAAAATTCAAGACCATTCTGGTATGAATGCAGGGGGGGAAAAGAGAGAGGTTTTTCTGTTCCCTCCATTATTTTAACCACTTGCATAGTAAGTGCATCACTATTGTAAGTTAAAAGGGAGTATCAGTGAAGCTATTTTTAAATCAGAATACAAGTCATGCTATATAAAAACTTTTTAATGTGGTGAACTTCCTGACTTTTCTGGAAAATCTGCCCTTCCCTCAAGCCAAATCACGTCACAAATCTATTTGGAGCCCTTCTTTTGGTCACAAAGAAAAAGAGAATGTTAGAAGGTCATGTTCAACACAACTTCTCTGTGAGATCTGCAAGTGTAAATTGGGTCTGTTGGACTGTCAGCATGAGAGCAGCTGTCCAGCAGCACAAGCACCAGTTCTTGAACAGTTATTTCTAACAAGTCAAGTTATCCATCTGGTGTTCACTGTAAGTTTTTGACATTTCTACATTTCAGTTTTATAAATCACTGCTTGACTTGAATAAGCTTTAATTCATTTTATTCTAATGTATGTCATTTATCCACTGTCAGAATTGATTGACAGTAGCTTTATTTAGATAGGCTTCCATTTTGACATATTTTGTTATTATCACATCAACATTTTAAGCTGCATGAGACGGTTTATCTAAGACCTGCCTGCAAAGATTATCCTTCCCTTTTCCATTATAAAAGTTGTTGATTTTAGGTTTAAATAAGGGAAAAAACTGAGCAGCAATTTATAAAGATCATCACATTTAAATACCCTGTGTTTGGATTTCAAAGTGTCAGTCATTTGCTTTGGTAGTACTCAAATATGACTTTTTGAATGTTCTAATTGTTTCATAAGAATTTCAGAAAGTATTTTATACTCTGCAGACATTACTGACCTGTTTTTCTAGTTCTTTGCATTTAGTGCAGTTATTAATATCTGAGGAAACAGGTTATGAGAGGAGATTCTTCTGATGCTGTATCTGATTTGGCATCAAACCAGAACAGTAGGATTTGATGCAACACAGTATCAGGGCACTCAGCTCAGCCACACACTGAGGAGGCAGCTGATAAATAAGTGCATTATCAAAGGATGGCACTGTGAGGGATTTGCATGGGACCTCCATGGCTCAGCTCTCTGCTCTGAATCCCGGGTAAGTGATGTATAATTTCTGAGAGGTGTTGTTGCTGCTGCAGATCCAACTGAAGCGTGTATGATCTCCCAAGCCATCTATTGCCATCCTTGCAGGACTTTTAATGTTTCAGAGATGACAGCCTGAGCTGTCCAGGTTATCATTTAGGCCTCTTTCTTCTTGCTATTCCTGTCACACAGAGTGAAACGGATTATTCTCTTCACATCATGCTTTTACATGCTTGAACACTCCTACCACATCCCCTTTCGTCTTATTAGATTCCGCTTGTCCTGTGTTTCCTCACAAATCACATTTCCCAGGCCTCAGACCCCATGGGGAAGGCTGGCCTCTTCACAAGCCCCACCTGTCCCCAGGTGGGCAAGCTGGCCACAGTAGCCCAAACCACACTTCAGTGTTACAGGATTAGGTGTCTGTGTTATATCTGCACCCCATGTATTGCACACAGTTATTTACTGTTCCCTTTTTCTCTGCTCCCAGCAGTGGGGAGGGGCTGGATGCTGAGGGGCTGACTGCCATGACTCAGTGATCACACTGGCACAGGAAGCCACATCAAGTTTACAGCAGCTGAACATGAGCCCAGGTGGGCAACAAGGCCAATGGCCGCTGGGCAGTACCAGCAGCGCTGTGGCAGCTGGAGCAGGGCAGTGAGCATCCATCCCCCTGTGCTGGGCACTGCTGAGGCCACACCTCACACCCTGGCCTCACATGGGGGCCCCTCACAACAAGGAAGATATGGAGGGGCTCCAGCGTATCCAGAGGAGGGAACAGAGCTGGGGAAGGATCTGAAGCACCAGGAGCAGCCAAGGGAGCTGCAGGAGCTCAGCCTGGAGGAAAGGAGGCCCGGGGGGACTCTCGCTCTCCACAACTTACCAACAGGAGGTAAGGTCTGGTCTCTCCTCCCAGGCAATGGTGACAGGATGAGAGGGAATGGCCTCAAACTGCACCACTGGAGATTTAGGTTGGACATCTGCAGGAATTTCTTCACAGAAACAGTGATTAGACATTGGAACAGGATGCCCAGGGAGGTGATGGAGCCACTGTCCCTGGAGGTGTTTAAGGAAAGACTAGCCATGGCACTTGGTGCCGTGGTCTAGGTGACAAGGTGGTGCTCGGTCATAGATGGAACTCAGTGGTCTCAGAGGCCTTTCCCAAGCGGATCGATTCTGTGACCGCACCCCAGCGTTTCCTCAGGGGCTGAGGGGAGCCGCGAGCTTGCCCCTGCCCGAGGGGCCGCGGGAACCTCCTCAGTGGCCCCCTCAGGGTGGGGCGAGGCGCGGGCAAGGTGAGGGCAACGCCTCACCGGCGCGGGCCGGGCAGGCATCAGGCGGGGCGGGTGGAAGGTGTGGGGCGAGGTGAAGGCATCGCTACACCGGCGCGGGCCGGGCATGGTCGGGCGGGGCGGGTGGAAGGTGTGGGCCAGGTGAGGGCATCGCCTCACCGGCGGGAGCCGCGCATGCGCAGGTCGGGCGGGCGGGGCCGGCACGGCTGCGGGCGGGCGGTGGCGGCGGGGTGCGATGACGTCAGCGCGGCGGGACGCGCGCGGGCGGGACGGCGCGGCGCGGCGGAGAGCGTGAGTGGCCGGCGCGCGGGCCCGGCGCGAGCGGGCAGCGCGCGGGAGGCGCGGGCAAGATGGCGGCGGGCCCGCCTCACCCCCCTCAGCCCCACGGCCCCGGCGGGCGGCTCTGCCACACGGCCCGGCCAGACGGGGCACGGAGAGCCTGGTTGCTACAGGCGACCGGGAGCGGTGGGTGTGGGTCAGGCCGTGCCTTGAGGGAGAAACGGGCTGTCCGTCTGAGCCAGCCCCTCGCGGCGTTCCCGCACTGCCCGTGGGGAGACTCGGACTCAGCCTGAGGGGGGTCCCGGTGCTTGGGACCCCGCCGGTCCTTTAGGCTGAGGCCCACCTGTCCTCAGTGGGAGTTGTGTGGGGGGGGGGAGAGGCACCCGCGCTGAGGAAATTCAGTGTGAACCCGTGTCAAATGCCACATGCTGTATGACTGTTTGCATCCGAGAAACTGCTAATGTCGTTCCTAGCGTAAACCTTTGCTCTTCCTTTGCTGTCAGAGACAAAATCACGGCTGGCAGCACGGAAGGTCTCGCAGTGTACTTGGGGTCTGTCTTCTCTGTGCAGTTCTGTAAATACAGGTTCTTATTTCTGCATTATTTGCAAGTGAACTGCACTACTGGGAGAATACGTGGATCCTCGTATTCTCTCCTCAAATATATATGTCAGTTTAATGAGCTTTTATTATCCCTCGATTACAATCAAGTTTGGTGTACAAGGATGTTTTCTAAGATGCTTCAGTGTTTGAAGACTCACTGGTGGGTCTGTTCTGATGGCTGAAGTGATGCAGAAGTACAATCTTTTTTTTCAAATCTCCCTTCATCCAACTGCATTACATTTTGGTTTGTATGGGTTTAGTAGGTTGTCTTAAGGCATACAGAGATCCGTGGGCTTGTTGGCACAGGCTGGGCTATATCCTTATAGAAAATTCAGCTATTTATGTAATGTGAGAACAGGTGAACAGTCTGCTTAAAGCAGTGTCATTCATGATAAAGGCCAACAAAATCTGACTTTGGATCTGATTAAATGTTCATACTGTCTTTTTACCTGATTTTGAATAGTTTAGAAGTGTCTTTAATTTTCATTTAGTGTCTGATTCTTCAGATAAGTAAGATTAGACTGCACTCAAAATAGACTGCACTCAGCTGTTTAGAATTTATCAACCTTAAAGCCAAGGATTTAACTTTATTTCAGAATTGTTAACACTCTTCTGGAAATTCTTGATAAACCTATAAATATAAACCCTGTGGACTTTCTTCATTTGTGGAATGGTTCTGTGTTACAGCTGCAGAAAGTATTCACTTTGCCAGAGCTGACTTGTACAGGAGCCTTCACATCTTATAGTTACATGAGAACAGAAGTTTCAGTTTTATTTTACTTCATCATTAATTAGCTGATGCTGACTGTTAGTGCAACTCTGATTTGTTTTTCTTTCTGAACTGATCACCAACTTGCCCAGTTCTCTGTCACAGGAAAGATTATTCTACTTGCATCACTGTTGTACAGCAGTCCATGCAATGATTTGTTTGAAAGTTTTGATAGTCTTTGTACTGTTTACTGTCTAACCACATATAAAATTACATTTTTCTGTAGTGTCAGTCTCTTTTTGTTTTCTTCTTGGACTTTTGGCTGTTCTTAGTAAGGAGCAATGCAAACACTTAACAAATAAAATTATCTTCTGACAACCTTACTGTGCTCATCTGATGTACATGACCTAAATGCTGCCAGCAAGCTAAAAGTGGTTTTAGAAGTGGTTTAAGGTAAAATTATTAATTGCATTTTTTTGACACAGGTATGAAAACTCAATGGGGTCATCCAAAAATGTAATAAGTGAGCCTGTTGATGCAGAGGAAGGCTATAACATGATGGTAAGACATTCAGTAGCTATTACACTGTATGGTATTTTTTCAACAGCAAGAAAAACTGATTTTTCATGTTGGGATTAATTAATAAATCAGTTCATTTGTACCTTCTATGAAAGTATCGATTCTAGGAGCTTCATAAGTGTTATTCATTAACACTGTGGAGAGGAACCTTCAAAAAGGAATTTTACAGTAGAATAAATCTGAGCATTTTTCCTGCTTTGCATAATTTCTAGTTGTGTTAGTATGTGGGGGTTTTTGCATTCATTCTTTTTCAGCTGACTCCCATTTTAAGCTGCTTTCATCCAAGCTGTGCTGTAGTGTGAGACCTCAATGTTTGGTCCCACTCAACAGTGTGGTGTTCTTGGAAGGGGCTGAACTTAGAGCTGAATGACTTTTCTTTGGGAATGCAGTGGATGAAACTGCTCGGTTTGTTTGCATCAATGTATTTATATCTATGAGCATAATTTAAAAAAGAACCCTCACAAAAGGTCCTTTAGTATTTGTAGCCATGACAAGAAGCAGTACAGACTAAATAATAAGCATTTGCTGTTAAAGGCTGAGCAGTTTCTGGTCCCTCCTTTGGCCTGAGGGCTGATTGTATGCAGAGCACATGGCAGAAGGAAACTCCTTTGCATAGCTGAGTAGCAAATAGCAGGGATTCAGGGTGAGGGAGCAGTCAAAGCCAGGGGTCAGTGTATGAGGGAGGGGACTGCAGTGAGCTCTTGTCAAATGGAAAGGCTCTTCCCAGCCACTCCTGCCGTTGGCACAATGATTCTCACTTCTGGCTGTGCAGGTCCTCATTGCTGACTCCTGCTTGGGCCTCCCGTTTGACTGATGTCCAGGTTACAGAGATGAGAATTTTAAGTTAGGCTCTAGTTTCATTATACAAAATACCTTGAAATGTCATGATGAGATACTTATTGTTTCCTTTGAAGCTTTTCTGGCTTGTATAAAAATAAATAATTTGGGAAGTTAGTTTGTTGTGGACTAATGCAAAGTTTTAGACTCACATCATTAAGCAACAAGGGATTAAAAACCCAGACCAAACTTGCTGCAGCAGAAACAGTCACTCTTACTAAAAATTCCTAGCAAGAATAGACAATTAGTTGTATAGAATAAGGATAGATTAGAGCCAGTTCTGTACGGGTTCTGGGGGTTTTATGTGCTTTATTTGAGTTGCTTTGGGCCAAGGTATGTAATTTTGCTCTGTTTTCTAAAACTTCACAGATTCAGCAGTGCTATTTTTTCCTCTGTTGTGTTGCCTGGTCGTGTCTCTGGGCGGGTCTGTGAAGCACTAGATGGCACACTGTGACTTCCAGAAAGGCAACTGAGGACATTTGAATGAGAGAAACCCGAGTTAAAAACTATTAGATTAGCATTAAAGTAAAAGGAGTTTGTTGTTTGTGTTATGTTCCCTGCTGCCTTAAAAAATTCTAGCTGCTCATCTTCTATATTTGGTTTTTGTGTAATTGTACTGTATTTTCTTTCTAAAGATGTAGAAGTGGTTGCAGGCTTGAGCCATATAATGGTAAAAATGAAAAGAGAAAAAATGTACCTCCTGATTAGTTCGACAGAAAATCAGTCTGTTTGTGCCTAAAATAATTCTTGGGTTTGTTTAACTTCTTTATGGTTAAGTTGACCAGTGTTTAAAGCTAATGTGGTCAGCAGGTTTGTGCTATCATGGTACATAAGTTTATCATCACCGTACATTGTTTGGCTTTGTTGAAAGTTATTTTTTGAGGATTAACTTTTCTACACTGTAGAAGAGGCAAGATTTTATCTGATTGACACCTGCCAGTTGATACAAATGCTTCTTAATGTACTTGGTTTCAAGTGTCTTGTGATAGAGCACCTCCCAAGTGCAAAGAACTGTGTTTATTAGGTAAATGAAGTGCATCCCCAGTGTCTCTTATTCTGTCTTTGAGTGGTTGCAGCTTTGCAGTAACAGCCCATCACAGTTGCCAGGAAATACTTTCTAGGTTCTTGTGTTCTCAGTGAGAGAGCTGGGATTTTATACATGCTTCAGATGGTTCCCATACAGCTCACGCCTTTCTCCAGGCTCTCACCCATCAGCCAACACATGTATTTTGGTCTCATGCTGCCTTTAGCTTGTATAATTAGTTCTAATTGACACAGGGTAATTAAAACATTTGTGAAGTCTGCTGTGATGTCCCAGCAGCATTGTCAAGCAATTAAATGAAAGTGATGTGGTCTAAAGGTACTCATCCTGAGGGCTGGGTAGTAACTCCCATGCCATGCTGATAAGTAAATCTGCTTCTGTGCAGAATGGCAATGAAAATGAATGCATACACCTGTTTCAGATATTTGAGGAAAATTCAGCACCATGTTGGATGGTGTAACCACATACTGGATGAAATCAATATGTCAAACCAAAGATTTCTTTTTCTTATGTGCCCACCCATGTATTTCTTATTTTCAGGCTTCTTTCCAACGCTCCAACAGCCATGACAAAGTGAGGAAAATAGTGGCAGAAGAGGGACGGACAGCAAGGAACCTGATTGCCTGGAGTGTCCCACTGGAAAACAAGGAAGATGATGGTATGTGTTTAACAGTCTTCCCGGTCTTTGCACTTCCATCCCTCTGTCAACTGGAGTTGCTCATCTGGAAATATTTTCCTTACATAAAATTCCTCTATTTAAAAATGTTCTGTTTAGCATACATAGTGTAATTTAGAAGTTTATTTACAGAGTGTGCCTTGCAGTTGGCAGATCACTTTGTAAAACCTTCCAGTGGCAGATTAAAAACTGTTTTAATTTATCTGCAAGTGACATCTAAGTCTGTTTACTTCTGCTGATATTGTGAAGATAGTTGTGTAACACAATGATGTTGTCCTAAAGTGCTCTCTTGTAACAGGGGAATTCAGAATTGTAGGGATGACTTAGAACAATCAAACAAATTGCTCTCTGTGTTCTAAAACAAAGAAATTTGGAAGTTTCTTTTGGGATCACTTCAGCTTTGGTAAATGCCAATGAAGACTCTCTAAAGAAGGGGATATGTGGGGACAGCTTTCCGTAATGCAAGTCCTCAGAACAGTTTTATTGCTCTTATAATACTCTCTTGTGGTGTGATGACTTAAGGAACCAGAATTGACTTTTATTTTTATCCTACTCAAGCTGTTCCAGATGTCTGAATGCTGGTTTTGAGAACTTCATCTCAAATATTTTTTGTAGCTGCATGTCCGTGTCCAGGTGCTGCAGCTTTTAAGTGTCTAAAAGTAAATTTTTTTATGCTATGAAGATGGTTGAACATGGGAACCAGTTGCCTTGAAAAACTGTGGGCATAATCTTCCTTGGAGATGCACAAAACCCCCCTGGACATAGCTCTGGGCAGCCTAGAGGTTGAGTTAAACCATCTCTAGAGGTTCCTTCCAACCTCAGCTGCTCTGTGATTCTGCCAGTGGAAAAGACATTTCTAACAAATGTTATGTCTTAAGGTGCAAGATAATTCACCCTGTGTCTGATGCAAAGTTCCAACTGTCTTTAAGCAGAGTAGAATTGGGGCCCAAAGTATTTCCAGATTCCAAATTACACTTCTGGGGAAGGTAGTGATATGTATGTGTGTGTGGAAATACATGCAGTGTATTTCCAGTAGTATTTTGAGCAACTTGTGGGTTGATTCACTTTCTGTGTAAAGAGTCTGTTATTTTTGAATACTACCTTGCTTGTAATATTATTTTAGAAACTTTAATGCCTTTTCCTTAAAAATGTCTGTGAGTTGTAGATGAATGTTTGCTCTAACAAATTCTGCTAAATCATGATAAATGAATGTAAAAGTGAATTTTTAGCTTTCATTAAATAGTAGTTCTGTACAGTAATTAGAATCCAAGTAGCTGTATTCATTTCCTTCTTTTGCTCGTATTAGCCCCATTGTAGTTTTTAAACTTGGTCAGTGGTGCTTTCTTTTTAATATTTCTTAAATTATAAGCTGACCTTTTTGCACAATGCAAAGGATCTGATGATTATTGCCTGATGGAAAATTTCCCTGTGAAAAGGAACTAGTGGTTAGTGAAAGCCTGGCAGAGGCAGATCCTTTATCTCTTGACCCTTGCCTGGCGTGGGAGGTGTTTATGTCGGTGTCACTGAGCTCTGGTTCATTTTTTACTGATCCTTCCATATGTGCTGTGTCCCTGAGGGATGACACAGCAATATTATGGATTAGGACAGTTCTAACTTGTTCAAGGGTTGTGTAAATCAGGGCAAAGATTCAGGGTGCTTGAGCCAATCCTGCCACTCTCCTGTACAAAGCAGAATTTTGTGTTTTGGCTGTTTCTTCTGCTCGTGATGTTCAGAGGTATTGATTTGGCAGCACCAGTGTGTGATTTAACATTTTAAATTATATACTGTTATTCATAATGAGATTTTTTTCCAGACACAGTGAAGGTATGAGCACTTTTTATTACTAGGGTTATAGAGCTTTTTATAGAGGATTGATTAATTGAAATGCTGAATTCACCTTTTCCATTTGTATCCTTTTTCTATTTCCTTTAGAAATGGTGTGCTTGTGTTCTTCTTCCTGTTTTTTTTCTCTTGCTCTGAAAGACTTGTGTATTTTATATAGTATACATAGATAAAAGAGAAATCAAAACCTTCTGATTCCGTTCTGTAAATACATAGTTCCAGCCAGTAAACAGTATTTCCTTAAAAAGGAAAGAGATTTCTGGAATGGCAGGTGATAGGTTTGTTGTGTGTTTTGGAGCAGTGTGTACCCCAGTTATGTCAGATCTGAAATTCTAATTATGAATACAGATCAATGCCGTGACAAAATCCCAGGCACGGTGGTGATGGTCTAGGAGAGAGAGTGACTGTAACACTTTTCAGCCACTGAAATTCAAATACTCCTTCACAGAATTCAGTAGTACACAGCAGATTCTGTTGGATAAACTAATCAACCCTATTGTTAGCTTGGTGTCTCAGGAGGAGTCTTGAAACAGAAAAATTCATTCTTCTGGTATTCTGTCTCCAGAATGGAATGTACATTCCAAACCTGCAGCCAGCAGTCACCAATTGCAGTCACATTGCTTTTGCCCACCTTGGAAGGCTGTGATAATTCCAATGGAAGGTTTCAGAATTTTTTCCTTTGTAATTATTTCACATACCTAGAATTAAGTTTGAGGCACTGAATGCAGATAAGCAACTACACACAAATTTTATTACAAAATCTTAGGTATGATATTAGCAGCGGTTAAAAAATTGCAGAGGCTTGACATGTAAATGTTAATAGATGGTAAGATATCTCTGGAACTTTGAGATGTGTAGAAAAATTGGAAAATCTGGTATTTGTGACTGTTCTCTTCCTATTTCCTATTTGTTTAAAATCACTTGGGCTCTTGCCATACAGAATTCATTTGCAGATTAAGCATTTCAGGGTAAGGAAACATATTTTAGTGGTTGAAAGGTACCTGGCACATTCTGGGGAGCTTGCAGCATATTCCACTGTTTTAGCAAGAGACTGCTGCAGAAAATAGGTTTTGTGGGATGTGATCAAAGTGATGAAATTTGTCTCTCTTTGGCCATGTGAGGCAATGTGAGAGTCCTGAGTGCACACATTGTAGTGAGCCCTTGCAGCACCGGTCTGAGGGGACCTGGCAGAATGTGGTGTGGAGGGAAGGGGACTCTTTAAGGCTCATCAGTTCCAAACCTTGAGTTTCACTGGAATGAATGGGAATCCAGTCTAGTGCAGGTAGGTGAATACAGGGCCGTTATATTCTGGATGAAACCCTTACAGTAATTTATAAAATTAAGTTTGTGCACAATATATTGCTGTAATTCAATTTAGAGGTGGGAAAACATGGAGAATTTTGGTTATATCCATGCTTGAAGGCAGTCATTTCTCCAGATCCTCAGCATAGTACAGTTAGAAAAATAGCATCTTGTAAGAAGATGTGGTTCATAATAGGATTAGAAACTTCAGTATGCTTCCTCAGTTGAAAATTACCATTTCTGCTGAGGGTGTTATGATGAACAGTGTCAAAGACTTTGAAACAACACATGCAGTTGATTTTTGCCACAGCCAGGACAGAAATGAAGGCAGCAAAAAATTCCTAAATGTGAAGGCAATTCCCACATTTCCCATACCAGTAAAACTATCCAAAAGAGAGAGGTGAGCAGGATGGTTATTGAGGTTGTTAGGTAAAAGATAGCTTTTGAAAATAGGTTATCAGTGGGGGTTTTTGGCAGGTGTTGGTACTTCTGCTTTTTGGATAGGCAGACTTCACAAATCATAAGCCCTGTGTGCTTCATATTTAAACAGCAGACAGGGAGGAAATGGACTTCTAGTGTAAAGTATGGCTGTAGCTCCTGCAATGCTGCAGAACTTTGATACTTTATATATTTCACACGGGCAACTTAATAGCTAAAGGAGATGATCCTCTTGGGTCACAATTGTTCTCTCCTTACAATTCAGGCAGTTGCTAGCATGAGGTGCCCTTCAGGTGTCAGTGAAGTCTGTGCATCTCTTAGCAATGCCAGCACGGTGTAGCTACACACCAGTTACACACCAGTCACCCTGAACATGCAAACAGCCATTGGGCAGTGCTGCCACTGCTTGGGAGTATAGAGAGACCAAAGCAGAAATAATCTTCTCATTACCATTATTGTAAAATAATGAATGAGAAAAGGAACAAGAAAGCTTGAAAATGTGACTGCTGCTGAAATGCAAAGTTTTCTGGCCTACATTAAGAAAAAGTTAGTCCTTGCCCCACACTATATTAAGTTTGCAAAACCTGCTATTTTGCATCTAAATGTCTGCCCCATATAGGAGGTGCCTGGAAGCTTGCTTTTGTCTTTAGAAGAGACTTGTTCAGACGTTTCACAGATCTTAGATGATGGATTGTTATTCTGGATTTTATAGAATCTAAAAAGTCTGCAACTTGATGTGTTCTCTGCCCCTTTTTATTTTAGTAAACCCTTACTTGTGGCAAACCTTTTCACTGTGCAAGTATTTTATGCCATTGTCTTCAAAACCTTTTCTTTGCAAAATGTAAATCACATCAGAAGAGAGATTTGAATGATTGAAATACTTCTGTTATCAGAAGTCTATCATGGAACTATTCCCAATTCAAGCTTTTTAGTGACTAGGAAGGTTTTATACAGGTAGTACCTGAGTGATTCTTTTTCCCTGAATGCTGCTAAATTGAGTTCAATATATTAGTTTATACCTGATTTTTGGCAAATGTAGCATTTTAAAAATGAATTATCAAGCAAATAATTTTTAATTTGTTTTAAATTAAAAGCCTTGTTGCCTGGAATAGCCAATGATCCAAACCAGCTGTGCAAACCATCTGTACAACTGCTTGATTAAGACAGGTTTGCAGCTACTTTACATAACCAGAGCAATGTAAAACAGCTGGGCTGCATTTGGGAATTTGGCCTCAACTGTTAAAAACTCAACTGGACAATTCTGAAATTTAAGAATATCTCCATGGTCTAGGAATGACTATATTCAACTAATGTATTGCTTTGCTTGGCTTCATCCAGCTAAATAATCTTGAAACTTCTCTTTGGATGTAATCTTTGCTAGAGAAAACTCTGGCCATAGTTACTGTTTTGTCTTAACTTGCTTACATTTTTGGTAACTGGATCCTATGATTTTTGTGTTGTGCAAGTTTAGATACTTGGAGGAATAATTCTTTTTACATTACCCTATAGCAAATCTCAAAGATTAAGTGCACACAGATCAGGTTGGTCTGGACTAACACAGATTTTTCTATGCAAAGATAACTCTGAATCAGTTAATTGCCGCGAGTGCAGCACTGAGACCTGGAATCACCCCCTCTGACTGGGGGAATTTAAACTGATTTTGGAAGCATAGTTGCTAAAGTCACTTTGTATAAACAGTGGAGGAAGACAGGTATGTTTGAGAAGGGATTTCATGTCTAAAGGAGGATGACTTGTGTTCTGTGAATGTTTTTCTCTCTTCCTTTAGCTGTCTAAATGTTGATGAACTAAATCCTGACCTAAGTTCTGTTTTTTTCCCATCTTTCTTGGCAGAACAGCTCCAGAAGAACTAAATCATTACATTTGGTTTTCCTAATAAATGTATTTCTTGTTTTAATTCTGTAATAGCTGATTGAGCAATCAATCAAAAGCAGACTTCTTAAAATTTATATAGAAAACTAGTATCATGTTTGACATGTAGATTGCAATGATATGATTTTTAGAGGCACTGAGAACTCAAAGCTTACCTTTGTTTAATGAAGTCTGTGTGTCTTGCCTTTCTTGTATTTTTTTCATTCTCTAGTGTTTTCTGGCATTATCCACATTCTAAACAGTGGAATATATATTTTGAATATAAAATTTGCCAAACCTCTTAACTCAGAAATTGTGCCCCTCTCAGTACATTGCAAGATTAGATATGTGCATTTTAGAGTGCTCTATTTAATTAAAATCATTATTGTTGATTAAAACAGTTGCTTCTCCCACAGGAAAATCGAAATGGCAATCTGGTGGAAAAACAAAAAGGGTGACTCAAGGAACACACAAGACTGCAAAACAGGTATCTGCTCATTTCTTATTGTGACATAAAATAGATGACATAACACTGTTTTTCTGTGAGATCACTGGTATATTGGTGGCTGATCAATACTTTTCTAAAACTGTGCATACACTGTATTTTCAAAGCATATGAATTTCAAAGTCAAGTATTCAAAAGTTAAAATTGCCAGAATTTAGGTTATCTTGCTCAGCCTTTCCTTTTGGCACTTCCCAGCCTCTGCACGCATGACTTATTGGCATTGAAGCTATTTTAAGGAAAGTGCTGTTCTATAAAATGATCTAGGATAGTCTTGCTGTAAGTATGCTGCTTATACAAGGGCTGCCTTTCTTCCCAGTTTCTAGTTAAAGGAAATTTCTTGACCTCATGTGTTAGTGGCTCAAGTCAGTATATCTTAATTTGGAGAAAAGTCCAAGTGAGTAAAATTTCTAAGAGTTAGGACTGGAAAGCAAGTTTGAATGATAATTGTAAAGAAGACACTGCTCCTATTTTTATTCAGTTTTTTTTCCTCTGTGAATGACAACCTTTATTACATTAATAAAGTAATACCTCAATCTTTCCTCATGTTTAATATTTTAACCACTGTTTTTCTTTGATTTATGGATTTAGCCATTAGTACAGCTTTAGCCATTTAATGTTTTGAGGCAGCCTGTCAGAATTTGGTAATAAAGCATATGGAAGATGTTATTTATTGAAAAAAATAAAAATGTTCTGCTTCCATAGAGATGTATTTGCATCTTTCAAACCCAGGCATTGCTTTCCCAGTTCAGTTTGGCAGCTGTGTTCTCTGCTCACACACTGCTGCATTACAGACACGGTGTGTGCTGGTTACCTTGCTGTGGCAGGGGGTGTCACTGGTGTGCCTGGGGCTCCCTTGCTGTGGCAGGGGGTGTCACTGGTGTGCCTGGGGCTCCCTTGCTGTGGCAGGGGGTGTCACTGGTGTGCCTGGGGCTCCCTTGCTGTGGCAGGGGGTGTCACTGGTGTGCCTGGGGCTCCCTTGCTGTGGCAGGGGGTGTCACTGGTGTGCCTGGGGCTCCCTTGCTGTGGCAGGGGGTGTCACTGGTGTGCCTGGGGCTCCCTTGCTGTGGCAGGGGGTGTCACTGGTGTGCCCCAGAAGAGGGAGGTGGAGAGCAATGTGCACTTTGGGTTCTGTCTCACCTGGGGGTTATGTGAACCCTGAGTTTTCAGGAGAATGCTTGGTTGCTACTCAGTGTGGGATTGCTGTGCTGAAGCTCCTGTCACTGACACAGTGCATTCCTGGTGGCTTCAGCTGGGGTTTGAACACTGCTGAGTGTCTGTGCATCTTGGCATCTCAATTTGGCATTCAGCACCTTCATTTCTGCTGCTTTTCAGACACTGGATATTGCTGTAATTGGTGTTTTTTTGGCTTAGTTTTGTTGAGCTTTCACTTTTAATTTTTCTTTACATATAAATGGGCCACTAATCTCAAGAAAATAAACTTACAAGAGCTGTTTCATATGATCTTACCAGCCTCATCTTCCTTTCAGTAGGGTGCTGGCAAATATACATTCAATAAATTTTGGCATCGCAGGAGTATAAATATACATTGCATACTTTCCAAAATCCAAGGCAAGTTACTGAAACTATTAGGAAGAAAAAAACCAAAATAAAAAACACCAAGAGATTCGGTTTAATATCACTTTCATCATCCATGCTGGGTTACTTGGGATGTAAGAAGTGGTATTTCCATGTCTGTTAACTTCAAAGGTACATCAGCTTTGCATCTTCTGCACTTGAAGGTTTGAACTATAGCTGCAAGTTAAAATACTTTTTCTGATTTAATGCTAACCTGCTTGTGTAATAGTGTCTACAAGAAATCAGGTAGGTTAGAGGGTTTTATCCTTTCAGGGGTGTTCTGCTGGAACACTGGTAGCAGTAAATGTTGCTTAGGTTTTACTGAGACCCTGAAAGTCTGCTTACAGGATAATGATGGAACTGCTGTGGCTTACAGAGTCTACACAAGGTGTTTTTGTCATTAAAATATGGCTGACATATAGGAGAGAAGATAAATGGATGCCAAATACAGCAGATGTATAATATTTATTGCTAAATATCAAAACATATTCTGTGACATTGTCTTTTAAAGATAGGTTTGAACATGTATCTTTCAAAGAGTGGGAATTATGCACGTTTCCCATTCCAAAACAACTGATCCTTTTTATCAACAGTATTATCTGAATGATTGTAAGCCTAATCGCTTTCCTGAGGTCACATTTTATAAATACAGACAGCAACAGGTAGCACTGTTATTTTAATGTAGCTATTTATGATTCTGTAGTTGTGCTTGCTTCATTATAAACAGTAGTTTCAAGGAGCTATAAATTAGCCAGAATATAAGCTTTGCTTTAAATGTTTTTACTCAGGGCCTCAGCCTAGGAGCATCTTTTTTCCTAGCAGTTTGTTAAAAGGTGACTTATGTAATGGAAGAAAAAATATTAAACCCTTCTGAAATTGGTTTTCATTGGTTGTTTATGCCATGCATCTTTCTGAGCATGACTCTCATGCATACATTAACTGGGGTTCATCTGGAGTACAGTTGAAGCACTTGGAGATATATGCAAGGGTAGCAGAGATGTTGGTGTGATTGTAGTAAATCAGGTGCCTATTCTTCTGCAACTTACAGAAAAATTAGCATCTCACCACAAAAACAGATGAGAGCATAACCATTAGCATGTTTGTGGGTGTACCAGTCATTGGTTTTTCTGGGTCTGGATTGAAGGCACTTGAGACAGTAATTCATGTCCAGACTCAAGTGTTTATTTCTTGTCAGTAAAACAGTCTCACTACTGTGAGTTCAGCTTTTCATTAGAAGGCACAAAATGGCCAACAATCTCTTGTTACAAGGGCTTTTAAGACTAAATATCCAATTAAGAACTGACACCTAGAGACACCTAGATTATTTTCCCTTTTAACCCAGTAACTGATCCCAAACAGCCCTCAATGGGGACTTTTCTGCCCAATTACAAAATGCCACCCAAACCTATGAAGAAGCAAGAAGAAGCAAGAAGAAGAAACCCAGGACAACACCCTGTGCCCTCCATCTTGCTTCCATCCACAACTCTCTGGTTCACATTTTAAAAATCCCAAAACCGTAATTTCTCACCAAGTGATACACCTACACTACTCTCTATAATCTGTTTCACACTTTTGTGGATTCTAGTCTATACTGAAGTCTAGGAAACTTTCTCCATGAATGAGGGTCAAAGTCAGTGCTCCCCTGGGGGTCAGGGCACCCCAGAGCAGACAGAGAAATATTCCTGGTGCCCTGGGTTTCCACACGTGTTGGCTGTCCCTGCACCTGTGCAGCAAATCAGTACTGGGTCAGTTAAATCTGTGTTTTAGGGTGCATTTCACTGGCAGGAACACGTTTTACCGTGAGAGTTTAAAAACAATTACGTCATATGTCATGTTTTGGTAATAGAATTTCGCTGTGGTGGAATATTGCTGATATGTTTTTTAGTAAAATGGTATTTTCATCTCTGGATATACATATCTGTCAGAAAAAGTAATACAGGATATGTAATTAGAAAATGTATCTTTCCACTGTGCTGAGAGGCAGAGTATCTCATACTGTTGGGAATGCAAATATTATAGCTGTCAAAGAAACAGAATCTAGTTGAACATAAGTGCTGCCTATATTTAAGAAAGCGTGTGTTAAAAACCTCAAGTGCATGCAATGATGTAGTTGTCTTCAGTGAAGACATTCTTGTTTACGTGTTTCAATATGTTGATGAAAGGTTTGTTGCACAGAAACCCAACTCCTTACCACACTTCTGTTTGTTGTTCTCCTTTCCCCTTGTACCTTCTTGTTTTCAGAACAGTACCTTGGACTGTAAATTAACAGCAGCAGGAGCTGGAGACAAAAACTTTGACAAAAGCCCAACGAAAGCCAGGCAGCCTCGGAAGGTGGATCTGCGGGCTCGCTACTGGGCGTTCCTGTTTGACAACCTGCGGCGGGCGGTCGATGAAATCTACGTCACCTGCGAATCAGACCAGAGTGTGGTGGAGTGCAAGGTAATGCTCCAGCTGTCCTTTGCCTATCTGCCTTCTATCTGGCTTTTTTTATATTTTAGAAAAGAGGTAAATGAGGAATTAGAGCTTCATTTGCATTTTGTATAGGCTTTTAGATAGAAAAGCTGAGGATATATGTATTCATATTTAAGAAAATGCTTTCATCTTGAGCAAGGACTAATTTTTAAATTGTATAAAACTTGTCATGTTGTACATGATATTATTAGAGCTCAGCTGTTTGATGAAATCAGATTTTGTGAATTGAGTTCTGATTTTGTTATTTTTGTGACTAAGCTCTGATTTCTTTTTCCTAGTAATGTCCTTTACTGTAGGTGGCGCTGTTGTAGTTCAGCCTTTTTCACATTCATTTGCTTGCTGTTAAGTGGGTTAATTACACATTGCTCCCTTTCTGCAGTGATAGTTATCACTCTTCTCATTCTCCCTTTGTTAAGAAAGTGATTGGTGGTTGAGTGTAAGCAATGTCTGGTTGGGATGTCGCTGTAAGACACTCCCAGTTTCAAATAACCTGGATTTGTAATAGCTTGTGCATCTGGTTCACATTTTATTGTGATTTTCCAGTAGATTTTTAGAAATACCCTTGTCATTTAATAAAAATCACTCATGCTTTGGCTATGGAATTTATCACGAGCATTAAGAGAAGTCAGAATACATTATAAAAGAAATGTTAAAGAGATGACTTTGTTTTTGTATTAAACATGGCTGGAAACTCAGCACATTCTGGAAATGATTATCTAATCACTGTAAAAAAAATTCATATATCAATTTAAGTAAACTTTTTTCTTATCCTATGCATCTCATTCTCTGCTGTAATCAGACACAGCCAAATTGCTATTGAGATTAGTGTACAAATACATTTCATTGACAGCAGCTTTGAGAACTGAACAGTAGCTCAGAGGCTTCCAAATCTCTGGTTGGTCTAACACAATTTAACATTTTGTTACTGAACTGTCTTCCTGCTCAGGAAACTTTCTGTAGAATTTTTTGGTTTAAGAAAGTCAGCCAACCTTGCATTGTAATTAAATTAGCATTTTAAACTTTTGTGACTGAAAGAACAGAAGCGTATTTGTGTCATTATCACATCTTTTGGGGGTTAGATATCGTTCAGCGTTTTAATCGGGCTACTTGATCTGCTTTAGGATGGGGACATGACGTAGCCTGAGTGAAAAGTCTTCATTTCAGCAGACTCTTGAAAATGATGTTTGTATCTGTGTGGATCAGGTTACTTGTTTGCAAAACAGAGGTGAAAAAAACCAAAAATGAGCAAACAGGGCAGTCCAGTGTCAAATGTTGTGAAGCTTATGTAATGTTCATGTTACTCTTACCTTTCAAAAATCTTTTTTCTCAGCACAAGTATGCCTTACCTAAGCAGCTGGAGTATGTGTTTGTGCTATGGTCATTTGTCTGGGATTTTCTTTTACAGGTTATTGTTAAATTATGACTATTCTTTTGATAAATTACTATCATTTCTGTTAATTAAGTTATGAAGTGTGAAACTGCTTAGTCTTGCAAAGAATTTTTACTAATACTGTTTCTCTTCTATAAATTCTATTATTTGTCATTATTTTATGGTGGTTTTGACAGACAGTCCAGTTTCTCCCATTTTGACAGTTGGACATAGGTGGGAAATAATATTAAATAAGAAACCAAAATGGTCCCACTGCTAACCTTTCCTTCATTTTTTAAAGTGGTATTTTGAAAAATCCTTTCAATTAAGATAAATTCACATTATCAAGAACTTCCTTAATTTTGACCCTTTAAACTTCTGTCTCGGTCACATGGGCAGGTGCTATTTCATTTAACCATTGTAGCTGTATAAAAGTTGTCTTCCAAGAAGACCCATTGTGAAAATGAAACATGACAACTTCTGGCATTTTATACCTTCTGTTTAATCTGGTAGAAAAGTGTTAGTTGGGGTTTTTTTGGTATTTTGTGCCTTTTGCTGTCCCCTGCTGTCCTAGGAGCTGTTGCAGTTTTATCGATTGTGTTGTCACTGAAGATGTTTGATGCTCCCCAGTGGGAGAGGGCTTTGGTGGCTGTTTGTGGTTGAAACTGCAGACAGAAGGGTTGTGGTGGGGATCCAAACAGTGGCAATGTGTGTAAGAGGATCAGTGCTTGTGTGTATTTTCTCAGCTTTGGGCTCTGCTGAAGTTGGTATTCTGCTATTGATTTGGAACTGAGAACTCTCAAATCATGTATGTAGATATATAGATATGGCTTGGATGCTTTGTGTGGAAAGGTGTAATGAACATGGTTGAATTATTTCTGAAATAAATGAAGAGTTCTCAAGTTTAAGCATCATCTTACTGTACATACATCATCTTGTGCAATAGTGATAAAAGATTAAATCTGTCCTAGTAGATATGGTTGTAACATTCAACATTTGAAATGCAAATTGTGTGGATATTCTCTATATTAGCTGGGTTTTTGTGTGTCTGATCTTTATATGAATATTTTACCTACTATTTTCTAGGTTTGGGTGGCAAGTGTAGGCAGAGCAGAAATGGTAATGCCTTTACATCTCCTGCTGTATGATAAAAGGTATTAAGACCAAAAGATCTGTAGATGGGTAGAAGGCAGTTTCTGTAGTCAGTTTTGGTTAATGCAGCAGATGTCTTCAGCTGCTGTTCTTCTCTGGTGTTTTCAGGTGTCTCAGCAACTGAGTTTGTATTTATATATAGGTGTGTATGTGTATGGATGGATATATAAACAGAAACACCACACACTTAGGTAAACCTTTTATTGATAAAGTTCGAGCAACTGGATCCAACAACTAATGATACAGCAAGTATAGAAGAACATCAAGCTACCTTTAATTTAATTTTGGAGGTTTCTTCCTCCTAGAATGAATTAACAGCTTCAGCTGTGTAAGAATCCATGTCTACACAGCTGTACTTTTCCTTTCAAAAAAGCTGAATTTTATAATATAAAAATTTAGTTCTATATTCTTTTTACATTGCTGTTCAGCATTACTTAGGGTTTGTACAATCTCTTGTCTTTTCACCTAACATTAGTTTCTGGTGTGTTTCTGGAAGCTTTTGGCTTTCTCTTGTTTCTCAAGCTTACAGGTACCTTCTTAAATCAGTCTGGTTGTGAAAACAGTTTAATTTTGCTTGAGATTCTTATTCCCTCTTATGAAATGGAAAATTCAGCAGTGGAGTTCTGTTGTTCTGCTTCTCACAAACAGCACAAGGTGAAGAGATGGCTAAAGACTTTCATTAAAAGTTTAGACACATTGCATGACATTCCTCAGTGAAAGAACCCATTGAATCAATTTTGGTTAAGGCCTTTGGGTCAGGGGATGTCTGTGAGAGGGCTGGAGTCGGTTGAGGCCTCCCAGGAGCAGGGAGGAGCCTCTCTGAGGGCTGCTTTTGGGCCTGGGTCTGCAAATTCCACTGCTTTCACTCCCTCTGTGCAGAATGAGAGCCCTGCTCATGCAGCTGAGCCATTGCTGGCATTGGGACAGCCAGTTCTGCAGCTGGAGTGTGTCACAGGAGTGCAGGGCTGTCACGTAGCAAATACACCTTCTAGTTCTGAACTTGGGGATATTTACCAAGAGTAAATATCTTCCTAAAGAAATAGCTTATGGCTGGGTTGTGGCAGTCTGTGCCCAGTGAAAATCTCTGAGCATTCCTGCTGCCTCTTCATGGACATTTACCTTTTCATTTGTTGTCATTTTCCATGGATGAGTCAACAGAGAAGGACAGGAAAATGGGTTCATGATCAAGCATTCAGCCTTACAGATAAAAAGGGATGAGGTCTTTCAAAATGGAGATCTATTCAGAAAAGCCAGCATGTCTTTTAGTCTGGGTATCCCTGTTCCTGTCTCTCCATCCTTTGCATCAGACATATATGTTTATATGTGTGTGTGTGTGTATATTTAGCTTTTGTGTGATTGAGTCCTTGCATTTGCCACTGCATTAATTCTTCTGGAGAAAATTTCCTTTGGAAATGATTGTGGTCCTTTGGAGCACATCCTTGTCAGGCAGGGGATTGTGGCTGCCATATTGAAGGTGCTTCATGAGGAGCAGCTGAGGCCAGATGTGGTGCATTTAACACTTGGGTCTAGGAGACCATGTGCTTGCTTAAAATATTGTTTGTCACATGCTGAAGTTGATATAAGGAGAGTCCTTTGTCTAGAGGAGCTGCTTCCTTTCATCCTTTCCCAAAGCTGTAAGAATCGCTTTGACAGTCATATTGGTTGAACCAACCCCAGAGCTGGCTTTAATTATCTGTAATTCAACTGTATGAAAAGGCTGCAAGGAATTTTTGGAAGCAATTTTTGTGTCAAATTACTGAAACACCCAGTTAACCTTGAAAACATACATTTAAAGAAAGAAGGAAGGAACTTAGTTTGTGTGCTAAAATCATGTTTCAGTATTAAAAAAAAAATTGAGTTTTGGTAAATACATAAACTAAAATATTCAGTATAGATAATGAAACAGCGTAAAGTAGACATGGTTTGTAAAATAGAACCCATATTCCTAGCTTGGCTAATAAGCTAAAGTACAGATGTGGTGACTGAATTAATTTTCCTGATGCGTGTGCTACTATTTTGGGTTGGAGTAACCTTAAAATCCTGCAGTCTTCGGTACTTCCCTGTTTGCCTCTTCCTTTTTTGAGAATGGGAGAATAAATGCATGAAAGGACATTTCAAAGTGGTTAAGGGCTTTCTGAAGTGCACTTCCGTTCTCTAAAATGGGATTTCAATGGGGCTATCTAGGACCCGAGTCCTGACTGAGGAATGTTCCCATGTAGCTACTCTTGAAGGTCTTTGTTGGTTACAAAGTCATTTATAGGATCACCTGTTGGGATCTCTAGCTTGTCAGAGTGACCCTGAGAAGAGCTCCAAAGTCTCTTTTCCCAGCCCAGCACTCGAAGAAGGAGTCAGGGCTCTTCATTTCTCGGTCTCAAGGTTGTTTATTGTATCTTATCTATAAAATTCTTTCTCCTGCCCTGCCGAGGTCAGCTCAGCAAGACAGTCCAGGCACTCTGCCTGCCCCAGGGCGGTGTTATGTGTTTATACTAAAAACTACGTGTACAATATTTACAATTACTTTCCAATACCTATGACCTATGTTAGACAGTGAGCTTCTACTCTAAACCAATCTGTAAGTGCCAACATCACAGCAGAAGATGGAGGCCAAGAGGAAGGAGAAAGGCTGGACACACCCAGATCCCTCCATCTTGCCTCTTGAACGTCCATACCAAAAACCCCAAAATCTACTTTTCCACCCCGTGATAACTTCACTGTTATTCTACCTAAACTGTTGTGGCTTGCTGATCTTCATATAAGGTTGGTAATTTGCTCCACAGGTCATAATCAAACCCACAGGTGTTTTGGGCTCTGTGTCAGGGCTTCGGAGCCCCCTGGCAGGGGTCCTGGCCGTCTTGGACAGCCAGAGGGATGCCCTGGGTTCCAACAATCATCCAGTTGAAGAGACTAGAAGTCCAACTTAAGAGATAAATACATGGCAACCAGAGTGATCAATGAAAGCTGGAGAAAAGAAGGGAAAACAAAAAAGAAACATGCACAACTGGTGATCTGAGAATTGATGAGAACAGAGAGGAGAAGGTAACAGGAGTTACATTGTGTCTGGTTTGAGTTTCCTGTCGCTGATTTTCCTTGAAGAGTTGTTTTTAGCAGTATTGCTTTCTTACTTAGCTCAAACTGTCTTTAAAAACCATACAGCATGGATGTGACCTTGAGAAATAATGAGATATAAAATTGTTCTGACTCCAGTGCAGCCGCAGCACAGTGGCCCATGAAGGTTCCTTTTTGTCAGCAGCTTCTCGGGTGGTGCAGGTTTGCGTGGCTCAGCAGGGCTGTGGGAGTGCCGCAGGTAGCGGGGCTGGCTCGGAGCCCCGGCGGGATCCTGTGTCAGAGGACAAAGGGACGGCGCCGGCCCGCCTGCCCCGCGCCAGCCCCGGCTCCCGTGCACACCAATCGAAGCCGCTGCAGCCCATCGGGGAGCTAATTGGTAATTTTAGCTGGACATCTATATGGAGTTATCTGCATGCCTGCAACGGCGCTTTCTGAGCCACTTTTGTTCTGCTCCATCCTGCTTGACAAAATGGCCCTCATGGCTTTAGGGAGAGAGATGTGCATCAGCGAGTGTGGGGCCGCTCCAGCTGCTTGTCTTGTTTGTATTCCCTTGTTCATAAAACATGGCTCGGGTTACAGCTGCATGGGTCTGCTCTGATCATTTCTGATAATGTGGAGCTAAACATTCCTTAAAATAGGTTAAACCATTTATTGTGGTTTTTTCCTGTGCTAGCTAACTTCAGAAATATAACTCATATTCACATTAATTCTTTTTTTTTTCCTGAGGAATATGTAAGTGGCTGACTTGAAAAATAAATGATTCAGAATTAAATTTTGCTTTCTATGCTCTCATTGTTGGTACCAGTCAGCACAACTTAGCATGGGCTAACCTAAATGGACATGAATTGGATTAGAAAGCTGAAATTTTATTAGTGGAACAGAAAAAAGAACTGGTTGAGACACTTGAGTTGTTCATTTCTTGTAGCAGACTTTACTTAATTATTTTGGTGCTGTAAACCAACTGCTTTGTAAGAAAGATTTCTGTTAGCATTTTTGGGGAATATTTCAAAACAAAGAGGAACTTCTGCATCAGCAGTGGGATTCTGTTTGATTTCCCTCCCTGGTGTCTGACTTTGTGGTGCCTTTCCCTTACAGCAATGCTCTGTGTGTGTCATAAAGAGTAGTTAAAAGGATACTCATGTCAAAACTGAAGCTGAATTTCAACATTAAACAAAATGAATATTAATCCATATGATTTTATATGAAAAAGTATTTTTCATATGTTAGAGGGTTTTTTTCTGTTAAAAGGACAATTAAAAGTAAATCTCTGTGGGATGTGATGTTGCAAAAATGTGCATTAGTTACCTGGACTGTAGGAGAGTGTTTTTACTGGCTCTGGTGTCAAAGGTTTTACTGTTAAAATTTGTAGTTTTACACTTAAGAACCAATACCTTCTCATTTGTAATTGTTCCCAAAATTTCTAAGTAATAATTACTTACTTTGAGCAGAAAATTTATCTTATTACCAGCAGGAATGACTTTGGCATAGTAAAGAATTTGTGAAACAGCAGCATTTTGTCATTAGTGTTTTTCCTTATACCATAAAATGATGTCTGTACTTTACATTCTGCATGTGAAGCTCATTTAAGTTTCAGATTCAAGCTTCATTCATGAATTTTGATTATTTTCAGCATGTTGTCACGACAGAGTATGGGACACATTTTTCTTGTCTGGCACGGAGTAGTTATGAAAGCTGCTCTTTCTGACTGCCATGAGCTCAGACTCTCTGAGAGAGGCATTCATGTGCTGTGTTGGTGATATTCAGCTTTGCTGAGGAGGTGCCTTAGGTCTGTGTTTTGTCATGTTCAGTCAATGATTTTTGAATTTATATGTGGAATATAAAGAATTGCTCCTTTCCCTGCCAGTGGCAGCAATGGCTGTAGTTTGCCCAGGTAACACAACTGAGAGTTCCATATTATGTTTTGCTCTGCCTTGCAGTGAAAAACTGGTGCCATTAACAGAGTAGAGGCAACTTACCTTGAATTTTTCATTGTTTCTGGATGTAATCTGACCATACCATAGGCACTACACTCACACATTTGTGCCAACTGGGCATCAGTAGACACAGTCAAAATTTCTCAAAGTTAAGGGTGTTTTAATCAGAAACAAGTCTCTTCAGCCACTGCCATTTTGTCTGTGATTTTCTTCCTGGAGTAGTGTGAAGTTAATTGATATGTCCTTTTGTAACAGTTAATTTTATTTGTTGGAGAGCAACATGTGGTTCCAGATTCAAACTGCTTCATCAAGGTTTTGCATATTCTGAGTAAATTTCCAGCATGCCCGCATAAGTTTCCAACAGTGTATGTTTTAATCCCACCCAGGTTCTGATGCTGTTGCCTTTGTGTAGTTTTGTCTGCTTTTATTTCACAAACAGATTAATTGTGATATTTTTAGTCTTCCACTGACCTGTTAGGTTTTATGCAGTTTTGCCTTCTTGGTGATGTATGTTCAGCATATTTCAAAAGATAACTCTGACCAAAAAAGGGGCATAAATAATGAAACAGGTATCCTTATGTGTGTTAAGAATTGTTTTCTTGCAAATGTTGCCATTTTGTCCTTACACACTGATGCTGACACAGACCTTGAAGAATGTGCACCCTTTTTTTTAGGATAAATATTTTAATGATTGTTCACATAAAAATCTTAATTTTCTGTGCCTTCTTGTTTTCAGGGGTTTTCCTGGGTTTATTTTTAATGAGAAAGCTAAATAGTAAATGTCCTTCTTTCTTTTCAGTTCCTTTATTGGGGTGGGGGATTGTTTTTAAATAGAAAGATTGATGTGATGGTTGCTTTTCAGGAAGTCCTGATGATGCTTGATAACTATGTAAGGGACTTCAAAGCATTGATTGATTGGATACAGCTACAGGAGAAGCTAGAAAAAGCTGATGCTCAAAGCAGGTAATTAGATTTGTATTTTTTTAATCTACAGAGAGAGTAAAGTTCACAGTAAACTTCATTTTCTAGCAGAGCTTCAGCAAATAGAACCAATTTTCCTTTTGGACAAAATGGGTGTGAGGACATTTTATGTGCGTTGTCGCTGTCACTTAGAAGTAGAGGATGTTTCCTTCCCTCATGAGGATGAGTCCTTCCCTCATCTTTTCCTTTTGAATGGTTGGTTTGATGTTTTGCTGTATACTGGAATTTGAAATAAGCATTGTAGTCTTGAGAGGAGGCAATATTTTGGATATGGGTGTGGCTGATAGGGTTTGTAGTTAGTGTAGAAAAAATTGCTAAGATGAATGATTAAATTCAGCAGCGTTTGGTGGTTCTAGCTTTGCTTTAAGATTATAGAGGAAGAGTTATTGTGAATTGTATTTTTAAACTTTTCTTTCCTGGGTTTGCAGACCAACTTCACTGGCTTGGGAAGTAAAGAAAATGTCTCCAGGACGCCACGTGATCCCAAGTCCCTCCACAGACAGGATTAGTGTGACATCAAATGCTCGAAGGAGTTTAAATTTTGGGTATGAAACCAACTAAGAAGTTTAATGAAGCTAAAATAAAGATTAATTTGAAGCAAAGTTCACGAATGCACTATTTTTCTGTAGTAACCAATGTATTGTTTTGTTGTTATTAAATCATATAGGCAATTTTTTGCATTCCTAAAAAAACCCCCATGATCTCTAAAGGAAAATCCTATCAAGGACTTACTTTTTCCTGACTTTGTGATACATTTAATTACTAGTCATTACAAAGACCTGAAGATAAAATACTGTCAGTGTATTTCATGTGATCTGTTTAGTACTCTCTTCTCTCTACAAAACAAAGGTCAGAATGTCTGTAACTGGCATTTTAGAATGGCCAGTGTGTGCAATGTGAATGGCCAGCTGAGTGAGCAGAAGTAAATACAGGTCAGAAAGAGTGAGTGTAAAGTGAGATTATGATGATTCTGATGCGTGGCAAAACTGATACCAGTTCAAATGTAGACCATGTTGTATACTACAGTAGAGCATCTTTTACTTGTTGAAATGAAAATATCTGAAAGCAGTTCAACAAAAGTGTGCATAGATTCAGAGCAGCACTGCCTGGTGCTGTCTCAGTCTGGAGAGCACAGATGTGTGCAGTTGAAATCTCTCTCAGGGCATGTGCTGAAAAACAACAACGTTCAGGTTTGTTGGAATCTCAGGAACACACTGCCCAGTTTCCTGAGTGCTTGCATTGTCCTCAATAGAGATGTGATACTGGGCTGTTGGGTCAGCACCTCTGAGGATTGAGCTCTCTGAAAATCGGGTATTTCTACAAAAATACTACAAAGTGTGTTTGGTGTAGGTGAATCTGTTGATACCTACCTGACAACATCTGAGAGGTGTCTGCTGAAATGCCTGGTGGTGGGGAGAAAATATGCACAAGCACTCAAATGAAACACTTGAATCTGGTGGAAATCAATGCTCTTTTATTTTTATTTTTATTAGAACATAACAGCTCAGCACAATTAGTCTTTCAGCTAAGCCTTATTTGGCTGTAATAACCTGTTGCTATTGCTGCTGGAGGTGTTTTATTCACAATCACAGGGACATGATGAGAAACTCTGTGTGTTAGAGCAAGGAACAGCAAGATGAGTTTTCTGTCCTTCACACTTGCAAATTTTTTTCTTCTTAGTGTGTGTCTCAAAGCGAGGCAACTCCAGAGGGCTACAATATTTTGTGTGTGAGAGAGAAAATAGGATGGAAGATAAGGGCTGAGACATACTTGGTGCTACAGAAATTTTTGGCAGAATGCTAGGGGTTACTAAGAAAGGAATAGGGGATAGGAGAGAAGGTAGTGGTGTACCTCTGTAGAAATTAATGATTCATACCTGTAGTCATCTTCCCATCTTCCCCAAAGCAGTGTAGAAAAAGTAGGAAAAGTACAGAAACTAGAAACAGGGACAGTCAGAGGTATCCAACAGCATTGATGCAAAAAGAAAAGAATTTAGAGAAGTGATAACAAGAAGGGTGTGATAAATAAAATCACTTATGTGGAAGATGAGTAGGAAAATCTGTTCATTCTTTTTAATGAAAAGGAATTGGGAGTACTAAATGGTCAAATGCCAGGCTTGAAATGACAGGAGTATTTTTCAATACTTAGTTTGTAGAATTTATGATGAATTGCTTTGGTTGCCAAAAACATTAATGCCTTCAGAAATAAGCATCACAACAATTAAATTTAATCTTGTTTATTAAAAACAGTAATTAGTTGAACAAATTACAACAACTTTTCAGTGTAAATTGCTGCAAGCTGGAGAGTTTGCCAAAGGAAAGGTGGTTCTGTTCAGCACTGTTCTGATGGTCTCATAAAGCTTTCTAACAAACCATTCTGTTACTTGACCAGACACTAAAAAGAGCTGTGACTTTCATTTAGGAACCCTGCAGTGACAATTTCTGCAACACGCCTGGCTCCCTCGGGTGTAAGTTGGGCCGATAAGGTAAAAGCCAACCATGGAACTAAAGCTGCCAATCCTGAGCTGGCAACAGCACAAGCCTGCCTGGCACCTCCTGCACAGAAGGCACTGCGGAAAAATGGCAAGTCCCCTTCTGTGGCCTAAGTTGTTTTCACAAACTCTGTGGGATGAAGTGAATTCAGAATGTGATGACCTGTGTTCTAAGCAAAATTAAACCTAGTTTTGCAAAGTACAATGTCTAAATTCAATATGGAGATAAAAGATAAAATATTCATGCAGACTTTTATTGCAGTAGTTAAGTTTAAGACAAAAATGTGTTTTCATGTGAAGGTAAAATTCTGCTGTATTATCACAAACTAGAATTTGATCTGTTAAAACCAGTTTATAACATCCCAAGAAGCAAAAGGTCTTTGGTCACAAACTGCCAATCTAACTGACTGCAAGTTGGGATGGCTTAACAATATAAAGAATAATGCATGTGCAGGAATCTGGGAAGAGCTCAAGATAGTTTTATATGTTCTGGAAGAACATGCTATTAGAACTATGCTGAAGTAACAATTGATGTTTTTTTGGAAGACAAGAGTTACCACATTTAATTATGAATTTTTTCTCTAAAGATGCTCTTTGGAGAATGCTTGATTCAGGATCTTTTGTTCTAGAAAGGATTGGTTTAGTTGCAGACATAAAAAACTACCATTTGGTTTATTAAATTAGTTTCTTTGCACTGGATCTCTGAGATTGTCTTCAGAAATGGATTCTTTTTCATTTATTTTCTTCATGTGTGGTCTCTGATGACTTTCTGCAAAACCATCAGGCAGGACGTAGAAATGGATATTCTGAAAGAAAATTAAAAGTGAGCTGCATTTGGTTTTTTTTTTTAAGTTCCAGAAAGTGCATGTATCAATTTAAGATAGGTGTTTGTTCAACCTAGGAGCAGTAGAACCCATGTGTGGTGACTTGCAGACTTTTGGCATATCATGGAAGTAAAACACGTTGTCCAGGGGTCTGGCATGTAACGTGAATGAGTTCAGGAGTGAGTTCCTCTGCTGGGAGCAGAACCATCACAGCCATACTCCATGGGGTGCTGGTTGGAAGGGGGATCCATGGCTGCTGCCTGTGTACAGTTGCAGTGAGCTGCTTAGAGAGCAGGAGCTGTGTGGCTGAGTTTTCAGCACTGTAGCTGATGTGTAATTGCACTTTTGAGATAAACAGTAGTTGAAGTTGCTCGTAACAAAAGCTTTTTCTGGTGATTGTCACTCGTAATAGAGTGACAGGGTTCCAAGCTGTTGCTAAAATTCCTTTATTAGGTGTTCTTGTGCATAGGGAGAATGTTGTTAGCTACACAGAGAATAAAAGTGATCTGTATTTCAATATGGATAATGTATTTTAAGGGGCTGAGAGGGAAACAAAAGACTTTGTTACTTTCAGAGGCTTTTAGAGGGCTGAAGAATCAGTGTTGTGCTGTTTCATTGAATGTTACTTTCAGCTGATGAGCTCCAAAAAGAGAGAAGCCCCTTAGGTCATGTAGTACTGGCTACAAGTGTTCAGTAATCTTCAAATCAAATGGAGGATGCAATCCAGACTTGAAACATTTCATTTTAAGAAATAACAGTCATTCCTCTAGACTTTGTTTATTCTTAGGAATCTCTAATTGCTGACATTGAGCATTGGAGAATTTCAGTGATTTGCTCGTGGCTGAATTGTTATGTTTTTAACAAATCAAGTTCTCTGTAGGAGCATGTTGTCCTGTGTGTGGGAGGTGGAATCACTTTGGTAAGATCCAGTTATCCCCAGTGATGAAAACAGAAGAAAATCTGTGAAGTTTATGGGATGGGAGCCACAGGGGCTCTTCACATGCATTATTGGAGCAGCTCTGAGGCTCGTGTATCTGCTCTGCCGTGCCCAGCTAATGCACTCCCCAAACAGCTGTTTGGCCATGTGGGCCTTGGGGGAAGGGTTCCCCTGCCTCCTGTAATGCTCCCTTGCCCACCCAGAGCCCAGCTGGGGCTTACAGCCACAGGATTTCCCCAGACACTTTTTCTCTAGTGATTTCCCACAGCATTATCATTAGGTCGCACAATGGTTTTCTAATGTGGATGAGTGGTATGATACTGTAGCTGTTTCATGGTTGATGCAATTTCCAAATTTAACTAAGTAAGCCCATAGGGAGAAAGAAAATGCATTATTTTTCCACATAGTTCTTTAATCTTCCTTTTCTGAATGCATAATTAAATGAGGTTAAATCATCTTATCTCATTTCCCTCATTAAACTTACTGTTACCCTCAATATTTTAATGAATTTCAAAAAATTGTCTTTCATGCTAGAGTGTTTTTTACAATATGAAATGTAATCTCTTCTTACTGTCTGAGCAATTTCTGCTCGTGAATTCCCTGGTGCTTGTGGTAAAAAGTGAGATGAGTTATACAAGTTTAGAGTTTGTATTAGAAATGGAATAGATGCTTGCAACTAAAATAATGTTATTACAGGATTTAGGACAAAGAACAATCTAGAACATGTGAACTTCTCAGAAGCACTAATTTTTTTTCTGCTGCCATACTTGAAATCTGGTTGGTTTTTATTGTTATTACTATCATTATCCTCTTTCTTGTATGAATTGCTCATGTCCATAGCTGTGAATAGATGTTCTCTGTAATGTACCTAAGACTGGAGACCTTGCAGCATCTCCAGCCCTCTCAGGCAGCTCTCCTGGTTTGGGCTCAGATGGGGCTGAAGTTTATTTTTGTGGGGGTTTGGGCAGGAAGTCACTGGTGAGTAAATTTTTTAGAGGGGCTGTGCATCTCCTGAGTTAGAACCCAGGAGCTTGCACACAGGTGCCTGGATTTCTGTTTGTGGTGTTTCCAGTGAGCTCCTTGGATGGTTCTTCCAGATGGAGCAACTTCCCAAGAGCCTGGAGGCTGGGAGGGCCCCGAGATGACAGATGGCTTGTCACATCCATGTAACACAAGAGCAGGCAGGGACAGCCAAGTTCACGTGAAACTAGAGAATGATCAGGGCAGGCAAATGAATTATTCATTTACAAAGCTCTGGGAGTAATCAAACCCAGCATGTGATATGTAGCCTGTGGAGATGTCTACTGGGCTATAAGAATTCCACACAGAGGGAAAAAACATGGAGGAAGATTGGTGCCTCACTGAGTATTAACTTTGTCTCTCATTAGATGTGATCTAATGTCAATAAACATATTAGCTTTGCAAACTCTTGTTTAAAAACGTGCCTGGAAGTGACTGAATCCTAAACTGCTTGGTGAATTAAAATGAACAGAATCTTCTGGTGCACTGTAATTGTCAGGTGGCATCACACTGTTAAACTGACTCCAGGTAGGTCAGGAGTCTGAATACATGCATGAATTAAAAACTGCTTGTTTTAAAGAAGTCACCAAACAATATTCTTTCAAATGCAAGTATTTCTGGGCTATTAAAATGCTTGGTTGAGTCTTGGGTAATAAATATGAATCTGACAGTGAACAAATGCAAATTAAAAATTGAACATGTATGGCTTTTATGAAAAGATTTGTTCTTACTTTAGTAAGTGTGATTATGGTTTTTCTATGCTCTGAATAATTTTATTCTGATTCATTCTGTCATTTTAGACTGCTAAGAAATATGCCACGAGACAAAGAACAACTAGGCAAGACAGGCAAGAATATTCTTTTTTGGTAGAATAAGCTTTAGTAGATATTAGTAAAAGATATTAGTATGATTATTAAGATACATTTACATGATTAATATATCTTATCTAGATGTTAGTAAAATTATGTTTAGGTAGTAGGTACAACAAAAGGGTATCTTCTGATCCTTTTAATGTAGAAAAGATGCTTTTATGTAAAAGGTGACTTCAGTTTTCAGAACAAATAGAAGTGAAGTGTTTCAACAATCTTGTTTTGCAAATGACAAGCAGAAAGAATTGCAACCCAAAAGCTGCTGCAGTAAAGCAGTGGTGGTTTTTTGGTTGATTTTAGCAGTTCTTCTGAACAATCTCTGCTATTACTTGCCAGAGAAATTTCTTGGCCAGATTGTGTCCTAAGCCAGATACAGCAGAATCTTTGTGGTCCCGTTGGTTACTAAAATGGGTGAGGTGGGAGACAAGGTGCCTGGGCAGTCCTTGTCCCACAGGGTGCAGAGCGAGGTGCTGCACAGGCTGGGAGCTTTCTGCAGTAAATCTGGTTGTGATTCCTGGGGAATTAAACCCTCTTCCCTGGAGAATGGCTGCTGTTAAGATTGTCCCTGAGAGGGCAATATGTTCCCATCACTAGGTCCTGTAGGTAATATTTTTTCTATATGAAGATGAAGAAATGAAAAGAAGGCCAAAGTTGCCTGCAGGGATCATGTGGGAAGTCTGTGGCAAAGGAAAATGTAATTGGTGTTTTTTTGACTGCTGTTCTGGCCAGTGGGACACACTGCAATGTGTGCAAATGCACATGAGGAGAAGGAACACAGAAGGGCTTTTCACAGACTCTGGTACCAGCAGTGATCTTTGAAGAGATCAGCCATATTCACTCAGACAGTTTGGGAATTTTGTTTACTTAAAAATACACAATAATTTTTCTAGACTGAAAGTGTCTCAACAGTAAAATACGAAATTAATTTTTTGTATCTGTCGTTGAGGTTTGTGAACAGTTATATAGTTATGTAAAACCAGCTGTTGCATGAGCTGCTCAGCAAAGATAAATTCCAGTACAGTCCTGTCAAATTCCCTGGTAACTCAGGAGTTACACCAGCTGTTGGGCCAGGCTGCTGTGTTTCATCCTGAGATGTTAAAAGAACGTCACAGTTAAATAGCAGTGTTTGTAAAATGCTGGATGCCAAGGGCAGCAAAGGATAAATGTGCCATCAGTTCTGGTTTTGGCTCATTTCCAGTTGACTGGTTACTGCTGCTGTTGGACAGCAGTTCAGGTGCACCTAAAGGCTGTTTAATCCAGTTTGTATGTTAAACCTTAACATTTGAGCTTCAGCTCTGGTCTTTATGCCTGAGCTATATGACTATCTTTGTTAGTAAAAGCTTTACAAATACCCAGAGAATTAATTGTTTAGACAAATTGTATTCCAGATTATTACCCTCTGTAAAACAGTGTTGGGATTTTTTGCATCTCTACTCCTCCGGGTGAAAATAATGTCCTACACCCTTCTCCTCTTTTCATGTGAACAATCTTGAAAGCAGCTTTTGCCAGAAGTGTGTTGGACAATATATACATAGTTAGTTCTTCAGTTTTTTGCAAGAATTTTTGTTCAGCAGATAGACAGGCCTGAGCTTACCTTTCACACCTTTCACACTTGTGAGTTGTACTGTCAGGCTTCAAAAAATCTCTTACAGTTGTTTCAAGATGTGTGGGAAATTACATGCTGCTATTAATTGCTGGCCACAAAAATGTTACATATGGAGAAGGAGGTCACCTTGAAATCTAGAAATCTGGTCACACCTAGGATCTGATGCTTCAGGCAGACAAATGTAACTTTAAATGGTTTTCAAGTACGTACCAACATCAGAAATATTGATCAGAAAGTTGTATGTAACAGCTATATAGAAATCAAAGTAATTGAAGAAAACTGCTTTTCTATTTTCTCCTTCAGCTTGCAGTCCTATTCTAGCAATATTTTGCTATTTCCTGGAATCCAGGAAAAGCAGTTTTCGAAAAGCTGACACCAATTAGTGTATTTTTGTTACCAGAGTGAAACAAATAGAAAAAGATGTAAAGAAAGCACTGGCAGAATAATAAGGATAGTGAGCCACATTTCTACTTTCCATGCTAAGTTGTGCTATTTTGTCTGTACTTGCACTTCCACAAAAGGTCTCTAACGTTACTGTTGCTGCAGAGAAGAGCAGATGCTGTTGCTTTGTTGTGCTTTACCATCTCATGAAATAGCAAGGAAAAACGTGGCAAGCTTAAGTTCACCTTGCCATTTCCCAGACCTTTTTGTGCCTGAGCAGCTTCACTCTGCAGTAACAGAACCTGTCCCATGAATGGCGTTGTCCAGTGTCTGTAATACCAATAGCATTCCTTCAAGTAAAAAGCTTTGCTGAAGAATATGTCATTGATTTTTTTTTTGTATTGATTTTTAAAGAGAACATTTTTCTCCCACAACGTGTGTAATCCTGTAATAAAGCAGTTGTTTCTAATGCTCCTATTTAGAAGTGTTCCTGTCTGACAGTGGGGGTGTTTTTCTCCCGTAGATCGGAAGGACGCAGAGGGCTGGGAGACGGTTCAGCGTGGGAGGCCCGTTCGATCTCGCTCCACTGCTTTGGCAGCAAAAGCTCCTGCAGCTGCAGAATCACTGAAGTCCAGAGGTGACAGTGACAAAGAAAATGTCATTTCACCACCAGCAGAAAACAAGCATGGGAGCTCAGTCATTGACAGTGCTGTGTCTGAAAGCACAGAGCTGGTACACAAGGATCCTTTGCATCACTCTGAGGGTTCCCTTACCGAGAAGACTCAGGTCAGTCCATCATTTTGAACCGTGTTCTAACTTTAAATCTTTGCAGCTTTTCTTCAGAGCATTTTCTAAATGTGGTGGTGGCTAGAGCTTTTGTGAACTTACCAGGTCAGGAAAGGCTGTTCAAATAATGGTTATTTCAGTTACATTTATGGGAATGCGGTAGGATGTCAGCACAAGTAGGCTAATTAAAAGTATGATGCTGTGGACTGCTTTTCCATGTTTTCCAACAAGTCAGCATTCAACACATCTCATACATACATTTCAGGTAGAAAGCTCCAACTTTTCAAGGTAATGAGCACCTGAAATAAGGGAAGTTATTTGCATCACTCGCTGTTGTTGCCAGTTATTTCCTTAAAATTTGACTTTAAAAATCAGTATGTTCCATTTTGTTAATTTTGCAAATGCCTCTTGTTAGTTCCCAGCCTCAGAAGCCAATGGGAGCCCTGGCACAGCATTGCAAGGGGATTCCTTAGAACCAGCTCCTGAGATGCCTCCAGTTCTCAGCAGCACTGAGTGCAGTTCAAAAACTCTGCAGATGAATGAGGCTTCCCCCCAGAGCATTGGCTGTGCAGACTGGCATCAAACAGAAAAAGCTAAATCTGAAACTGAAATGGATCCTGCAGATATTTCAAATGTGAGTGCTGCCAGATTGGTAAGAAACCTCATAAGATTTGTAAGTGAATAATAAATCTAAGCCTTAATTTTCTCGGTCTGTGTTGCACAGTGTTTGCTATTAGCCTTATGTGAAAACTGTAGAAAAATCTATGAGGTACCTACTGTAGGAAAAATAAATTGTTGCACAGATACTTTTCTTGTAAAATTTAATTCTGGTAAAGTTTTGGAACTTAGAAAGATAGAAACTAGAAAGATAGAAGTGTGTTACTTGGAATAGATAGATCTTTTCTCTCATTACTTATTTTAATAATGTTTGTGCTAATTTTTCATTTCCTTCTACTAGCAGTCATTTTAAGCCACACTCTCATTGAAGTCTTTCTTCAGTTTTGCTCATCATTCAAACTGGAAGCACATGGGATATCAAAATTCAGTTAGAAACAGAGTCAGACCTCTGCCTTTTAAGTCTTGCTGAGCTGCTCTGCTGGGTCTTCTTTACAACAAGCAGTTTGGAGGAATGCCATTCTTAAGGCAAAAAGCATGAAGTCAGTTTTCTGTTTTTATCTGGTTTCCCAAAAAGAGTGTCCTTTCCTGCCTGGAGAGTTCTGCAGGTCTCAGGGTGTGTCTGCTTCACTGGGATTGTCTGAGTGGAGAGTTACAGTAATGTTACATAAAATCCAGGTTATACTTTCAGGTGCTTTGTTTTGTTTTGGGTTTGTAGGGGTTTGTGTTTATTTTGGTTTGGTTTTGTTTTGTCAGAAACTAGATTAAAATTCTGATTTGCAGAAGTTTTCCTGTAAATCACTTTAACTTTTGCAAACTGGTGTCCTGCTAGGTAATTTCCAAGCTAAATACCTGTTTGCTTTTAGAACAGATTTCAAGCATCTCACCCACTACCATTGTTTCAGATGCTCAGTTATTAGCAGTTCAGGATGCTGCCAGGTTGGTGGGATCTGTGTCTCTTGGAAGGATTTTACTGCCCCAGATCAGCCTACTTTAAACCCCAGTTTGTGTATTGTGGTGCACTGTCTGGTACTGGAGTGGAAGTGGTCTGGTTAATGCTGGACACTAAAGAAGGAAACACAATCAGCATATCCAGGCTTACATTTTTGCCCCACTCTTTTGTCATTCATGTTGGAAAACAAGTACAGCCTAAGATTCCATTGTATTAACTATGGTGAAATTTCCAGATACAGTTCATGCAGATAATTTCCATCTTTAAATAATACTTTGGAGCATGGTTCTTTTTGTAGAGGTGACAGCATGGCATGCACTCATGTCTCAGAGTATGCCTTGCTTAGTCCCCAAGAGTAAGTATTTAAAACAGTAATTGCAGGAGAACTGTCTTTGTGCTTTTAATGACAGGGTTGGCAGAATAAGTTTTTAAATTATGTGAATAATTAATTTCGTGTTCCATGTAGTTACTAAGTGAATTAATAGTTGCTAACACTTTTTAGTGGGGTTTGTGTTTTCGGCTACTTTCACAAAATATATCAGTAAAAAAACTGTAAGTAAAGAGAAGTTGAACAAAATACCATAGAATTCATGTTAACTATGTGGAATCCTCCTTTTTGTGCCTGCTACTGATTTTGATTATTTTTCTGGTGTCATGTTTGCTCCAGTCCATGGCAGAAGTCCTGGCTAAGAAAGAGGAGTTAGCAGATCGGCTGGAGAAGGCCAATGAAGAAGCCATTGCCAGTGCTATTGCAGAGGAGGAGCAGTTAACCAGAGAGATTGAGGCAGAGGAGAACAATGACATTAACATCGAGACTGACAATGACAGTGACTTCTCTGTGAGTGTCCAGTTCATTGTACTGTACCCTGTTAAGCTGTGTTGTCAGTGGAGAATGAATTCAGAATTTTTAGTGGGTTTTTGGCATTGAAGTAACCTGTTTGACATGTGCCATGTAATAATTATCCCATACTGAGGGATATTTAGTCTTACTAAACTCAGCAGCACTGTGCTGCTGTGTGGTGCAGAGCCCTCTGAGTTTGCAGTCAGTGTCCTGCTGCTGATTTCTGAGTGCAAAACAGGGGGAGCTGAGACTTGTTATGTTCATTGCTACTGTGGAAGAGTAGATGAAGCAAAAGTCTTCATTTTTACTGTCGGAGTGGGAACAGCATTGACCTTTGGGGAGGCCAGTTCTGTTTGGAAACATTGCTGAATGTTGCTGAGTTGGCACTGTTTAATGTGTGTGTGCACCTGTGAGTTAAAGTTTGTTTTTACTCTCCGGTTCATATTAAATTTCAGGCTAATATGGGCAATGGAAGCATATCCTTCTGTGGTTTGTCCATGGACTGGAATGATGTTCTGGCAGATTATGAAGGTAAATTTTTGTATATTACTGTGCTTACATGGAAATCTAAAATTTTAAAAATGCCTGTTTTATTCATGGCCAGTTAAGGTTTCAGAAGTTTGCCCAACATATTCCAAGTAACGTTATGTTCTCTGTTGTTTCCTGAGGAAAAATGGACTTTGTGTTCAGACTGTCTCTGTGTCTCATTGTTCTTCAGTTCTCTTTCTGCATCTATTAGAATTTTACGGGTTTTAATCTAGATTTACATTATCGTCTGGATAAAAGTGTAATAAAATCATTAAGCATTAAAAAAGGACAGGTATTAAAGATGCTTCAGTCTGTATTTGCACCTAGGCCCAAGGAAACCCATCTGAGAGAGCTAGAGAGACTAATCCTTATTATTGGCATTTCTTGTAGAAAAGTGTGTTTAAATTATCCCCACTGTGGTGGTGTTAGAGGGGTCCCAGGACAAGGGAAGAGACAAGAATCTTGACTCCATGTTTAGAAGGCTGATTTATTATTTTATGATATATATTATATTAAAACTATACTAAAAGAATAGAAGAAAGGATTTCATCAGAAGGCTAGCAAGGAAAGGAAAAGAATGGAATGATAATAAAATCCTGTGACTGACCAGCAAGTCCAAGACAGCCGGCCTGTGATTGGCCATTAATTTGAAACAACCACATGAGACCAATCACAGATGCACCTATTGCATTCCACAGCAGCAGATAATTATTGTTTACATTTCATTTCTGAGACCTCTCAGCTTCTCAGGAGAAAAAATCCTAATGAAAGGATTTATCATAAAACATGTCTGTGACACCCCCCTTTGTTTTTACCTGTGCAGCTCGTGAGTCGTGGCGCCAGAGCAACTCCTGGGGAGACCGAGTGGAGGAGGAGCCCGCGCGCTCCCCCGGCCACGGCATCCACATGCACGAGAAACTCTCCTCACCCTCACGCAAGAGGTGCTGCACTTGGTGCCTGCCTGGCTCAGCCAGGGAAAACAGGCAGCCTAACTCATGGCTGCTGGAAACTCTCCACAAATCTGCTCTCTTTGAGTGTCTGGGTGGAAAGTGCTACAGAAATCTGTATTTTTTCATGAGTAGGCTGGTACTTCATTGTCCACTAACTGAAGAAGTCTAGAAGAACAGTATTCACATTTACAGGAAATAATTGCCCTCCAGTGGCCTATTTGTTTTCTCTTAGTGAAATGGCATAGGAATGTTTGCTACACTGTCAGTTAATATTGTCTAACTTGATTTTACTCTTCTTTGGTTTTATTAAAAGAACAATAGCAGAATCCAAAAAGAAGCATGAGGAGAAACAGATGAAAGCTCAACAGCTGAGAGAAAAGTTACGTGAAGAAAAGACACTGAAGCTTCAGAAATTAATGGAGAGGGTAAGCTTTCTGTGATATAAAGGGCTGCTCTGCTGCCTTGCAGGAAAGGATTTTTTCCACATTGTAGACATATTAGAGATTCAAACATCTGCATCTGAGTTTACATAGTTTTCACAGCTGACTTGTGCATCACAGCAATTAAAGAAAGCATTATTTCAAATCATGAACTTCTTGACTATTTTATAGGAGACAATCTCAGATTCAGGGAAGGTATGACACGAGGAGAAATGTGTTGCATGTATTCAACAGAAATGGTAAAAACTCACCAAACTGAAGCAGTGTACTTCAAGGCAGGCTTTGTGTAGGGCATGAAAATACTTTATTACTGTGAAGAAAGTTTCAAGGATTAGAAGATTCAGGCCCTGTTGTTAGATGTTGTGTTAGTAATGAATTGATTCCTTGTGTGTAGGAGAAAGATGTGAGGAAATGGAAAGAAGAATTGTTAGATCAAAGGCGCAGGATGATGGAGGAGAAGTTACTCCATGCAGAATTCAAACGTGAAGTGCAGCTACAAGCAATTGTGAAAAAAGCACAAGAGGAAGAAGCTAAGGTGGGTGACTTTGTTTTCAAAGGAACTATTTAATAGCTATGCTTTTGTAGATGTTGTACTCAGAGGGCTTTGAAGTAGTTTGTGAAGGACAGTGCAGTTTAGACACGAACATTGTGAGCCGTGAAGCAGATGAATGCTGATGCCTAAATGGTGCACTTTCCTCTAATACAACTTAAAATTAATGAGTTGTTGTTAGACATCATGGTGGGTTGGTGTGGGAGAAAAGATGGGCTGAAAGAAAGAGCTGATCATTATCTTGCTGCTTTTGTTCCTCACAGAGTGTGGCAGCATTTTTGGTGATACCTAGTCCTCCTGGAAGGACTAGAAGATCTGATGATCAATTCTCTGCTTTTCCAGCTCCATGGGGGAGCTCATTTTTCTTCTTATTTGTTAAAAAACCATTCCAGATCCAGCATTCTGTGTCCTTAAACAGTGGTTGTGTTGCTGTGTTTTGTACCACTGATGTTGTTGAGCAGCTGGGAATAGACAAAGACCTGCAGTTAGTATGTGGCAGCTATTCTAAATTAAGTATATTTAGTGCTCTTCTGATTTAGTACATAATTCCATCAGGCAGTCACTAGATGGATGCTTTTTGGTTTGCTTCCTTCATACTACTTTGATGAAATTTTTCGTGGTTTAACTCCAGCTAGCAGCTAAGCACCACACAACCACACACTTCCTCTGTCTCCTGTCCCGTGGGACTGGGGGCGGGGGGGAAGAGAGAATCAGAAGTGTAAAGGTAAGAAATCTCATGGGTTGAAACAGAAACAGTTTAATAACTGTGTGGGGGAAAATCAGTTCTAAGAAAAAGGAATATAACAGAGATAAATGATAAAGAAAGACAAGTGATGCCAAAAGAAACAATTACCAGTCCCTAAACAGTGCCCCCACACCAACCTCTCCCCAGTTTTGTTGCTGCACTGATGTCCTGTGTCTCAGATATCCCTTTGGTCCCTTGGCCTTGATGCTGTGCAAGCCCTGCTCAACAGTAACTAAAACATCCCTGTGTTGTCAGCATAGTTTCCAGCACAAATCCAAAACATAATCTCATCCTAGCTACTGCAAAGAGAATTAACTCTATCCCAGCCAAAAGCAGCATAAAAGAAATGAAGTATTTTATTTTAAAGTCTGTTTTTCCTAAGTGAAGATACATGCATCTCCTTGAAACTGTTTCATTATATGATGAGCATGTATCTCAGCTGTGATTGATGCAGCTGTTCATTTGTGTTTCAAGATAAGCACAACGAAACTGATTGTACTTTTTTACTTAGTTGCTGTTTCTCTCTTGGATTAAAAGGATTTCTAGAGTACCTAATTCAGTCCGCCCTACATTGATTACTGTTCCATTACACCAGTGTGACTTCTGTAATTCTACTAACTAAATCACACTTGCCATAGTTCCCCAGATAAGCAGATGTTTCAAATATTGTGTGTTTAACTGTGTGGGATCTGATGGCTCATGAGGTTCTTGTTTTCTGGAAATCAAGGTTAATTGGGCCAGAAGGCTTTAGAGAAATGGCTGATGGGTAGGATAGCTGCAGACCATGGTAACTGTTGCTGCCCAGTTGGTTATCTAAATTCCCAGTGCTTGCTTGTTTACTGACCTGTAAAAGCCATCCTGTAAATGGATTCTAGTCAGTAAACAAAGTTACAAACATAATCCTACCACCCTTTTGCATGATCTGTTTTTGTCTGTCCATATGTGTTCTTTTTACCTGTTTTATTTGGTGTACACATTGAAGTTCTTTTTAGGTAACCTTTTCTTACTATTTTTTTGTTCTTATGTACTGCACTGTCCTGTGGTTGAAAAACATAATACATGTTCATGAAATAGGCTATATGGATAAGAAATATTAGACCATGAGCCTGTTTGGTTTTTTCTTATTCATACTTTGTATACTTACACTTTTTTGATCAGTGAGTTCACATGTATTTAAAGTTAGCTCAAAAGCCCTGTTGGATTCTACTAGCACTTGTGTATTTTACTGATTCATCCATCTGGGTTTTAATATTACACATTTTGTGGCTGAGAGAATGGACTGATGGAGTCTCGGTGCTGATAGAATTGAGAGAACTTTTCTGTATTTTACCCAAAGTTTCTTGTTTCTCTGATACAATTCAAATTTTCTTATATTCCATGGGCTGTCTTGATTACACCAAACAAAACAATAAAAAATCATTACAAAGGCTAAAGAATTATTCTCAAGTTGATGGTTTTCCAACTCATTCTGGAGAAATGTCCCTCCAGTTTAATTATCAAGCGCATAGTTAACAAATGGATGAAATTCTCCAAGATGAAACCTATTTCAACTTCTTGGGTCTTTTCTTATGCTTTCTGATTGCTTTCAGGTGAATGAAATTGCTTTTATAAACACCCTGGAGGCTCAGAACAAGCGGCACGACGTGCTGAACAAACTGAAGGAGTACGAGCAGCGCCTGAACGAGCTGCAGGAGGAGCGGCAGCGCAGGCAGGAGGAGAAGCAGGCACGGGACGAGGCAGTTCAGGTAGGACAGGTCTGGAGCTGCAGGGGCACAGTGAAATACAGCTTTGTGTTTCAGTTTGGCTCTGCAGACATTCAAGTGCAGCTTCTCTTAATTCCTGTGTGTTTCATGATTAAAAGAGCAACAAGAATTCGCTTTTCCCTGGCTAGGAGCGCAAGAGAGCCCTGGAAGCGGAGCGGCAGGCCCGGGTGGAGGAGCTGCTGATGAAGAGGAAGGAGCAGGAAGCACGTATTGAACAGCAAAGACAGGAGAAGGAAAAGGCACGAGAAGATGCAGCACGGGAGAGAGCCAGGTAACTTAGCAATTGTTTCTTTGGTTCCCTTCACGATTATCCTCCCCAGCAAACTGCACCTTCTCTGCAACAGCAGTACCTTCCTGGGGTGTCAGGCTTAGGATTTTAAAAAGTATCATTAATAAGGATGCTTGATGAATGGCTTGAAAGAAGAAATCAGGTCAGTCATCATAAATTCTGCATTATGTTTTTGTATTCCTTACATACATGCACAATATAAGCTGTAAGGCTGTATTTTATTATATTCGTCTTAGTTTTATTGCAGACAAGACCTTGTAATAATTTGCCTTTTTCATATTTCACCTTAGTTTTCAAAGGAAACAAGATTTATGTACCCATGTTCTCCATTTCCTCTGCTTTCCAGAAACTTTTGGACTTACTGGCATCAATTTGATTTCACATTGTTGTAGACACCAAAGATTACATTTGTGAAGCACACAGCCAGGAAATCAGGCTTCCCTACTTCTGCTGCCTGTGAACTACTTGGTTTATAGTTTTGCCCATAATTAAAAGTTCATAAAGGGGACTTCACATGGACTCTTCTCTCTCTTCCTTTTGAGGTGCAGGGAGAATGAATGTTGGTGTGCAAGACAGGTTTACTTTCCAGTCTGATGCAGTCTAATATATTCTACTTGTTTAATTTACCAAACTCTCTTTGTATTCACCTCCTACTTCTCCCTCTTTTCCTGCAGTTCCCCTGCCACAAGCATTCCTTAAAACCTTGGTAAAAGTTAAGGCCTTTCCTGTGGTGGGTGTTTGCTAATGATTCTTGATACGTTTTTAATGTCGTGGCTTGTTTTCTTCAAAATTGTCACAAAGAGGATTTTTCCCCCCAAGTGAAATATTCAGAAATGTATTAATCACCTTTCATCTTCTGAAGTCCTGAGCGACATCATAATGAGAGTCAGCTTTCCATTAGAAGTGTAATGAATTCTGGGCAGGCTCTGTAGCCTTTGCTGGGGCTTCATGGACCTTTCCTCAGTGTATTGAGCCAAAATCACCTGAGATTGAGTGAGTTGGAAGGGATCCTTCAGGATCTTACACTCATTTGCAAATACTCGAGGAAGATTAGGACTCATGGAGAATTTGGTTATGCTGTTTTGGGAAGATAGCCCCTGCATGTGTGAGGCTTCTACATCTTTCTGAAATCTGAGGAAACCCTCAAAGTAAGCAAATGGCTGATAATTGCCCTACTGATGTCTTTGTCTTCTAAAGCCTTCTACAGTTAGATCGTGTTGCAAATCTTCAAGCAGAAAATTCCTTGCTCTTTGAGTTTAATCAGTGTTAAATCTGCCCCATCCCTTTGTTGCACCCCATTAATTTCCTTATGACTTGTAAGGAGAAGCAGTTTCCATTTGCCTTCTGTTCCTATTGTGTGTCAGCAAATCTCTCTGTTTGTTGCTCTAAGACTCAGTTTTTAAACCCTTTGTACTTGATATTGCAGTACCGTGCTTGCACTTGTTTTTCTTTTGTTTTCTTTGCCAGATACTGATTACACGAGAGATTTTTTTTCTTTTCTTTTCCTTTCTCTTTTTTTTTTTTGATAATTTTGGGAAAGAGTAGGAAAGAATGCATGTGGTGCCTTACAATGTGATGATTCTGCTCTGTCAGTCATTACATCCCCTAATAACAGTTCTGAGGTTTCTGTACCACAGCAGAGTGAGGGGAGGACTCGGGGTCCTGGGTTTGGAGCGCAGGGAGGGGCGAGCTTGACAGGAATCTGGCTGTCCTGTCCCTTCTGTCCTGGATTGCAGTGTGTTTTGGTGGAACCTTGGAGGTATCATTTGGTGTTTTGTTGGTTTTTTCCTGCAGCTAGGATTTGGCTTGTATCCTGAAGATTTAATATTGGCTGGAATGAGTGATTTTTGCAATATCTGCTTAAAGTTTCTTCAGTATAAGCTTTACCATGTGCATCTGTGGGTGATTAAAACATCTGTATGAATGGAATAGTGTACTTAAAACTGACTTTAAAAGCCCCTCTGCCCTTAACTTGTTTCCAGTAAAGCTTTAGTTGTAATTTCAAAGTATTTTATATTCCAGAGAGTTGAAATCCACAATACAGAAAATGTTGTTCTTGTCAGTAGAAATCATAAAACTGTATAAAGTATCCTAACCATGGAAAAAAAACTGCTTTTCAGAAAGGCTTGTGCAGGAGTTGTGTTGATGGAGCTGGAAATAAATGGAAACTTGAAAATTTTGTTTCAAAGAAAAAACGTAATTAGCCCAAAGTATGAAATGGTGATAATCTGTTTTAGTTTGTAGGATTAAACAAATATGTAAAGATGCAGACTGCAAGAAACAACTAAAATAAGCTTGTAGTTCAGCTTTGCTTTCTGTACCTCAGGGATGATAACACATCAAGTACCTAGTGCTTCTCATCCATAATCTCCTCCCCACCCCTCCCACACCCACAGTGATTGGAAGAGTTCACTTTTTCTCTCTGAAAGAACAATTTTTAGTGTTTATCATTTGAATTACTTCCTCTGCTGTCTTCTTTCCTATCCATTCTTATATTTTCTGTGGCTTTTTGTTTTAAAAATGTTACTTCTCCGTTTATGGAACTGATCTTGTTTCTTTCTATCAGATTTCTGTTTAAAAACCCAGACAAACAGGAATCCACACATGACAAAATCCATTGCTGTTTGGATCATAGTCCTTATGTCAGGCTCTCTAGTTTTGGCACTCAGGCTCCTTTAATTTTGGAATGCTTTTTGAAAAGATGGCTGATGGCTTTGCTTGACTCCTTCATAGCTCAGTTTTACCCAGAGCCTTCATTATGTCTTTGGCACTTTAGAGCTGCCAGGCTTCTCTCCCATCACATTTTACAATTTTTTTTGTATAAACAGCATGAGTAGCTGATTTTCTTCCCCTTGAGCATTTAATTGCTCCCTTGGGAAGTTGTTCTTGATGAAACCTCCTACCTGCAGGTTTCTGCATAATGGGCATGGTTACAAGTCAAGTTACACCCCTTGTTCTTTTCTTAGAAAAAAAAATCTAAATCTCTTCAACAGGGTGATGCTGTTGGTCAGAGTTTTCTCTGGGAATTTCTATATTTAAATCTGTACCAATGAACATTTTATAGAGCACTGCCCTGAGTGTTGCAAAGGGGGCTTTTCACTGTGTCATTGCTCTTCCCCATTGATTGAGTGACTGCAGCCCTTGGCTGAAGAATGCAAGTGGTGACAGGGTGTCACAGTCATCACTCTTTTGTGGCATCTTCTTGACTATCACTGCTCTGATTGGGACTGAGGTGTGATCCTGGTTCTGCTACAAAGGTTCAAGTGTCTATCTTGATTAAGTCTTTCAAATGAAAATGTCCACATTCTCTAAGTTGTTTTTTGTTGTTTTTCTTTTCTACTGAACCATCTTCAACTTAATTTTTGGGTTTTCTTGTTCTGCATTCCAGACATAAATGTGTCAGTATTATTCATGCTTTACACTGATACACATTCTCCCTATACTTACTATCCTTTGGTTAGAGATCGGGAAGAGAGGTTGGCAGCTCTTACTGCAGCTCAGCAAGAAGCCATGGAAGAATTGCAGAAGAAGATTCAACTGAAGGTATAAATGGATACATTAGTTGAAAAATTCATCAATATTTCTTTGCACAGTTCAGTTCCATTTGCTGTCATTCAATGTGTTTTCTCTTTGTTGCTTTATTTTCCATTCAGCATGATGAAAGTATTAGAAGGCACATGGAACAAATTGAACAGAGAAAAGAGAAAGCAGCTGAACTCAGTAGTGGAAGGCATGCTAATACTGACTATGCACCAAAGCTCACACCCTATGAGCGAAAGAAGCAGTGCTCATTGTGCAATGTCATGGTGAGTTGGGCAGAGGGGACACTGCTGGAATTGCAGCACAAACCCAAGGCATGAAGCTACAAGTTCTGCTTCGCTCACTTGCACATTTACTGTATCCCTGCTCTGCTTTTGTAAAAAGTGCATCTTATTCTGTCCATGGGTCAGGTAGGTTAGGGAAGATATAAAGGAGCTGTAGAGTTGTGGGTAGAGTGGAGACTCTGGGCAGTGCTCAGTTATTGGCTGTCTGCTGAGAGAAGCAAGAACTCAGGAGCATCAGATGGAAGAAGGTAGTTTAAAGATAGATTAAAGCAAAGTAAAGAATGTGATCCTTTACATAGCAGGCAGCTGAGCTGGGAACACCTTGTTGTGAGATACTGTGGGTATTTGAATTTTCTGGTAGTTCAGGGGCTGATTGGTTAAGTGTAGCTGGACTGAAATTCACAGAGAAACCACATCAAGCTCAAGAAGTTCTTGAATTGAGTTTGGTTGGACGCTTGAAAGTGTTGGACAGGGAAAGGAGTGTTCTCTTTGTCTCCTCTCTCCCTTTGGTGTCTGATTTTTTGGTCTCTGTTGGAAGCCAAGGACATTGCTTGGCAGTGTCCCAACCTCAGCTGGGGCTCTCTGCCTGTGCTGCCCTCCCTGTCCCAGGAATGGTGGGGGAGAGAAGCCACACAGCCACTGGGCCAGAGCTGGGAGATCTCCTACTGATAACTCTGTCACTGCTTTGCAGAGACTGTGCATTATCAGAGCCTTACATGCCACTGAGCATTATTTCTCTGTAATTGCTGCATTAGGCAAGATTGCATGGGATTACCTCAGGCAGTGCTGGAACAGAAACTCAGGCTCAGCAGGCTGGAGTCTTGTGCACTCACTGATCTTGCATTTCAGAATGAAACTCCAATATATAAAATTAGATTGAAGTGAAAATGAGAGCAGAGCCTAACGCATTTTTTTATCTATTATTACACTGCTGGCTAGCAAATCATTCTGTAATTTACTGTTAAGTCTTGCATAAAAGATGTTTATGTAAATTAGCTTGAGGAGTAAAGTACTGTTCTTGAATTTCTGCACATACCCCTGACAAATTGGCATGTTTTATATTACGTTTAAAGTACTGTTATTTGTATATTATCGAATTTGCAAAGGAAAAATAACTATTAAATTATTATCATTACAGATTTCATCAGAAGTGTATCTTTTCAGCCACATTAAAGGGAAAAAACACCAACAAGCTGTGAGAGAAAACAGTAGCATACAAGGACGAGAGCTTTCAGATGAAGAAGTGGTAAGTTTTCTGCTGTTTTTTCTGTATTACTCCTGGTTTTAAATGCCATTCAGCTGAGTAGCCTATGAAAGTCTTGGAAAAGGAGTTGAACAAAACTGTTTCTGTTAGCATGGGGATCATAGCAGACTACCAGTGAAAAGCAGTGAAAGAAACAGTGCATTGACATACTGCAGGCGATTGCCATTTGAAGTTGATTCTTTATTAAATGTGACTAATTGCTTTTCTGTTAATCGAAGGCATTTTCATGTCACTACATTTATCTTTTCATCCTAAAAGTCTTATTACAGTTGTCACCATCCTGCTGTTTTGTTTGTTTCTTCTTGTTGCTGAAAATCTCTTAGTCCTTTTCTAGGTGAGCAGGTGTGCTATCCTGTGCATCAAGGTCCATAATGCTGAAAACTGTAGTGCTAAATTACTTCAAAATGTAAGATTTGAAACGTTTTGGAAGTATTAATGTTGCTAAGAAGAATAATAGTTTTTCAGTAGCTTCTTTAGAAGCATACAGAGTGATTTTGAGAAAGCACTGAGGATTTTGTACTTTACCAAGAGGCTGCTCCTCTGTGGAAAGGACATCTGCATAGTTGTCTCATGTCATTTTTTGTTGCTGCTGCCAGAATTCAACTACAGTATTAAGTCAAGGGCTTTTTAATGAGAATTTGGGTTCTGCCATATCCAAAAAATTTATGAATGCCCCTGTATTATATCTGTCAGGTTTTAGGAGGAAATAGTGTGCAAGCCAGTTCTTCAGCACCGATTCAGATTGAACTTGTATTTGGAAATCTGTTTCTAGCCAGGCTGATTCAGATGGCACTGTCCAGTAATTCTGATTTTTTTCACTTTCCTTCACAGTTCTTTTGCTATTTTTATTTACTGAAATCTTCTCTTTGTTTTCAGCTTCTTACATCTGGTTGTAACATGTTTTCATTTTTAAAAAGCTTTGGAGAGTTTAGGTCTCTGAAGTACTGGAATCCACAGAAGTGGTTATCACTGAAAAAGCAGAAAAAGATAACTGGAGAGGCACAGTAGTCTGGAGGAATAAATATTTGTGGAGTTGCACTTTCCTGCCCCTTCCCAGCTGTAGTGAAAGTACCTAAACTGGTTTCTCAGTTTCTTTCTTCCTATTGGACAGTGGTTAGTGGGAGTTTTGTGGTTTTGGATTTGATTTTAGGTGCCAGACTTGCTGGTGTATGTATGTGAGAAATTTCCATACTGCACCTGTTTGCCTGGAGATACCAGCAGTGAGATTTCCCAGAATCTGTCCTGTTGTGGGCACTCCCAGGTATGGATTGACCTTTTCTTGGATCTCTCTGGCCTTTGCTGGTACCTGTCTGGCCACTGGTGCCTGAAGTGTGGTTCTTGCTGGGCAGCTGGCTCAGAAGAGTCTGGAGGAAAACTGGGCTGGATTTCCTTGTGTCTGGGCATTCCACACTCTCCACATCTCATTTGATAGCTGAGCAATTCCAGTTTCTGGAGAACAGAGTCCGGTACTGACAGCTGCCTTTGCACCCAGCTGGGAAAACAGAAGTTCCACTAGAGGGCACAAAGATCCTGATTTTTGTACCTAAATCCAGGGTTTCTTAGCAAAGCCTTTTGATGAGAACTTAAGACCTAGATGAAGTTTAAATGTATGTATTTCTTGAATAATGCTTAGTGCAAGAGAGAAAGGAGAGAACAATTCTAACTGAATGAACAGCTTGAGAGTTACTATAGCAGATTCCAATATCCTTAATCAGGATGGTGCATAGTATTTGGCATACTGGCAATGTATGGATGCCTCCATTCTTAGATATTTTTATATTATTCATGGCTATATTTCACTTAGTCCAAGAATAAAATTCTGAGATATATTATTGTAACCTGAAATTTTCCAGGTCTGAGGCCTTCTCTGCTTTTTATTACGCTTTTTTTTGTTCAAAGAGCAGTAGTAAGATGCTCATTATAGATCTGGGCAGTGTAGAGGAGGAAAGCAGTTTTACTAACCAGAGCAATCTGCTTTGTGTATCCGTTATTCAGCAAGCATTGTTAATGCCAACCTCACAACTAAAGCATTCAGCAACTTCTCAAGTTTTTAAATACTTAAAAAAATTCCCAAGTTTTATACAGAAATGAACCCATATTCCAGGGAAGCTTTCTAATAGTCATAGTTGTTTATCACCCATTTCAATTTTTCAGTCAGTGAAGGTAACTCTAGTGAGAACACACTTGTGTTACTTAAAGTTATTACTTGTCATCTGTGATGTCTTTAGATTATATATGTCTTGTCTGTGACCCTTCTTCTGTGACATAAAAGATTTTATTTATATCACCTTTGACCTAATAAAATTCCACCTTTAACCTTATGCACTTGACACCTCAAATAACTTACTCTTGATCTTTGACTCATTTTGTGTTCAGCCTCTTCAGTATATTAGGTAGCTGCCTGGAAAGAAAGCTTTTTTAAAACTCTAATCTGATAATAGATTTCTTTACCATTACTTGGGAAATCACAAGATTTGAAATACTTTAATTTTGTCCATATTGGTACCTCAGATTTAGGTGTCTCCTCAAGGCTTTGGAAACTGATTGAAGCAAATGACTGTATAATTTTTCTTCACACAATAAGGATTTTTCTTGGTTAATTTGACTGTAAGCAAAAAGTTAAAAACTTCTTAATGGTCATGGACACTGATTCCTCTGGGCCAGTTGGGTGGTAGGAGTTGATCTTGCCAGAAATAAAAAGAAGCTGCTGTATTCTAGGGGTTTTCTCTTTGCTGTAATGTCTATAAATTCTGTAATTTTAGAGACATTTTCAGAGGTAAAAGCAGACTTCATGTTAGAGCAATGTCCCACTGGTTTGGCATTAAGTGCTTATTGTGCTTAATTCCAGCATGTCTGGTGCAGGAGCTGACAGCTGGGATTACACTGTCAGGAAGGTGAATTCATTTGTGGATGTGAAACGTGCAAAGAGAATAGTTTTGCTGTGAATGAAGATACAAAAATGAAAAAGCATGGAGTTCATTCTCAGATTGTGTGGCAGCTTCATTGCACGTCAGCCTTTTGAGTTTTCTTAATTTGGGGCTTTATTAGTCTGCAGCTGAAACAGTTGTAGCTTTCTCTTACAGTAAGCAGCTCTTGGTTTTCTAACAGTGTTATCCTGTAAAAGCAAATTAAGTTCTGTTCACATTGGTTACTTCCTTTGTAACTTTGCTTTTGTCTGGCCTCTTGTATTCACCTAGGTGGTAAAACTGGCAGCAGGCTGAAAATCATCTTCAGTATATTTCTGAAGCTCTCAGAGCTCCCACTGGCCCACATCCTTTCAGCATTATCTCCTGTGCAGTAAGAGCCTGCTGCCTACATTATCTCTCTGATAAGTGCCTGGCTGCTTCCATCAAACTCTCAGCTTCTCCTGCTTCTGCAGTGCCATTTTCTGTGCTATTGATTTCCCGTCCCCTCTCTCAACGTCCACCTTGCTTTTAGTTCAGCAAAGGATGTAAACAGTGTAAGCAATTTGCTTTCATTGACTTCACTGGAATCAATTAGTATGTTGGTAGTCCTGACTAATTGCTTTGCTGAATGAAAGCCTGTGTGGCACAAAGGCCTCACTGAAAGGGTGCCTGCAAAAGCCACAGGACAGCACCTGGTGATTTCATTATGCTGAGGAGTCTCTGCAAGGACCTTGTAGACGTTTTCTCCTACTTGTAGCTCCTACAGATTTTAGGTTCTACAGGCACTTTTTAGGCACTTTTTTGCCCCTCTGCTTTCCCTTTTGCCTTTGCCTTTCTTGTCTCTCCTGGTTTGTTTGGAGAAACACAGCCAAGAGCTCCCTTTGAACCATTGTCCCAGCTCTCTCTGTATCTCCTGGTCTTTAAATGCCATGGTTTAAAGGGACTTTCAGAATATAAATCATGTCATTCCATGTGGTCTATGAATGTTTCTAATAAGTGAAAAGCTCTTCTAAAAACCAGATGCAGTAGATAACTTGGCAGGGTTTGGTTAATTTATATAAGGTGCATGCTACAATTTTATGTATTCCAAAGAAGGATGGAGGAATATGAATGAACTGTTGTTTGCATATGTGAAAAATGTGCTTTTTTGTATCAGGAGAGAAAACTGATGCTTTTGTCATTATATAAAGGCAACAAAGGACTTCTAAGAGGTGCATTTAGATCAAATGAAAACATAATCCCATGATGGAGCAGAGAGGTGATTGTTGTCTGAAGACTGACAGCGTTAACATGTGGGGATTTATATAAAGACCTGGTTGCTTGAGCCCACACACATTCCTTTAAAAAAAGCTGCTGGCCAGTGACTAAAGCTCCCTGTGGAGTGTGGCTGCCCAGCTGGCTGGGGCTGCAGTGGGAGCTGTCCTGGCCCAGCTGTGCCCAGCTCTGATTTACAGAGTGCCTCCTGTGCTGGCAGTGCCCCAGGTAAAGCCATGAGCCCTGGCTGGGGGTGCTGGGAGCCCGAGGCTGAGCTCTGCTGTGCCAGCCTGGTGAGCTTTGCAGCCAGCACCACCCACAGCCAGAGCTCCTGTTCACAGCACTTGGAAGTTCTGAAAGGTTTTTAGATTTTAGGAGCAAGGAGCTGTTTTCCTAGACGTGTGTGCTGCTTTCATTATTTCTTGCAGAGGAAACTACTGAGGGAAGAAGATGTGGCAATAGCTTAATGTCCAACCCTTGCAGCTCTTCATCTGTATTTACAAGGACTTTTCTTGTCTAGACACATGGTGGGGCCAGGATTTTGCTAATTTTTTTTTGAATACACTATGTTTTCATTCCAATTAAATTATATATCACTGTTGTTTTGTTGCTTTAGCCTTTGCAGTATTAAAAAAATGCTTTTGTTTTCCTTTCTGAATCAGTGTTTTCAAGTTTTTGTGTTTAAATGAAGAGTAGTGTTTTATGAACTCCTTTGGTAGCCTGTCTAAAAGATATGATTAAGCAAAATGGGAAGTAACAATACTAAGCAGGGCCACATTTTTAGTTTCATCTAATAGAGGAGTTGGAGAGGTTTATACCTGTGGGTATGTGGCTTTTAAAAACCATTATACACAATTGATAGTTTTCTTTTTTATTCTGGAACATTCAGATGTATGTTGCATGTCTACCTGTGTTCACAGAATCAGACTGGTGTGTGTGGAAGGGATCTTAGAGCTCCTCCAGTGCCACCCCTGCCATGGCAGGGACACCTTCCACTGTCCCAGGCTGCTCCAAGCCCCATCCAGCCTGGCCTGGGGCACTTGCAGGGACCAGGGGCAGCCACAGGGTGCTCAGTGCCCAGTGTGTCCAGCCTTGCTCTTGCCCTGGTGTTTGCCTCCATCTCTCCTGGCATTTGGCTGCTCCATTATGACCATTCCAGCTCAGGGAGGTGGCCCTGGCCCAGCTCTGCTGGTGCTGCAGCCATTTCTGGGCTGTATGGTGCTGCATGTCTTTTGGTCATATGTAGAACAATATTCCTGTTTGCTTTATCCACAGACTTCGTAGTAGATTCGATTTTTTTCTTGGCATCTTATTATAGTTCTCCAACAGTAGCCCATTTTTCTTCTCTGTTGCTCAGGGGAAACAATCTGTAAATCACTTGCAAACAAGAACTCCCCATCCCAGTAAAGCCTCAGATTCTGGTTGAGTTGGCTTTGCTCAATTTTTTTTTCTTCCTGAGGAAGGAAGGATCTCTTTTAGAGCAGAGTTGTGTTGCTAGAGGAATGGAATTATGCCAGGCATCTGTGGTTCATTTTTGTTTATGGATATTTCATACCTCGTGGTACCTGTGGTCCTTTCAGTCCAGGAGCTCTGGCCATGTCATTCTGCTGTGAATAATTCTGTCCTGGAAGACATTGTCATGAAAATCAATGATTATAAAGTCTAATCCATGTTGCAGCTTGCAGAAGGTCTCTCAGTACCCCATACATCAATTCTAGCTTTTTGTACTTTGCAGAGCAATAGCTTCTTACCTTTAATTTATTATAAAGTATTGTTTTTCTTGGCAAAAATGTCTGTGATTAATCGTGTATTGGCTGTGCCTTTAATTGGGATAGATCACTGCCAGCAGCTGCACCCTTCCTGTTTTTGGCTTGGGCATCTCCAATATCCACAACCAGTAAAAGAAACTGCTGCTGGCAGTCCAGCTGGACTCTGAGCTCCCCCCTCCCCTCAGCTTGATCTGTCCTTGCAGCCAGATGATAAAATCAGAGCCTCCCAGCCTTCCTCCCTCATCTGCAGAGATGCTTTCATGGCCAGGATGCAGAATTCTCATCACACAGAACAGACACCTTTACTTCACTCTCTGTTCCTGCATGTTGGAGTTCCAAGTGGGAATGGTATTAAAAATCTGAAGAAATACTTAAAGCTCCTATTAAGAATATTATTTGTTATTTATCTTAGTGGCAGACTGTTGTGTCATTGAATCCATGGACAAGCAAGGTGACTGAAAGTGCAGTCACTATCAGCAGTAAAAACAGTTTTTCATTTGGGCATGCTGAAAAGCAGGATTAGACCCTCATGGAAAAAAACCTAAATCCCAGATGTCAAGGAAAACCTAGTTGTACAATGAAAGGTCACTCTTCAGTTTTTGAATGAATAATAAAAGTTTTTTAGTGCTCTCAACTCATCTTCTAAAGTACAGTCTAGCGTAGAAATGGGAATAATTAAAATCTTGATTTTGAGAAAATAACATTTGAAAATTCATTGCATTATAAGCTGTTTCTTATACATGTAGCACCTCTAGTAACATTTATTAATTCATATTAATAAGGAATACCTTTCTTGTTATGATTTTTCATATTTGGGAGTGCATCATCACTTGTGGTCCTATAATAGTATTTGATCTCTTTATGATGAAGAATTACTGATCATTTGTGTTTCAGGCTGTCATTGTTTAAAATTGAAGTGTGCTTTTGATATAACTCATAGTCTACTTCAGCATCTGTTTTCCATATTAAATATTGTCCTAGATGATGAGGAAAAAATAAAATAGTGAGGAATTCTGTTGAAACGTGTAGTAAAATCATGAACAAATATTCCTGTGGTAGTGTGATTTAGAAGTGAACCCTAAAAACCCTTCAAAAGTTGGCAAATATATCCCTGAAGTGATTATATACACAAGTAAGAAACCATTATTCCTGACATTGGTAATAAATAGTGAAAACACTTTTTAATGATTTTCTGCAGTTGCAGGATATTGTTTATTTTGAAACAGGTAGAGATGTAAATCCAAAAGATATATGTAGGCTTCAGAATAGTTACCTGTTGATTTGCTAGAATATATTCCTTATGTACATTACCTTTATGGAAAATACTCCGTTTGATATATGTATTTTCTATATTAAAATGGTAAATGAATGACAGCTATTATTATGTGATAGAAGCTACTACAAGTATTTCTTTATAGTCTTCCTCATGTTTATATTTTAATGCTGATGTGAGAGGGCAAGTAATAACAAGTATTTGGAAGTTCTGAAGACTCAGTTTAGATAAATAGCTGGAGACAGATGTTTTTCAAGTTGCCTTGGTCCACAGAACTGGGTTAGAACACTTATAAGAATGCCTTTTCTTTCAGAACTTGGGGATTCAAGGTTGGAAAGAATACAAAAATAACAGAATAACCAGCTTTACAGTATTTTGGCACTTCTGCTTCAGTTCTGGCCAGAATCCAGAAATATAGAAGGGAATGAAAATGAAAAAATAACAGAGGGGGAAAAAAATCTACAAACTTTAAGATTCAGCAAGGTCATTTTGGCTCGGGTTTTTTTGGGTGAAAGTCCAATAGGCAGGAAGGTTTTGCAGATCTGTGGCTTGGTGAGTTTGTGAATGATGGAGCACAGGCCAGGAGCCCTGGGTGGCCGTGGCACTGCCAGCCTTGCCCTGCCCTCTGGCCAAGGATCTCCCTGCAGAGCTGCCTCCTGAGCTTGGAGCAGGTGCCAGCAGCTCCCTGGTCCCTGGGTACCCTGCTGCTCCTGCCTTCTCCTCTCCAGGGATCCCAGAGCCTGCTGGCCCTGCCTGTGCTCGGGGAACTCAGTGCTTAGGGAGGGCAGGGTTAAACAACACAGAGCCTCTGCACTGGGGCTGCCCTGCACCAGCACTGCCAAAATACTGTAAGGCTGCTTATTCTGTTATTTTTGTATTCTTTCTTGGCTTTGCTGCAATATTGTCCTGCCTGTGCAGGCATGCCCCAGGCAGAATTCATAAAAAGGCAACACTTACTTAAAAAGAAAGGAGCAGGAAAGAAGTATTTGTGTTATGGTTACCTTCTAATTTTAGAAGGAGGGAATTTTGTTAGGAAGAATTCTCTTTGGCACACTTCACAATTTAATAAAGTTCCTATTAATATTTTCTGAGTAGTGAAATGAATAATAACTTATATGTAATACAGAGAGCCAAGTGTCACAGTGAAAAAAATGGGGTAGGAACATAATTTTGCAGTTGTGTTCTGGTTTGATAAATACATATCCAAGGTTTCACCTGCCAGGGACAGGTCCATGGGTGCTCTTGCTGTAATTAGGACACTAAATGGGGAGAGCTGCTGAAGAATATTGGTTTTGTGAATGGCTGTTGTATGAAGAGGATGTCAGTTGGGAAATTTCTTGTGCAGCTGTATTTTATACAGATTACTGAGGTTCAGAATCCAGTTTAAGATATGGTTTTCCTCATCCAAGCAGAAGTGGACCCTGCTCAGCTATATAGCATTTCAGCATTCTGTAGCATTTGCTGCACTGTCCATGGAAAACTATGCAATTATGTTTGTTCTGGAGTCTGAAAAAAATTACTTTTATTTCAGGGGATATTGATTATAATGCTGTTATCCTTGTAGTGTACACATGTCATTTAAGAAACAGAGAAAACATTGGTTATAAGAAGTGCTTAGTCAACTAAAATTATCAACTTCAAGATATCAGACTAACAGGGTAGATTTTCTGGTTCAGGCAGTTGAAGGGGACTAGGCAATAACCAGCAAGAATGTGACTTCAGGGGTGACCTTATTAGCTTTAGCTTTAATGCTTTTGGCAACTCCATTTCTCATGTAGTTTGTAGATGAGGCCCATCTGTTGCATTTGGAAAGCTTCAGGATTTTCAATGACTTGACCAAAAGTAAGAACAGTTGAGAATGGTGGAAGAAGGAAGGAATAGCAAAGACATTTTTTGTAAATAATCTAATTTCTGTCTGCTTTGTGGTGACTGCAGTTTTACATGGGCAATAATATTAGTCTTTATCATCTTGTTTATAAATAAAGTATTGAAACTTCTACAGAAATTTATGTCAGTTGTTCTAAAAATTACTTCAGTGTTCCGTAAAAATTTAACTAACAGCATGTGTCTGTACAAAATGCCATTAAATATCCCATGGTGGATGTTTACTACCTTACTTTTACTTCATGGCTTTTTCAGCTGGAGACTGAGGGTCTCCCCCTGACATAGGTACAGGATACCTTGGGATTTTTACCAGTGGTTCTTAGCTTTGGAGAATGCATGGCAATAACACAGGAGAGAAGGAGCAGGAGTATTTCTACTCTAATGGGTCACTGAACCATCATCACATGAGCAGAGAGGAACATCCACAGGTGACCATGAGGAAATCCATGTCAGCATTCAATTCTTGTTTCTTTATCTTGCAGCTGTACATCCCAGCACAGAGCAGTGCCTGCTCTTTGTGGCACAGATTCTGACACCCTCACAGGAGCTGAGCCCTTACTTTGTGATGTTGCTGATCTCAGCTGTGCAGCTCAGAGGATGAGTATCAAGTATGAAAAATGATGGCAGAAGTCTGATACAGAATGACCATCATTGCTGGCTCTGGTTTAATCCTGAGATCAAAAGTGTTCTGTTAGGACAGAACTAGCAAAATTAGTATATTGTACATAAGCCTTTAAAATAGAACTTCAGAGAAATTGCTCAGCTAAAACTGATATAGCTGAAACTAAAACTACACTGAAAAGTTTTGGTAGGCTGAATACAGATTATAATGACAGCAGCTTCCCATAAAAAAGATACTCTACTTATAATGTTTTGCCTTTATAATGGCCTAAATTCTCCAAAGATCTGGTGGTTTCCCAGTATCTGAGGATCTGGGGCCAGAATGTGCTCAGCCTAGTGCAGAACCAGACCAGTGATGACCCCTCATGTTGCCATAAGAATAAACCCAGAATGCTTTTAGGGAGAGGATAAATTAATTCAATCTCAGAAATTCTGACTGCACTTAGCATTTACTTATATAAAAATAATAATTACAAAGAAATGAAATGCTTTCATTTATCCTGCATAACATTTATTAGAAATACACCCACCCCAAACTGATGAGTTTCATTCTTATTTAAATGAAAGGATGGCAAAAGTCTGCTTTGAAAACTCTGCCCTGGCCTTACTCCCTTTTGTGCTCTGATGGTTGTTATTTTTGTGGTGTGTTCCCCTGCCCAACTATGGCTGTGCAGGTAAAATTACTCAGGAGTTTAATTATTTAGAGGATTTGACTTCCTGTACTTCAGTGTGACTCAGTGGATTCTAAAACCTCAATTTTTTCAGGTAACTGGTGGGAGCTCAATAAAACACTCTGATAAATATTTTTCCCCTGCTCTGGAGGGTGATGTAGCAGCAGTTCTCCTCAGGTGCCAGTTGTCACCCAATCCCAAGTTATTTGTTATTCTTGTTTCACACCTGAATGGTGTCGATCTGCCCACAGTGGTAATCCCAGGCTTTGATCTGTACCTTCAGAGGGAGATTGTTTTTGTGACACAAGGTATTATTACTCTGGTCTGACTTTAATGAGCTGTGTGGATGAAGTCTGATATTAATCCACAGTGCCCTGTGTGAAAGCTGAGAATGCTGAGAACCGTGGTGCACAGAGGTGCTCGAGTTCCTGTGAACAAATGTGTGCAACCATCATGGCTGCTCTCCTGGCCCCACAGCCTGGGGCATGAATGTGCTTGTTGAACCCTACAGTTCTCTTCGAGTCAGCAGCTAATCACAGATAAGATGATGAAAAAAGAGATGAGTGTCTGTGCAGGGGGTGCAAAGCTTTGTCTCCTTGCTTTGTGCCCAGCACAAGTGTGACCCCACGGTCACAGCTGCCCTGGTGTGGCTGCACAGCAGCCTGACTGTCCCTGGTGTGGTGTGGTGGCCACCTCAGAGTGCAGTGGGAGCTTTATTCCACTCTGCTGTCACTTTGGGGCAGTGACAGATGTGATGAAGCAGAATGCCAGTTGCACTGTTGAAGGAAGATGCAGAAGCACAGTAGCAGCCCTGGTTAGTTTTGTGTGTTACCTGTGCTGCATCTCACTGCAGATACCTGAGGGAGGCTCCTGGAGGTGCTGGCCTGTACTCTTTGGAAAGCAGGGATGTTCATCCCAAATCCCATGGGAATCATTCATAAATACCTTGCTCAGTAGATGTCACAGGTACCCTGAAGGCTGGTAGCAAAGCAGCAGTGGCATGGTCTGTTCTGAGGAAGCCCTTCCTTTTCTTAACATTGTCAAACTCCAACCCACCTGTTTCCTGTGCAGCTTGAACCTAAGGACTGGATTTCTGGTTTTAAAAGTGCAAAAGGTATTTTTAAGTGGGTGTTGAGGGATACATCTCTCTGATGAGGCAGAATTGAGCTGCAGGTTCATAACCAGGACAGGGATGATTCATCCTGCACTGCAGCAGCTTGGTGGAGAACTCACTCATTGCAGTGATGCTCCAAGGGCACAGCCTCTGGAGGTACCCTGAGAAGGTTTTCTCTTAAGCCCTTCTTGCTAAAACTAAATGGAGAATATTAAGGGCAGGGGAAATCCCTCCAAAAGCTGTTAAATCACCTTACAAGCCACTGTAGCTATCTGTGGCAATGTGTATGGTTTGAGCAACATGGACAGTTCATTGAGGAAGACTCTTCAGGTGTACTGGGACTTATCCAAGGTGGGCAGAGGAGCAAAGGGAAAGTCAACATTACCTTTAGAATTTCCTTAGAGGATAGCATTGGATTTCTTATGTCCAGTACTCATTCAGTAGAATTAGACCTACTAATTTAGTATTCATTTTGCATTCCTATGATTTAAAATGGATATTTCATTTACTGTTTCCACCAGATATATATTCCTAGGTTATACCATGCAGCACTGCTTTCCAAAAACTAAATGGTCTTTTTCCAGGAAATTTCACTGAGATTTATTTTGTTTTCTGCAGGCACAGTATTTTCCTGAATCAACGAAAGAACATATAGGTTGTTTTTTGGAAAATACTGTCTATAAATCTGTGTAACATGTCACCATTTACTGTGAATTTTAAGGGGACTTACCAAAAGGGAAAGAATAGCCACATCTGATTGTGGCCATAACAATATTCAAGGTTAAATGATCCTAATAAGCTGTGGTGACCTGTACTTCATAATAAGTTTGGTATTTTGTAAGAAAACTGATACAAACCTCAGTATCTTAAAAATGTGTAAATTGTTCTAATAACTGGCATTGAACTGGTTGTTTAGCATTTCTTCTGTGGAGAACCGAAATTTTACCAATATTCTGCCTAAATTCAATTTTTTTAATGTGAGAGGAAAAGTAATAGTCCTATTAATAAATGGTAATGTTGTAAGTAGTGAAGAGTAAAATATATTTCCATGTATTTTAATGAAGGTTAAGACATGTTTAGATTTTGATGCAGAATTAATATAAAAACCAAAACTAGGCTATTTCACGTAATGAGTTACGTTGGTGGGGTAGGTTTTCTGTAGCTGTAAAAGGCAGCTTGGAGGAGAGAAGGGATGTCAGCTTGGAACCCATACTTGTTAGGTAACAATTTCTTGAAAAGAAGGCACACTGTTTATTGTTGTTCTTTTAATAATTTTTCTCCCTTTTTAGAAAACGCACATCTTGTTCTCTCCAGTGTGAAATAATCTCTTTCCCAAGATTTTTTTTTAATTGGGCTTCATTTTCATAACCTTCAGTTAAATATTCACCACTGTTCTTTTTCCTGGGAAGATAATCTATGATCTCTATCACATACTATACCATTAAATATTATTCCACTATTTTTTGCAGGAACACCTGTCATTAAAAAAGTACATTGTGGACATTGTGATTGAGAGTTCTGTTCCTGTGGAACCATTAAAAGATGGAGAAGAGAAACAGAAAATTAAAAAGAAAGCCAAAAAGCTAAAGGCACGGATGAACTCCAGGTAGTACCAATTTATTTTTATTTTTATTTTTTTCTAAGTTTTGTTCTAAACTTTACCTTCTGTCCTCTAGTGTGAGTACAGTGGAAGGCTGAAAAAATGTAAAATTATTTGCTTTGGGAGTGTCTTGAAAATAACACTGATGAGCCTAATTTATGGCCACTTTCTCTGATTGAGAAAGAAAACTGAATATCGATCTGGAGCCCTTGGTTTCACCTGTTAAGAGCTTTTCTCATAATTGGATGCCAGTGCCCTGCCAAAACTGTAGCCTCTTCTAGCATACAATAGCATGTTTAAATTTGTGTAAACCATGCCTATTTTTCTTTCTAGCTATTGATTTTTAAATGAAGTATCAAAGAAAATCAATAGTAATCAACAAATAGAAGTCAGCCTGCTGTAGTGTCAAATCCCATGACTAAATTTAATCATTTTTTTGCCTGTCACAACAAGAAGAAAGTTAAAAATATCTTCAAGTGGAAAGTGAGTTGTCAGACGTGCAATTTGTTCTTAGTCTAAAAAGTGGCATCTGCAAATCAGTGTGATGTGCAGGACATCATTATATCATGAACTGGCAGTGTCACTCCTTGTGGCTGAATGGTCCCAGCTCAGGTTAATGCTCAGCTCAATATTGTAGCATATTTTTGCATTTCTCTCTAAAAAACTTCTCACCTAGGTAAGAGTCATCGTTACACATTTTCTCTGCCTGTTTAAGCAAGAAGGGTTTCCAATAAGAGAAAAAAGCATGCACAGATTTGTAGAGCTACAGTAGAAACGAGATGTTTCATTAACTCCTAGCAGGCACATCAGCCTTCAAAACCACAACGCTCTTAGAGTGTATTATTGTTCTGACTGCTTTCCTCTTTGGATGAGCAGATCCACCAGCCGAATATTGCTGTTGGAACTGGATAATGTTCTTCAGGTTTCTGGATGCTCAGGATGCAGAGTTATTCATATGACCTGTTGATTTAATGCAGTATCTGGGTCCAGTTTTAATTATTTCTCCAGGGTGACTTCTGTTGAATTTAGGCAAAGATTTGTCAGACCCTGGAATGCAAGTTGACATAATAATTTATTGTTGGCACAAATAGGAGAAAAACTTCTTCAGAACATTTTGAGTTTGTATGTGTCAGACTGCTGTGTGAGTCAGCATATTTGTCATCAAAAATTGTGATTAAAACAGTAATAAGTAATAAAGGGCTATCATTTTACAATGGTGGTGTGCTACTGAAAAATACAGCGAAAGTTTCAAAATCTAAGTTATATTGAGGAGCCATGAAGCTCACATTCATTAAGCTTGGTTTTACTTTTAACTCTTTGGCTAGAGTTTTCAATGGCTTTGCTGTCCTTGAAGATAACTCAGAGTTAAACAGAAGATTTTCTGATGTTAACACTAAAGACTTACTAATAAAAATGTCCAGTAGCAACATAAGGCAGAGGTATTTTGATGTTGCTAATTTAGTTTCATGGATGTTAGCAGATTATCCACACACCATGTTTTAGTACATGTTTGCAGCTCTTCTCCAGGAAAATAAATAGTTACAACGAATGCCCCTATGCCTCAGCACTTGAAATGTCACATTCATTTCAGTTTCTAAGAAGCTGTGATATTTTAAACTGGGAAAAAATAATAACTGCAACCAAATAGGTTCCTGTTACACTCCTGAGTTTCCACATCTTAAATCACTCTTACAGTATCAAAGCAATGAAGGGCAGAGGTGAATGAGGGGACAAATGGTGATCAGTGGGATATTAGATGTGTTGAGAAGTTTCACTAGTCTTATTAATTATATTTATAACCCTAAGCCATTTAACTGGTGCTATCAGTAACAACTGTTATATAGATAAGTGAATTATCTCAGGTTATCATGTATGTGCTGCTAGCAGGAGGATGTTTGGATAGTGACACAGGAGAAGCAGGGTTGATGAAAGCTGAGTGGAAGCATCAGAGCTGTGCTTAGCAGGAGCTTGGTCCAGGCTTTGCAGAGGACTTAAAGCATTCCAGCCATCTGCATTTGGTAACAGGGGTTTGGGGTCATAATTCAGCTTTGACTGACTTGTCTGTACAGAAGCTGAAATGTGTTGTTTCTGGTGAAGAAGGCAAAAGGTTAATAAAGGAATTTCACCTTCATGTTTAATACTAAATTCAGCTGTGATTAATGACTTTATTAATGACCCACAAATCAGAGCTGGTGGTGATGTAACAATATTTGTGTGGAGCTTAAGTTGGAATGGCGAAGCAAACGAAAGGAAAATCTGAGTAGCTTTGGGAAACTTGAGCCATTAGGGTGAACAGAAAATATAAAGAAAGGTTTAATATATGTATCTGAGAGAAATGCATCTGCATCACTGCAGTGCCTGGATTACTTTTGCTTTACATGTGTGCTGTTAGAAATGGGGTGCAGGATTGTTGCTGTGGGTCTTGCCTTGGCCCAGGAACGACTCACGGATTTCACCTGTGGGCACAGGCTGGCTGGAGTGAAAACAAGCAGTGGAAAAAGGTCTTGTCTCCCTCTTCCTGCTTTTTGGCATATGGCCAGTGTAAACAATACTTTTAAGGGACTAAAGAGGTCGTGTTTCTCTTTCCAGCAGTAAAGGAGTCCTTGGTGGAGGTGTTTGTGCTGCTCACCTAACATTCATTATGTTACACTACAGTCAGTAGTTACATAAAAAATGCTTCTGTGCCTGTAAATACAGCCAATTATTTGCATGTTGTCATCTCTCTGATGTACTAATCTGGTCTGCACTACATGTCTGTCATTTATATTTTGTATAATAATATTATTTATATATTTTTTCATAATATTATATAGCATTATTTCACTAATCATTTTATACTATGCAGTAGATTACTACAGTTGTATATATCACTTGTGAAATTTTCTACCATTTGAAAAGTCAAATATACCTTTTGTGTACTGGTGTTATTTTAAAGTAGTAGTGTTAATCATAATTTGTTAATGGCCAATGGCCAGTAATTAAGCACCAGTGGATTATGGATTATGACAGGGCAGCATTGACAGAAAAGCAGAAAACCCCAAAGGTTTGAACTCTCTTGCTGCTCTTACATCCTGGACACTTTAGACAATAGTCAATAATAATGAATATTTTCTCCTCCAGGGCAAAGGAATATGAGAGCTTGATGGAAGCAAAAAATGCTGTGTCTGATTCACCATTTAAAGCCAAGTAAGCATTTATCTCTATATATTTTAGACATAAGCTTTTTCTGTCACAGAAGTGCCCCTGAAATTTCTGGTGGAGCGGGTGTGGAAGGTTTCCCCCAATTTGGGGCATGTTTCCATCCTGAATTACAGATCAGTCCCTGGTACAAAAGGTCAGAGCTCAATAAATGCAATAAAGACAATAAATGTGTCTTTTTTTCTGAAGACACTGTATATCTTAACCTCTATATCATACCTCTGTATCATCCTGCAGTGGTAAAGAGAACACACACTTCTCTTTTTCTTACCTGGAAACAAGAGGGTTCCAGTCTTGTACTTTAAGACTGATGGGTGAAAATTCAGCTGCAATTCTGGAATTGGAAATCTTATGTTTGACCTCCATTTGGTCAGAAACAAAGGTACTTGTGGTGGAATCACAGATGTTTTAATGCACAGATGTCTTGGGCTGACATTGGGCTTTTTTAAAGAATGGACCTTTTTATTGTCAAGAATAAGGCACAGATGAAAACAGCTGGATGGTAAGATGAAAACAAGATCTATGATCACTGACAAATTCCTTCTGCTTAGTTTGGAAGTGAAAATTGCCCAGCTTTTGTTTTCTGATTCCATTGAAATCAGTTGGGAAAAGATGCAAAATATTTGGATTTCCAAGATGATTTTGATAAGTTCTATTACCTAAGATTTTAAAAGAAACGATACAGCTGTAGTTTAAGTGCAAAAGAGTTAAGAAACTGAAAAGAAGTAGAGTTTCATCAGTCCTTGGCAGGACAGGGAGGATATCAGTAGAGTTCTGCAGTTTTGTGATGGTCAACATATTCTCAAATGACTTGGAAAATGAGGGCCAGCAGTGAGGGGACAGTGCAATATTCATGCAGAGATTCAGGACAGTAGAGACAAGAATTGATGCTGAATGCTAATTTTGAAGAGAGTGAGTGAGCAGGCAGTAAAATGGCAGGTGAAATCTAGTGTATATTGAGTGCTACCCAGTGGAGGGGGAAGACAGAACTCAATTGTATCTTCACATAAAAGTGTGGGCCTTGAATTAGCAGATGGGATAGGTAGTTCCCTGAAAATATCAGCTCAGTACTCAGCAGCTCATAAAAATCCTTCAGTAAAATTACTTAGAAACAAGTAAAAACAGAACAAATGTCATCAGGTACAAATACCTGGGTCATTTACATCTTTTGAATAGGATGTGAAGTTCTTTGTCTCTGAACAGATGAGCTACAATTGCTAAAGGTTCAGAAATAGCAGAAAGGGAAATATGTCATGATTTCAGGTATGTCTTATGTATCAGGAAATAAGTAAACTAGTACTGCTCCTGGAGGAAAATGTGATAATAGGGAGAAGTTCTTCTGGGATTATGTTCTAGAGATCTACGGTGTTACAAATGGCATGGCAAAGATGGATGGGGATTGCTTGCTGTCTCCTTGGTACCAGGATGAGGGAGCACAGGGGAAAGCTGGAGCCAGGTTCTAGAGAAACCAGACCCAGTGTTCTTAATGCAGCATGAGGGAGATGTGGGGAGCTCCCACAGGGCTCCCACAGGTGCTCACTGACAGCTTCCCTGCATTCCTGCAGCTCTAGGAAAGCACAGCCAGCCCGAGAGACTCCTAAGCCACAAGTGGGGAAACAAACAGATTAGTAAAGAGGATTATGCAGCCTGGGCTGTTCTTAGTGTTCCTGAGACACCCACTCCCAGTGGGCAGATGGGGTGTGTGCCTTACTGGGAGCTGGGCTCTGGGAGTCTGTAGCATCAGCCCAGGGATTGTGGGGTCTCAAGAGCTGGAGTCAAAAACCCTCATCCTAAAGTTGCAACAACTTTCAGACTGGGGATATTTGTCTTCAGACTGAGTAATAACCTGTACCAGATCCTGTCTGTTTTGTGGCTGTTTCCATCACTCATAAACTGCTGAGGAAGGTGGCATTTTGTACAATTGCTGATGGTTAAGCAGTTCAGATCCTTGCAGTTAGACCTCCTTGATGTAGATACAACTAGCCTGTATGCAAGTATATTTTACATAGGCTTTTCAAAAGCTTGAAAACTGCTGCTGAATCTTAGATGTATTTTGAAATAATAAAAATCCATCACTGAGGTTTGACACAAGAAAATTACCCATCTCCAGCAGATGGCACACCTGCATAAACACATGGGAAAGAGTTGGCTTCGTTTCTTGGCCATCAGCACTTCATTTGCAAGATGAATTTCATGGTATATTGAGACTTCCAGATTTGTAGCTTTTGTGTTTTGCTTTTCTTTGCTGCTAGAAAATAAAAAATTAGGTTCTAGTCATCAGAAAGTAGAAATGTCTGCATTTGACTCTGAAGATATTAATAAGCTCTTGTGTCTCTGTGTTAAGTTCTGAGATTATCAGTGATGTAACTTGGTCAGTTCGGTCTCAATTGTAGCACTAGAGAAACTCAGATGTTAATTTTTTTTTTTATGTTTTCAAATCTTTTGACTGATCCTGAATTTACAGTTTTCATTTCTCTTTCTGTAATTAATTGCTAATTTGCTTTCAGGCAGAATCTTCTGTTCCATCTGCTTTTTTAGTTTCTTCCTTTATTGCCTCCGGTAGGGCCGTGCCCTTTCAGGTGTGAGGTGGTGATGGCCACTGTGTAGCTCACTTCCATCACAGTCTGGGGGGGGGTCTCTTTGCAGTCTTCATGTAAAAACCTAGAGATCTATCAGCTGCCTTCATCTAAATTTTTAAAGTATCATTTCAGGAACCATAGTTATTGTTACTTTCAAAATGACACAACATTTTACCTGCTATGAGGGCTTAAATATTTGTGAGCTTCTTTGAAATCAAGCAGGTTAAAAATGGGAGCTCAAGTCTGAACTGGCTTTTTAAGTAGAGGAGTGTCTGTGAGTCAGCCAGAATCCCATTTATTTCTGTTAAAATGTGTTTATTTTGCACATCACATATTAGAAAATGGAAGAAGAATAGGGAAGTATTTCTGTAAGAGAAAGGATGAGAGGGCAAGAAATTTTATGAGGCAAGAGTTTTAGCCTAGATGGTATCTATTAACATGGGACAACCTAGTCTTAATATAGAGAAAAATAATAGGAAAACACAGAACTAAGTAGGGGATCCTGCTTCAGCAAGGCCAGGAGGAAGAGGAGTCAGCACAAAGAAACAAAGAGCAGTAGGTCTGAAGGAAGCACTGTTACCTTGAGAAGCTGTGTGGGCAGTCAGGGGACACCGTGTGCCAGGGATGCTGTGCCTGTACCTGGCTGGGTGCAAACTGCTGCCAGATGGGAGTCTGCACAGCTCTCAGGAGATCTGCACAGTTACTGAGAAAAGTCCCACCAAAAAAAGGGGGGGTAAAAATAACACCTTTGAATGCTGAATGCAATCTTTGGGTCAAAACAAGAAACTATACAGAGTAGTTTAAGTGTTAATGGTCACCATGGGAAGAGTTTTTGTCTTTCCCAAAAGGGAAGGTTTGAGGTACTCAGATTGGAGTGGAAGTGTACCAGTGAACAGAAAATATCTTTTGACTTAGTGGGCTGTGGAGCTTAAAAATGGAGAAGCACCTTTTTAAAATCTGTTTAAAGTGGGACACAATTGGTAGGTTTATTTATTTGCTTAACAGAAGCAATGTGTTTTAGAATTAAATTCTTTTATGCTTCCTTTCTTATGCCACATTTCTTTAACCACTCCTCTCTCTACCCCCAAACTGAGAGTGTCTTCACAACCAGAACCACTTATGGAATGCAAGTTCTTATCTGATTTTAGTTCTTAGTCATGTTGTCAGTTGTTACAGAAGAAAGACAGAAACCAGAGTTAGTCTTTGGCAGGTAAAAAGCCTTTTTAGATCACCTTTAAGATTAGGCCACTTTAATATTATGAGACCACTGATTTGCTGATGCAACTGATAGACTGTTTCAGTGGTTCTTACTAGTTGAAGGTTTGCAGATTTATAAAACCTTGAGCACTAAGAAAGCACTGATCCAAGTCCTTTCTAAGCTCTGCTCTGGTACTACACTAACAGCAATAAGCTGACAGGCTTTATCCTGCTGTGGTAGACAGTGGTTGTCCCTTGCTCAGTGGTACAGCACTGATTCATGGCTGGGATTGTCAATGACTCTAAGGAGTTCTTCCACAGAAATGACTTCTAAAAGGTAGCTGGGACATTTGGGTTTTCAGTATCTGCTAAAAAATGGTGTGCATTAGGGAGAGGGGTGGGATAATTCCAAATATTGCCTTGTTGGGTCAGTATTTTGGTCTCTGAACTGTTCCACATGCCAAGAGGGACATTCAGAAAAAGGACTGTGGACATTGTCACCTGGAGAAGCCAGGTGTTGCTCCTTGCCTTTCTCAAGTGCATTTGCTGGTTGGTCCCTGGTGGCACTTAGGTAATTTTGTAGGTTCTGGTGGACCCTTGGTGGGTTTGTAGTATTAATTCATATTCTCTGGTCTGATCTGACCAATTATTTAGTGTCCAGTGTACTGGGATAATGTGGCAAAAGGTGTGTCAGGTGTCCATTGGAGCATTCTCAGGTGTCCATCAGAGCACATTTTGAAAAGGGAAGGAAAACATTTTCACAAAGTTAGAGGGTTATTTACATCTATTTAATATTTTCTAATGCAGAGGCAGGACCATGTATTTCAGTGTTAAATATCCAAGTAGCAAAGTATAACTGTCATCCTTCAATACAACAGGGAAAGTAAAGTAATGGAAGATTGCCTTGTGCCTGAAGGGAATTAGCAGGTTTCAGGGGGAGAAGTTTTGTTCTAATATTTTAACTAGTCTCTCCTCGCATAACAAGGAATTGTTTTAATGTATTCTTTTTATTTACCTTTTGTTTTTGACTGTAAAGTGATACCACAGATAGTATGGATATTGGAACCACTGTTATCCTGGAAAAAGACTGCAGCACAAAAAGAAGAGGTAGAAAAAGAAATATTTCCTGTGAGAATCTGCTGCAGACAAGATGGGAATGTAGTGAGAAGTTTTTTCTTTCAGAAGCCCAAAGCTAAATGCCTTTAGCTGATACAATACTTTCCTTCCTTCATTACAATATATCAGTGTAGTCACAGGATAAACTTACCTTGCAGGTTTTCCTGGTGTAGAAGGCTTAGAGTCCAGTTAGGCCAGTTATAAGATATTATACCAAAATACTGATTACTGAGGAAAAAAACAGACAATCTCTGAAACTGGAAGTACTTGTACAAAATTTAATTTCCAAAATGTTGTGGAAACTGTAGAAGAGCTAGAGAGTAAATAAAATAAAATTCAGGTAAACTTTAAAACAAGATAAATAACGGGTATGATTGGGCAGGGGGTGGATTTCCTCTTCAGAAAATAGCTAAAATATTCTCATGGGAATGCAAATAAATGGATTCAGAAACACACCCATTCCCTGGGCATCGATGCCCAGCCCAGACATTGAGTTAAACCCCCAAGGGCTGGGTACGTTGATGCTGCTATTTCAAGGCTTTTTGGCTTTTTTCTGGAGATGAAATTTGGCCTAGAAATACTGACAAATCTTCTTCCTTTGACCTATAAAATATATTAAACCTGCTAAAAGTATTTAGCCCATGTTAGAAACCTTTGATATGAATAGCCCTTGTTTTCCCATTTGCAGTGGAAAAAGATCAGATACTGTATTTGTATTTGCTGAACATACAATTTATTAGTTTACATTATGGTGGTGTTCCAAGACAAATCAGGGCCTTACATCCTTCTGATACTTCTTCTGCATTCTGAATTATCCATTTGTGAGGAGTACTAAAACCTTAATAAGTGAAATGTAAATAATTTAAGGGGAAAAACATTAACTTTTTGTATTATCCTGCACAGCAAAGTTTCAATTATTTATCATTCTATGTATGGCTTAGTAAGCATTGGAGGAGTAAAAATTGGGGGACAGAAAAAAGACTAATTAATTGTGTTGAGATGTTTGGATTTGGATTCAATGGTATTTTTCCAGAATCACTGGATCAGGTGTGGATGCCATGTCCCAGTAATCCCTAGTGCATAGCAAGAGTGTGCCAGGAGTCCAGTGTGTACAAAGAGCTCTCTCTTTCCAAATCCTTTCAGAGCAATGGCAAATTCTGCATCCAAGCACAAGTCCTCTAGCATAGATTTCTAGTCCTTTGAAGCAGTCCAAAAATTATTCTTATTTCCCTGACACGGCCAAGAAGTCAGTATGAAGGATATTTAAATAATTTCTCCAAGGCTCACTGGTGGGAGAAGGCAGGTTTTATTTCCTCTCTCCTCCCCATGTGATCACACAGCACCTTTGACTGGTTTTGGTAGAAAACTCCCTCTGCAGTAGGATCTGAGGATGTCAGAGGTAATTCTTTAATGTGGCAAAATTGGAAATGTGTTCTTCCAGTTTCTTACTGTGTGGTGCTTAACACATGCTTAGAAAGTTTGAATTTTGCTAAAAGTATCCAGAAAGACTTTCAGAAGAAATGGAAAGCTGGAAGCTTTCCCAGGGGAGTTAGTACTGTACAGGTTGTTTTTAAAGTGAGGACAGAAACTGAACCTATGGAGCATCTTAACAGACTGAAGAGAAGGGCTCTTGTGTTAGCTGTGTCAGCTGAAGGCTGTGTAATATGATTATGTTCTCATGGAGTCCTGTGAGCAGTGTTTTGATAAACCTTACACATTTTGTATGCTGATGCCTGATGGAGATTAGGGAAGTGCCTTTCTTCAGCGTCTGTGGTTAATCCTGGTGGAATTCCATTCCTGTGATGTTAAATGAAGTAAATGGAAACCTGTCTTGCTGTCTTTTGTCAGATGAAGTTACAATATAGGGTGGTGGGCTTTATATAGGCTTTAATAGTGGAATTTGGGTAGATATACCAAAGAAATAAAGTATTTTTTGCTTAATGTGCTAGAATATTGCCAAGGCAATAGCCATTCTAAATCCCACTGTGAAAATACTCTGCTTGTGGACTGCAACAGTTCCACTTCTCATTGGTGCTGTGGTCTTTTGATTTACTGTCCAAGTCCTGCAGTTATTTGGGCTTTGGCTTTTAGTTTCGTTTCCCATTTTAGCTTATGGCTTATGGAGATAGACAGAGGTTTCCTCCAACCTCATTTTCCACAGAGGAAATAGTGCAAAAAAATCTCATCAGGATGTAATCTCCTTTTATTTTTCTTGTCATATAAAAACCCTGGTTGTATATTAGTGGGCTCAGCTGACCAGATGATAAGAAGTCCAAGACTCAAAATTCAACAAATCATTTTTATTTATACTTCAAGAACACATATGTATCTTCAGCATGTCTTGAAAGCTATTAATGAAGCTCCTAATTTTTTCAAAGAGAAGACACAGCGTACCTGTTTTCTCTTGATTAAGTGGAAACTCCCTATTCTTCTATAAATTAATACTCTGATTTTGGGGAATTTTTTTTAATATAGCGTTACTATTGTGGTACATTCTCCAGCCATTCCATTTCCTGTCTCACTTCTGGGAGACTGGTTAATGTAATCTTTTTCTTTTCCAATACTCTGTGGTCACTTTGTGAATGCCTTCTGGCCCTTTAACCCTGACATCTCCATTTTATGATGAGCACTCTTGCCCTTCCCCTCCTTTTCCTTCCTCCAGACTTCTGTGTGTAGGCTTGCAGTCCCAGCAGGGTCTGCCGCTCCTCCTGCTCAGTTGCCAGCTCTGTCCCACTCAGTGCAGGTGCCCAGTAGCTGAAAGCAAAGGTGCAGCAAGCCCTGAGCCTTGTCACTGAGAGCAGCAGGAGGGGACACTGAGGCAGCGGCACCAAACCCATGGCAGGGACAGAGTGACACCTCCTCCTGACTGCTGTCAGTCTGCAGCTCAGGGACTCTGGCAGCTTTGTCTCCTCTGCCTTGCTGCTCCCACTGCACCCTCACACTCTGGGCACAGAAGGATAAACTGTGGCTGTTTTCACTGCTGTATTTTGTATTTTGTGCCCTGGCCCTGGGTGTTTCCCCTCAGTGCTGAGCAGCAGAGCACAGGTGAATAGCCCAGGTGCAGATGTGTAAAACTGAAATGGAACCCAACCAATGTGTGTCTACATCACTCCCACCACTGCATTCTGGCTTCATTACTGACCCTTGTTAATAAAATGCCCTTTCTGAGGTAAGCTGCAAAGCCATTGCTTTTCTCTTATTCAAATAACCCTGAAGAGCCATTTCTTTTATGATGCCTATAAGAAATCAGCCAAGTGGTCCTGCTGTTCCATTTCCCTTACTCATCTTAAATAGGGTGAAGCCATTTGAAAATGAGGATGGCAAAAACTACCATGATAAGCTGTGGAAGGGGAATAGGGAAACAGCAGAAACAAATGTAGCTCATAAAGCACCTTTATGGCTGTACTGTTCACTCTATAGCTGTGCTGTTTCCTTGAAAAAGTAGATAGTGAAATGTCACTCCAAGCTGACAGTATCTCCTTGGATGTTTAGCATCCTGTACAGAATAGATGATAACAATATTTAACACAGATTTTCACAATTCCTTCATTGGTACCAGAGCTTCATTACAAAGATGTGGGTTAATAAAGCAGTTTTTGCTTTAACTGCTCTTTGTTTTCTGTCATCTGTTGAAGGTTACAGAGATTAGCAAAAGACCTTCTGAAGCACCTCCAAATGCAGGATGGCTGTTCCTTGGGGAACCACAAAGTTCCTGGTCTGGACAGGACTTTAGGAGAGATCTCTCGGATTCTGGAGAAAGAGGTATTGTGACTTATGACTGACCTAAAAATTGTTTTGCCCTCAAGTCTCATCAGGGTGGATTTGGGAATGTTTAATGTGAGATGTTGAAGAATAAATGACCTCTATGTAACAAGCAGTGTCTGCTGTAACACTTTTCGCTTTTTTCCCCTGTATTTTCATAAGGATTGTTTTTAACCTGGGTCATTTCAGTCATCTAGCTTGTAGTGCTTACCCACAAACAGCTTTTACAATAAGAGGCCAAACCAATTAGCAGAAAACAGAGGAAAGAATTGGATCCAGGTTTCCTGGAGCACCAATCTGTTGAGTTTTGCCAGAGTTCAACAAAGTCAGTGGGTCTTCACTGGAGGAGGAAGGTATGATGTGCATGTATGTGGGATATTCCTACATTTTTGACTTTTTTACAGTGATATGATTGCAGAGCATGTTTTGCTTTATGGTAAATGTTGGATTTTTTTTTTAATTCATAGCACTGCATTTGCATCTTTTTCCCTATTTCCTCATTGTCAGTCTGCTGCCACAGTGCTTTCTGACTTGTAATGTGGTTTGTTGCTCCATTAGGACCACAGTATTTGGGTTTTTAGCTGGAACATTATGTTTTGTTCTCTCTGCAACCACTAAAAAAATACTTCTCTTTCTTATCTGTAATCAAGACATAATGAAAATTAGTTCTGTAAGAAACCAAATTAATGAAATCTGAGGAGGAGATTGCATCATTGTGGTTCAGACTTGATGTTTGTGAAAATGAGAGCTCTGCTTGATGCTTTTCACAGCTCGGTCAGTGTGGAGAAGACAATTGTTAATGGCACATGCTTTTCAATCCTGGGATGCACGGGCTCCTCACTGTGTTCTGGGGGTGCCTTGGAGCTGCTCATCAAGCTTAAGAGTGTGTTTGAAAGACTTGTGCCATTTTCACATTTTACAGGGCTTCCATTAATTATTGAAAAACTCATTTTTTATTGATTTCAAAATACAGAAATCATGTTGTTGCATGACTGTGATGAAAAGATGAATCTGTGTGAAAGTTATCTAAATAATCCTTGGAAGTTCTTTGGATTGTGGAGTTGTATCCAGCCTTTTTACTAGTAGTCATCTGCTGAGATTTTTTAAAATGAGATGTGAATTGCAGCTAAGTGTTACTCATTAGTTGTTTACATGGTTTTGCTGGTTGTTGAGTCTGCAGTGGGGAATTAAAAACTAAATTTGATAGTATTAATAGATGTGGATTATTTTGTTGTTGATTTGGGGTTTTTCCCCAAAACATTTACCTCCCTCTGGAGAAGTATTTTTCTGTCGGAGTGTCCTGATCAATAAGGTCAGGAGGGATTGATTTCAGTAACTGTTGCAGTGTTCACAGCACAGATCTTACATGGCCATTTGCAGGAAGGGATGGGAATTCTCTTGTTAACCTGGGAGTCAGAAATCCACAGCCACATCTTACATGTCAGTGGGCACTGAAAGAGCCCTGATGGTGTCAGTCGTGGACTGAGAGGAGGAGACTGACACTGTTAATTGAATTTCCCTGGAGAGCATAAAAATATAACCTAATGTGGGGGGAGGAAGGGGGAGTGGGAACCACACAAGCTGTCAGTGTGTGTGAGCTGATAACATTGATTTACCCTTGCTAATGGCCTGGCTTGAATAAAGAATTGCCCTGAGGGAGGACAGGGTTCACTACAATAGATCCTTGCCACTTACTAGAAATTCTTCTTACTCACAAGAAGTCCTGCAAAACTATTACAAAATATAATTGATCCAAAACCCCTCTTTTCATTCATGCTGTGAAACATTGGATTTTTCTTTTGTTAATAGTTTGCACTGCCAGAAAAATTTATGTATTCAGGCTCACCAGGAAAAAAAGGATTGGTTTTACAGATCATGAAATGAATTGCTGAGCTGGTGTTTGTAACAGTAAATAAGAAAAATATATACCATTACATTTCTCAACAGAAGGAAGGGCTATTCAGCTCATTAGAAATTCCATGACTGTGCTAAAACAGCCTGAAAGGGTGGGGTGTAATATTTATGCAAACTTGAATCGCAAAAAAAGCCACACACAAAAGATTTGCAGCCCTGCCTCAATGGGATTTGCCTCCAGGTACAATCAGATCACACTAACAATTTCTGTTTGGACTTAGCCTTCATCTCATGTGTTCCACTGTACTGAATAAGGCTTTCTGTCACTTCTGAACCTCTTTCATGGTGTGAGAACATTCTAGGCTGCTGCATGCCTGCATGCTTATTGTGGTCACACTTGCTCTTGTTTCTGCCTTCCTGCTCTGCTGGACACAGCACATTCTGCACCTGGGGCCAAGTGATCCCACTAATACAGCAAGAAGTGCTTGTTTAATGCAATTTGAAAGGTTTATATATCCTCTAGATACTCAGATTTGTCTCAGAAATGTCTCTCAGGCAAAGATGCATCTTAACCACTGTGTATTTTGGAGTCCTGGCTGTTTATTGCAGCACTTTACCTGCTCCTCATTCACTGCTGCTGGGTCCCTGTGCAACCCAGCATATTTGAGTGCTAACAGATGAAAGAGATGTGCTTTGCCTTGCTTCAAGTGGTTATTAGATCTCCAAACACTTCCTGATGTGCCCACATTGGCTTAGTTGGATGAAGCTCTACAAAAAGCAGGAGCTTTGTGTCCAATGCTGGAAAAGGATTTGTGAAGAATAAGCAAATTGAAGTGCAGGTTTTGAGGATCTGACTTGGAGTGTGGCCATTAGCTTCATGAAAAATGTGCCTTTAAATTAAATATGCATAAGAGGTACTCTAAAGTCATAAACCACCATATGCTTCCTGTTTTCAATAGGTTTGTGCTCCTCCAGCCACGTGTTGGTAGGAGGCAAGGAGCACAAATCCTGATGTTGTGTATGCCTGGAGTGCTGTTCCCCAGGTGGGTCCAACCAGTGCTGCTGCTTTGGGTGTGCTCTGGGTTATTGGAAGGTAGTCCTTGGGTTTGTGTATCTCATCCTTTCTGGCAGAAATCTTGGAAGGAAGGTGTATTCACTTTCACCTCTATTTTGTTTAAAAGGACATTAGGAAAACAAACACACACAGAGCCACAACAGCAGAATGCGTGCAAATATTTCCAGAAAGCCCCTGCCTGAGGTTGGCAGGTGTCATATGGGACTCTTCAAGCTCTTAGTAAGATCTGATAACCCTCAGTTTAAGATCTCCTATGAATGGGCCTTTGATGCTAAAAGAAAAACTCTCCCAGAAGGCAGAGCTGATGTTTGAAGTGGCAGGGCTAGAGCACTTGTCCTGCCATGATTCTTTTGATTTTATGCATGTTCACTCCTTGAAGGACTAATTTTACCCATCCATCCCTGAGGGTAACTGTGTGTTTCAGATGCACAAGGAATCCCACAGTGAGTGCTGGAGCCTGCCTTCAGCAGTCCCACAGAAATGTCCTGTGATGGGAACTCTTAGGAACCAGGCTACTGAGAGCTGTGTAACCTATTAGTGTGACTGCAGCTACACTTCTGACTTGCTTATGCTTATATCATTTATTTCCCTATTATGTAAAGAGGTGATATTCCCTGATTTAAAACTTTCCTGATTGAAAAGATCAACTGATTAAAAAATGTCTGCTGCATACACATGAGGCCCTGACCTGACTGAAGTACATACATTTCTAAAGGTTGTGACCCTGACCTGGGTCAGAGGTTGCTGCCTCTCAGATGGTCATCCTTACACTTGCCAACAGAACATCCCTTCCCTAAAGCTCTTCCTAGTGTTTGTTCATAGAGGGTTGGGTGTGTCTTCAGGGTTCAAAAGTCCTACTTTTAAATGTTAGAAGTGTCCTGTGTGGTTTTGGACAGGTCTGTGCAGGGCAGGGTTGGGAGACACTTATTCTGTTGCCATTGAAGGGATGGTGACAGCAGCTGAGGGCAGTGGCCTTTTCACCTGGCTCAGCTGCAGCTAAAACACTGCAGTTAAATCACTCCAGCTACATTTGTACAACACTTACATGTGACATTTAGACAAGGCCTTAATGTGTCTGTGCTCCATCTGACTGGGAATATGGCGCACAGATTCAGTAGGATTCTGAGGGAACCTCATGATTTTTGGAATTCAAGGGCTACAGTTAATCTGCTTAACTGGAATTACTTTTATATGATGCTTCTTGCTGATTACTGGTTTGAAAAAGATCTCCACCACAAGAGGAGTGATATGGTTCCTTTAATTGAGTGGTTTGACTGCAGGTCTCCCAGCTCTGCTTTGGGAGAGGGCTGCAGAGCAGGGTGCAGGTTTAATCCAGCACAAACAGGACAGCTGAGGCTCTCCCATATACTCACAAGGCACAAAGTCCTACAAAGAAGATTTCACTGCTTCTGCTTGTAAAACTTACTGTGATTTTGGATGGGTTTGAGGATAGCTGTGTCCCTGATCTCCTTCAGGCTCTCCACATGCTGTAAAAATCTCAGCAAATAATAGTGAGTGCAAAATAAATTGTTAAAGTGTGGAATTAACATGGAACCACAAAATAAAACAGGAGGCTTTTAATAAATTGGGCCACAGTGCTTATAGTTACTTACCAGCTCTCTTCATGCAAATCTAGAAGCAGCTGCCTCTGAATAGGCTAAGTTTAAGTGTGATTATTTACATTACTAATTCAGAATAATATTCTTACTAGAAACAGATTTCAGGGGGAAAATATACTTCCTTAGAGAAGGGTGTCATTTTGTAACTGAAAAATGTGTGAATATGAGCTAGTAAATGACTGCAGTGGTTTAATCCATTTTCTAAAAAAAGGGTCTCAATGCTCATGATCTCTGAGACATGCTCTCTCAGTGACCATTAATGGTTTGTTTTGTGTCAGGCAATGTTTTTGGGTTTGGGATTTTTAGAGAGATTTTTCAGCCTCCTGTTTGAGCAGTGGTGATGTCAGTTATTTACATTTCAGTAAAATGTTTGTCGTAGCTTTCAAATACATGGGGGCTGTAGACAGACAGTGTTTATCCCATTGTAAAGACTGTCAGAAATGGCTGGCTCTAACAACACACTCAGGCCCTGTATTTATGTTTTATTCTCTAAACTCTTGGGCCCCTTGGGGATGGTGACCATAGCCAGGGTGAAGAGGGACAATTCCCCCAATAATACAAACTCTCCATTATCAGAAACAGAAACAATAAAATTAAAAACTGTTGAAGAACTAATGTATGGAACAAAAGTGGTGTTAAATGCAACATGGGATAAGGTTCTTCAAATATCTCTACAGAGATTTAAAATTGCCCTGCGTGTGTATATGTGTGAGTATGTGTATATAAACATATATATGACATATATATACAGACAAAATAGATTTGAGAAGCAAATTCTCTGTTATAAAGACTCAGTATTGTTGCTTAAAGTATATTGAAGAATACAGTGAGAATTGTGATCCCCAAACTCTTGCACATTGAATTTTGGCGCTGCAGATATTTGCACCCAAGGGACTGTGTGTTCCTAGTGTAGCAGAGTGGTATGGCCTTCAAAGACAGAATTGCTATCCTATCTGTCACCATCCTACATAAGTCAAAAAGAAGCATTAGTATGAAAAAGAATGAAAATTGCAGTCATAGTGAATTTACCTTAATCATGAAGCAGTGGCTCGACCCCCACTGTATTTTGGGATCTTGCCTATCTCCATGCATGCGCACAGAGGCACAGTTGCTGTGTGTAATTCAACTTACATTATTCTCTAGAGCCTCCCAGTGGATTCATTTCTTAGCTGACTGAGGATTTCAGAAGTTGACATTTGTGCATTATTGTAGCCATGAGCAGTGTGCCTGGCAGGTTTGTGAGCAGGGCTGTTCCTGGCAGGTTTGTGAGCAGTGTGCCTGGCAGGTTTGTGAGCAGGGCTGTTGCTGGCAGGTTTGTGAGCAGGGCTGTTCCTCGCAGGTTTGTGTGCAGGGCTGTGCCTGGCAGGTTTGTGAGCAGGGCTGTTCCTGGCAGGTTTGTGAGCAGGGCTGTGCCTGGCAGGTTTGTGAGCAGGGCTGTTCCTCACAGGTTTGTGAGCAGGGCTGTTCCTCGCAGGTTTGTGAGCAGGGCTGTGCCTGGCAGGTTTGTGAGCAGTGTGCCTGTGCCTGGCAGGTTTGTGAGCAGGGCTGTTCCTTACAGGTTTGTGTGCAGGGCTGTGCCTGGCAGGTTTGTGAGCAGGGCTGTTCCTTACAGGTTTGTGTGCAGGGCTGTGCCTGGCAGGTTTGTGAGCAGGGCTGTTCCTTACAGGTTTGTGAGCAGGGCTGTGCCTGGCAGGTTTGTGAGCAGGGCTGTTCCTTACAGGTTTGTGTGCAGGGCTGTGCCTGGCAGGTTTGTGAGCAGGGCTGTGCCTGGCAGGTTTGTGAGCAGGGCTGTGCCTGGCAGGTTTGTGAGCAGGGCTGTTCCTTACAGGTTTGTGTGCAGGGCTGTGCCTGGCAGGTTTGTGAGCAGGGCTGTGCCTGGCAGGTTTGTGAGCAGGGCTGTTCCTGGCAGGTTTGTGAGCAGTGTGCCTGTGCCTGGCAGGTTTGTGAGCAGGGCTGTTCCTGGCAGGTTTGTGAGCAGGGCTGTTCCTGGCAGGTTTGTGAGCAGTGTGCCTGTGCCTGGCAGGTTTGTGAGCAGGGCTGTTCCTCGCAGGTTTGTGAGCAGGGCTGTTCCTGGCAGGTTTGTGAGCACGGCTGTGCCTGGCAGGTTTGTGAGCAGTGTGCCTGTGCCTGGCAGGTTTGTGAGCAGGGCTGTGCCTGGCAGGTTTGTGAGCAGGGCTGTTCCTTACAGGTTTGTGTGCAGGGCTGTTCCTGGCAGGTTTGTGAGCAGGGCTGTGCCTGGCAGGTTTGTGAGCAGGGCTGTGCCTGGCAGGTTTGTGAGCAGGGCTGTGCCTGGCAGGTTTGTGAGCAGGGCTGTTGCTGGCAGGTTTGTGTGCAGGGCTGTGCCTGGCAGGTTTGTGAGCACGGCTGTGCCTGGCAGGTTTGTGAGCAGTGTGCCTGTGCCTGGCAGGTTTGTGAGCAGGGCTGTTGCTGGCAGGTTTGTGAGCAGTGTGCCTGGCAGGTTTGTGAGCAGGGCTGTGCCTGGCAGGTTTGTGTGCAGGGCTGTTCCTGGCAGGTTTGTGAGCAGTGTGCCTGTGCCTGGCAGGTTTGTGAGCAGTGTGCCTGTGCCTGGCAGGTTTGTGAGCAGGGCTGTGCCTGGCAGGTTTGTGTGCAGGGCTGTTCCTGGCAGGTTTGTGAGCAGGGCTGTTCCTCACAGGTTTGTGAGCAGGGCTGTTGCTGGCAGGTTTGTGAGCAGGGCTGTTCCTGGCAGGTTTGTGAGCAGGGCTGTGCCTGGCAGGTTTGTGAGCAGGGCTGTGCCTGGCAGGTTTGTGAGCAGGGCTGTTGCTGGCAGGTTTGTGAGCAGGGCTGTTCCTGGCAGGTTTGTGAGCAGGGCTGTGCCTGGCAGGTTTGTGAGCAGGGCTGTGCCTGGCAGGTTTGTGAGCAGGGCTGTGCCTGGCAGGTTTGTGAGCAGTGTGCCTGTGCCTGGCAGGTTTGTGAGCAGGACTGTGCCTGGCAGGTTTGTGAGCAGTGTGCCTGTGCCTGGCAGGTTTGTGAGCAGGGCTGTGCCTGGCAGGTTTGTGAGCAGTGTGCCTGTGCCTGGCAGGTTTGTGAGCAGGGCTGTGCCTGGCAGGTTTGTGAGCAGGGCTGTGCCTGGCAGGTTTGTGTGCAGGGCTGTTCCTGGCAGGGTGGCTCTGGGCCAGCCCGTTCCTGTCCCCATGTCCTCGGCATCTGCCGCTCTCCACTAGGGGACACCACCGGCAGAAGTCTTGGAATCCTTACAAGTCATAAATCTATTTAGAAGTAGAATTTCTCTCTGACACCAGGTTCAGACACCATAGTGCTTGGAAATCACACAGCTCTTTCTCCTGTTAAGCTGCTTACAGCAGCTGTCTCCTGGTGTGGGTGCCCAGGGGAATTACCTGGATAATCACTGCATATCCTGACAAAACCCAAACCTGCACTCACCCCGAGAGCTCATTCTGCAGGAAATGGGGGAGCACACCTATGCACAGCTCTCATTTCAAAAGGAAACAGTTGTGTGCCCACAGTCCAAGGGCACCCTGGGGAGCCAGGGCTGTTGGTGCTGTCCTGGTGTGGCGGGGTCGGTGAGCACGTTGGGCTGTCCATCTGTCTGTCTGTCTGGCTGCAGCAGCCCTGCAGCTGGGCTGCAGCACTGCCAGGGCAAGGGCTGAGCTGTGCCACAGCTGGGGGCACACCCAGAGCTGGGCTGGGATCAGCTGCAGGGTCCCGAGGCTGCTCCTCTCCACCTCCCTGGAGAGCCCTGGGGCTGTCAGGGCAGCCTCTGCCTTTCTTGCACAGCCTCTGATTTTCTTGCACAGTGCACTGGTTCACTCCAAAAAGCCTTCTTTTCTATCAGGCAGGGGGCATTTCCTGGCCAGAATTTTTAAAAAGAAAATAAACACCCACATGCCACCTTAACTGTGCTTTTATGCTTACAGGTTTTGTTCTCTGGGAAAGTAATTGATACTCTTATTTGTTACAATGAGCCGTTAAAACTTTAAGGTTCGTTTTAGCTAAACGTATGATGTATTTCTATGCAAATAGTGGATTCATATTTTAATCCATCCATTAATTTTTCAACTCAGGATACTCCTGCAGTAGCCAGTTCCAGAGCTATAGTGATGTCACATGAAGGGAAGTAATTAATCAAATGTAAAGTTGAATTATAACTGTTTAAAAACAATTTAAAGTTCAAAATCCAAACATTAAGAAGGGTATTGAATTACAAAACATAAAAATAAGTTTTAAAACTTTTTTTTAAGTAAAAAACAAGTCTAAACTAAAAAGTTTTACCAGCTAAAACTAGCATTTGGACCCCTGGAACTTTGTGTATTGCTACTGAAAATCTAATAATTTTGCAAATACAGACAGAGGGAATACAGAACATAGGGAATTCTGTGTTTATGCTTCCTTTGTTGCAAGTGTTAAGTACAGAACCTCAATCAGAGCATGAACTCCAGAAAGGATAAAGCAGATAGAATTGTTGGAGAAGATGAGATGTAAGTAACCCTCCTGAAAATTAACTCACTTCTTTAAAGCCTGTAACAGTGAGAATTAGAGAATTTTAATGTCGAGGTGATCATCACTGAGTGCCAGTGATGCACAGTGCCACTCAAACCCAGTTGGAAGAAGGTTTAGCAGTGTTCAAAACTATCAGCACTGTCCTGTAAGCACCAGTTTATCTGCAGATGGTCCAAGCTGCTGTTGGAGTAGAAAAATCCTCTTCTGTATCAGCTGCAGCAGCAGATTTGATAGTCCCAGCACAGAGGCAGTGGGCAAACACAGCAGGACTCTGGACAGCATTTCCCACCCCAACAGCCTTTTCCTGTCACTGCCTGGAAGAAGTCAACAGGTCAGGTGTGTGTCATGCGCTGCAGGTTGGGCAAGGCAGCTTTATCTCATCAATAATTCCTTTGCCCAGAGTTTCTGTAATCTGTGGATTAACCTTTTACCCAAGATGAACATATAAATAGGAACTTGTTACTAGGGGTCAGTCACAGAATATTTTTCAACTTGTTTGCTGGAAATGGTATTATAAGGCAAGTTGAGTTCACAGATAAGCTCTGCAGTGTTCTTATTCCAAGATTATTGGGAGGTTAATTTCAGTGCCCAGTGGGTGTAGTTGAGAACTGCCGCAGGATGTAATTAAATGCTGTCAGCTTCCAGTGTTGTACTAATTGTGGCTTTTTGCTGTCAGATCAGGCTTCTACGTCAGTTTAGAGCTAATACATCATATCAGAGTGGATATAATGGATATTTATACATTCCAGGGTATGCAAAGTTCCTCCACTACAAGACAGGAGATATGTTTTAGTGTTGTTAAAGCCCAGGCTCTGCTTTCTCAGTGAGAGAACTTCCTGCCCAGGCACATTTTTGCCAATAACAGAGGCCAGTTTAGAAATCATAATAAAGTAATGATTAGCATGGTTTCTAAAGAAAAGTTTTTTTGTTTCATTTAGTCTGATGGTATATATATAAATATATTTTCTTTGAAGTATTTTTAGGTTCAACAGTGATTTGAGACCATCACTTCTGACCTGAGAACACATCACCCAGAGGCCTTCATGGTCTGTTCTGATGTTGCAGCACCTCACAAACCCACCCTGTTCCTGTGCCCCACAGTCCTTTGTGGCTGTCCTGGAGATGGGCTCATGGTCTGAGAGGCTGGTCACAAGAGAGCACCCAAGGCAATCAGGGGAAAGCTCTGTTCAGGGTTTGAGTGCTCTTAAAGACCTTCATGACAGGCCTTTAAACAGCCACTGCTCCCTCTCTTTATGTCCTCTCCCACATAATTTTAGTACCTTCACTTTGGCTGGGTTGCACTGGCTTGCACAGTCTGGGTTCAGCAGAAATAAACTGCTTTCTAGTGGCTGCCAGCTCTCAGCAGTGACCTGCCAGAGTCAGTGTTCAGAGAGAGCTGACTTGCCTGCTCACTGGGCAATTCATTGTCCAATAAATGTTGAGAGAGGACAGGGCAAGATTATGTAATTTTGCTTTCTATTTACCTGTTTGGGAACTTTTATTTTTGTAATTTATCAGAAAAAGTCAAATTAGCCTCAGCTAATGGAACCATCTGTGGAGATCCAGGAGCTCTCTTATTATTGTTCCTCTTATTAAAGCTCTATTGTTGCTTTCCTCCTCTAATTGATGCACTTACTAGAGGCCCTGTTATTTATAAATAGACCAGACATTTATTTTTAATAAGCACAAGTGCTGCAATGCTCAGTGCTGTCTCTCAGGGTATCCATGAGGGTAATTCTTACTTTCCCAAGCAATGTTGTGTGTTTCCTGTAATGCTGCTTGGCATGGCTGAAAGCAGATGAAAAGAGAGCATGGAATTCCCTGGTTTACCTTTACCTGTCTTTCCTTTATGGCTTTCACTGACTCTTGTGGCTTCACAATTAGGATTGTGAGGGTCCTGTCCTTGTCAACAGAAGTACAACAGGGTGCTTCTCTGGGACTTCACTGCCAAACTGAAAAGCCACTGCAGAACTTGGAAGGAGATTGTGTAAATAAGGCTCATCCTGTTCAATTAGATCATTCAGTGAGTCAGTAAGGAGTCCTATTGAATTTGGTTTGACCTGACAATGTGGGCAGATGTTAGCAAGCAGAAAAATGAGTTAAGTATGTGATGGCATAGACAGAAATTACGTTTATGTGCACAGGATGCTTAGTGTTTTCAGGACAGGCTTAAGAATCAATTTTTTTAGTATTGGTATTGTCCCTAGGCCTGAACAAATTTTGGGTTGTTTGTCAATGGTAGACTTTCAGAGAGGATAGTCCAAAATGCCTCTTCTTCTTTTATTTTTGATACAGTTAAAAAGTAAGGTGAGCCTCATTTTTCATATTGCATTAATACTGTATCAAGTGCTTGCTTTTTCACCCTTTTGGTTCTTAGATATTTGTCTTGCTGTGTGCTAAATGCAGGCTGTGAAGTTGCAGCTGGCACAGCTGAGCTGTGGAGGTGACAAGCCAGTGTCACCCAGATGGCTCAGGAGCCAGAGGCACCTCTGCATGGGTGTGAGCAGGGCTGAGCTGGAGCCGGCAGTGGAGCACCTCCCCCAGGTGCCAGGGATCCTCTGCTCCTGCCTGAGGACACACAGACACAGCAGCTGCCCTTCCCAAAGGCCCCAGAATCACCTTTCAGGCTCAGAATGTGCACTGGCTGAGCAGGACAAGGTGGGATGGGGTGTTTGTCAAGGCCTCCTTGCTGGGGCTTTAACCCATAAGCGGTGCAGGAGGAAGGAATGGATGCAAATACAAGAGAGATACTCCTTGATGGGAATGATGCCTCCCTCCAATTCAAACAACACTTAGCCAGCTCTGGCTCATGTTTTACTCCTAAACTAGTTGTTCATTGATATTCAGTGGTTGAAATTTTATTGTGGGTGAATTCACTTATGTTTGAAAACCCGTTTGAGGTTTACACCTGGAGTGGGGGATTATTGTAACACTAATTTCACTACAGAGAAGTGTTGCAGGGAGCAAAATTGCTTATTTTAATAGAAAATACTCCTTTGGTGTACTCTCCGGGGATTTTCACTGTATAAAGTCTGGAGACCTACTCAAAGAGTGTAGGTTTTCAGAAATCTGTCCGTGGGTATGTATGTGCATGTAGATATACTTGTGAATTTATTTAAAGGGAGAGGAAAGGTGGGGGAAAAGGAGAAGCCAGCGCAATATTCAGTTGTCTGGTTTGTTTTTCTAAGCAAGCTTTGAACTGCATTTCTTAGCCCCTGGCATTTTAGATAGAATCTTCAAACACTAGATAAAAGGAAAGAAAAAAATTCTTAAGAGGAATTTTACTATATTTCACTAATTAGTTATTATTTCTTCCATGAATGAACAGTTAAAAATAGAGTTGCACAAGTGTGTTCTTTCAGAAATAGAAGTCAGCATGTTTCAAAGTATTTGGTTCCATTCAGAAATAATTTCTTCTGAAATACTTTAGTTCCTGAAGTCTGTTCAAACGGGCTCTCCAGATCAGCTTCTGATTTGGACATTCTGCAGGACCAGCAGAAAACCTTCTTTGGGTTAATGAAGGAAAAGTAATTTTTCTAAATTTCCTTTTTAGTCTTCATGAAAATATTTATTTTGGAGGTTTGCCTTTGAGGGAGGGTCTGCACCAGAGTATTTCAGTTAGTTCAAAATATTTCAAATAGTCAAAATGGGCTAAAGTCACATAGAGCAGAGGTAGCAAAGCTGGCATTAAATCATTTCAGCTGTTAAAGCTCAGCATTATTTCTGATTCTGCTCTACTTATTAACTAATAATAATACTTTAACAGGAGAAATGTATGGAAGGGAGCACTTTGGTCCAGGACATTGGATTTCACCCAATAACTCTTGCACCAAATTAATAAATTATGATTTAACTGGGATCATATTTTTCTAGAAGATAATCAGGTTTGATTTAAAAACTTTAAATGATTGAGAGTCGACTATATATGATAAGTATATTATGCTCATCATTAATTACTCCTGGCATTAAAACCCCCCATTTTATTCTCACCTGAATTCATTCAGTTTCAGCTTCCAAATATTGGTTGTTCCTGTGTATTATCAGACATCTTCCCATTCAGGTCCTTCCACAATGTTATCCCAGCATTTTTTTACTTTCCCCAGCATAAACTAAGTGGCACTTCTGTTGTCCTTCTGGTGACACAGATTTCCTGACCTGTGCTGCTCTACAAGTGCTGTGGTTTGCCAGTGCCCTGTGCAGGGAGGGCAGCAGCGGTGCAGGGCAAGCTTTGCTCTCCCTTCTCTGCTGGAATATTGAACACACAACCCAAAAGCTGTTGCAAAGCAGTGCTGGCTTTATTTCCCTCTGTGTTACTTAGTGTTACCCACTCCCTTGTATAAATTGAGCAGCATTTTCCCCCAGTTTGGTTTCATTTCTGAAGCACACAGTTCACATGGTGTGACTGCTTTAATGAGTGCAACAAAAGCCAGCCAAGTACCAGCCCAGGCCAGTTGTCCTTTTCATGTGTTTCTTTGTTGGCCACGTTGGATAGGATGGGGCATATGTGTAAATCACTCTTTTTGAGCTGTGTGTATTTTTCTGTACCAAATGTCAGATAATGAGATGAAAACTTTATATTGAACTTTCTATTTAGCCTGCTCATTTTCGAATTTGCCAAACATACTTGTGTCCTCGGGTAAGTGGTGCTTCCGAGGGTGCCACAGATGCCAAACCCTGATAAAATCTACCCTATCTTGTTAATGAACACACAAACAGTTGTTCCCCATCTGCTGCCTCTGTCTGAAAGGTTAGGAAGCCCTTCCTTCTTGATCACAAAGGACATAATTATTGTCTGTAGAGGAGTCAAGTACAAAGACAGTCCATCCAGTCTGACCGCTACTACACTGCAGGCCACCAAAGATTAACAGCTGCTTCTCCTTTGATTAGGTTAGGTAATAACAGTTACTTTAGTTAATAATTGGATGGATTCCCAGGCCATGTAATTCAGGTTTAGGCTGTCATTTTTTGCTGGCATGTAGCTGAGCTGTATTATTGGAACAGAGCCTGTAATCCTATTAGTCAGTTGTCACTCAAGCCATAGGAGAGAAGGCAAATTCAGATCCATTAAGGTGTTGTAACAGGTAGGTAAATAAGTCAGCCATGCTTGCCCACTGTGCAGGGAGCTGTCTTAATTGTTTGTCCTTTTTTAAGGATTAATTTTGCATTTTTAAGTATGTTTAATTCATAATTAATCCACAAAATGGTTACATGGTTTGTCTAATTTATCATGGTTTCTGTTTACTGTGCCACATGCATTAGTGTACACACACTTCCCACTAAGTTACTTGGTTCATGCAATGTTCTGCCTAAATTAGTGGCTGTGGGCTTCAAATGACAAGTTTATAATGGTCCACAGATTAAATACATGCTTCCTGTCACATCAGCTGGGTTGGCTTTCCTCCTGTGCAAACATGACCACTGCAGTTCCCAACGATGGACTTGGGAGGGATAAGGAAAACAGGCTCTTTCCATGGCTTGGGTTTGAGTGCTGTGTCTGCTGCTCTCAGGAACTGCATCTCTGTTTTTGTTTTCCTAATGTTTAAGACACTTCTAGGTAGCCTCCCCAAGGTTTTTGTGCCTCCTCATCTCTATTAAAAAATGCAGAGATGAGAGTAATAATCATTTTTGCCTACTTGTTCATTTGTCTCTGCTCTCCCGTGTTACCAGGTAACTTCAGAGCACAGAAATCCTATTGTGTTTAAAAATCAAATTAGTTATAAATGTTATTTGAATAGTTGTGAATTTCTGAAAATACATGTAGCAAATCAAATTTTTACACACTTTAAAAACAATGTATAAAAGCATGTTTATATATTTTCTGTTGTTCAAGGAACATGAATCACACGGTATCAATTGCAGAATAACTCTCCCAATCTAAATGTGCAGCTACTCAAAGAACTGTGAAATTATGAAACAGGTTTCATAAACAGGAGAGCTAAATCATTTGGGAGGCCAGGTTAGAAGTTTGGAGGCTCCTTTTGAGCAGCAAAAACATGCAATGCTGGTTTATGCTCTTTTCAAATAGGGATTTAAAATTTATTCCCTGTAGGATCTATCAGTTTTCATACTCACATGATGCCTAATCTGCTCAGAGCTTTGGGTGCCACCAGAATAAAAGTTGTAGTTACCTGAAAGGGTCTTTCATTCTGACACAGGTTCAGGCAGGGATCAATTTGAATAAGAAAAGTATGTGAGCAAGGGCTCTGGGTAACTGAGATGCCTCAGTCCACTTCTTTTGACTCCCTGTTGCAATATGTATCAGCTAATGTAAAGCTTTAGCCCTTCAGAACATCATCTTTTCAAGGATATTAGTTCATTTTTCTGAGAAAGACAAATTGGATGTCTTTCTCACGATTTTTATGATCCAAGAAAGATTTCTTTAGATGAGTAGAAAAATACTTAAAATTTGAAAATTGCCTTAACTAGGAATTAATTCAGACATATTTTAAAAGAATTTGGTGTGATTTGGCTGCTTCAGAGATGGAATGACAACATGTTTCAGCCCTGGGGAGATCCCTTTATAACAGCTCACAGTGAGGTCTTGGCACGGGTGGCTCAGGGACAATTTCTTTTTCCAGGGTTTCCCCAGTCCCAGGTGTTCACCTTGCAAACATCAGCAGTGCAGTATTGAAGTGACTCTTGTGCTCCTTTGTGGGCAGGGCACATTTTGCTTTCAGCTCCCATGGCCAAGCTCCAGGAGCTGTGCCTGATCTGGCATTCCTGAGAGCTGGACACTCGCGTGGGGACCAGGGTCATTCACACTGCCAGATACCAGCACGACTTCAGCATCAACATTGCCTTCCAGGACATGGGGTAGGAGCCCTGGAAGTTCTCCATCTTATAAAAACCACTGGAGAGAAATGTATTAAATGTGCTAGAAGCCATGTATCCCTATTTGGCAGTTTTACAGACCTCTGTGAGCACAGGTAACAAATACAGCTCTCATGGATCTAACCCAGCTTTGCTGCTGGTTCTATCTTCCTTTTACTGAACTTCTCCCTCTCTTCCATGCACATCATTAGGAATTTATTTCCATTAATAAGCATCAAAATACTAAGGGATTTTATGAGTAATCTAGAAACAGGAGGGATAGAACATGTAGCTAAATCATATAAAATCAGAAGAAATTACAGACTGCCTTCTGCTTGGTAGAAAACTGTAGTAGTAACAGAAGTTTTTAAAAGGCAAAATTGTATTTTGACAAATAGACTTGTATTTTAGTAAAGTATTAGACAAAAGTGAACCAGGTGCTCTGAAAAAAGTCTGTCTGTAAAACAAGTGATGCTCCAGATTGAAATGGAAGGAGAACACATAGGAAATGAAACAGCTTCAAAAGATTTATATATTTTTAGAAGAGAGACGTGAAAACCTCCCCTCAGAATAGGGAGACATTTTTGCTTCTTTCAGAGTGGCTCTAGTGACTGACCTGGGATAGGGGGAAGTTCCTTTCTGGACACTTCATTACTGGGTACTTCTGGAGAAAAGAGGAGTTCTGGGGAAAAAAAATCACAGGTAAGAAAAGTTCACATGAAAAAATAGAAAAGGTGGAGTTTAGCATTGAAGAGAACATGGAGTTGAGAAACAAGCCGAGTAGGAAAAGGAAGCGGGGTATGAGCTCAAGAATGGAGCAGTTGCTGAGGGGACAAACAAAATGAATGCAATAAATTGGATATAACTCAGAGTAATGGGATGAAATAGAGAAAGGGCATATTTGGTCTGAATGACAGGAAAGACTTCTTGCTTCAAGAGCTAATAGGCTGTGGCATAATATCCCATGAGAAATAGGGAAAGTGAGAAGTGGCAAGTGCTGGGCACATTTGGAGCTGGAGGAGCAGTGACAGATAAATGAGCAGTGTCAGAGCCCTCACTGCTGTGCTGCACAGCCCCCTCTGAGCTCCCTGTGTGCTCTGCTCTGCCCTGCCAGGCTCTGCCCATCCCAGGGAAAGGCACTCTGCAAACAGCAGCATCTCTGACACCTGGGGGTGTCAGCTGAAGGGAGCAGGGCAGGGTTAGAAAGGCCCTGGGCTCTGTCTGGGGGTGTGCAGCCCTGGGGGAGCAGGGCAGGAGGAGCTCTGGGAGCTGTGGCTCTGAGCCAAGGGGCTCACAGGAAGTCAATAAGGATGATTTATGGCAGGACTGTTCCTTTGCTGTTTGGGTCTTTATGGCTCTACCAGGAGTTGGTGGAAAGTGTTATTGGGAGCCAAGGGAGCTTAAGGAGGCAGGGGCTTTGGATTTTTTTAGATGGGAGGAAGAGGAAACAGAGGAAGAATATATGAGTGAAACTCAAAAATAACTCTGCAGTTAAGGCACACTGACTGGGCTCACTGGGCTAAAATTAACTGCTAGAAATTTTACTAATCAGCTAGCCAGTAGGAAATCACTGGTTGATTTTCTTAACTGTTTGGTGAGTTGGCACACAGATTTCCACTCATTTGAGGCCAGTTATTCCTTGGAAGATAAATCTTTTGGTTGTCTAAAAATCTAAATGCAGTTCATATTAATTGTGGAAAAGGCTTCCCTCTTGAATATCTGACTTCTGTGAATAGTTTTTCTGTAGCTTGTAAATTAAATACAACGTAGCTGTTTGCTTGACAGAAGCTTAATGGAGAGAAAGTTACATTATTTAAATAAAAAGTAAGATATGTACTTCTATGTGCAGTGTCTGATCTCACAGGGGAAAATGTTGCCCATCTAAATCATATTACAACTGCTTAATTATTTTTGCAGTTGTTCAAATAAATATTTTATTGTCAGAGTTATTAGGAGTTTTTTCTGTCATGCAGTCTGTTACAGTAGAATACATTTTTTATAGACTAGTAATAATCATGTTTATAGAGGATTTCCCATTTTTCCCCATATATGAAGTGCTTGCAACACTGGGGGGAAAAAAGAAGAAATTATTTCTTATTAACTAGTATATCATCATCATCACTGACAAAATAAAAAGGATCAAATGCAAACTGCCAAAAAACTATACAAAATTAGTAGCTTAGAAGTAGAAAATAAGAAGATTTTACTTGCTTTATTTAAACAGAGGACACTAAAGCAATTTTGTAGGAAAGGACAAGAATGTAAGTTCTAAAATATTGGATCTGCTGCAGCAAAACCACAGTCATTTGCAAACTGTGAGAATAATGATAGGATGGTAATTAAGTATAAAATTCTGGTATGTGCAAGTTCCAAGTGGATACCTCAGAAAAGGGATCTGCCTAAGCTATTTTGTGCATATTCATAAACCAAGCCTGGAGGTTGTCTTCTGTTGGAAAAGTTTGTAAAAAGGAGGAATTACCCATCTGAAGATTGTCTATGTTTTTAAAATCATACAAAGCAGCATAGCTCCAAAGGTAATAGCAGCAGATAATGGTGAACTTTAATAAAGTCCCTCTAATTCTATGTCCTTACAGAAAATATGGTATTCAAGTGCATTACCTGTGTGGTACTGGGTATGTATATATGATAATTCAGAACAAAACACCTGAGAGTTTCAACTCCTGCTCTAGAAAGCCTCTTCTTTGTACATGAGCAGTGAAATGCTCTTTTTCAAAGGTGTCCAACATGATAAATGAATGTATTAAGGACTTTCTACTTTGACAGAATCCACAAGTGTCAGATGTACCCTTTATGTAAACATTTCTTTAATTTCTGTTGGTTCTCTTCTGTGTTTGTGTTTCTCCAGAACACAGCAGATAAAATTGCATTCCGGGCTGCAGGAGGACTGACTGCTCTGGAAAATGTTCTTCAGATGGTGACTTCTCCCACCAACCTGAATGCAGCTGCCAGGGTTCCCTTTAAGTGAGTTTGATGGGTCCTTCATCTGCATTTAGAATCACTGGAATATTCATTTCATATCTGCTGCTTCACTGCTTCTTCTTCTCCTAGTCCTGGGTGGGACTTTGGAGCAAAAAAACTGTGCTGTTATCTATGCCATGGAAGGGGAAAGACATTTCCACTCAGCCTCTGGTTTCCTAACTTGGTGGTTGTAGTTTGAGCTATGATATATTTAAGCAGTAGCTAATTGTGTAAAAAGAGAAAAGACAAAACTGTGTTTTAACAGAGGAGGAGATCCATATCTTTTGAAGTTAGTCTGCAGAGATCTCTAGTGGGAAGCAGGGGAATTTTTTGAAGGGTTGTAATTCACAGGAATCTGTCTGCTTTTAAAATTAAATAGTTGTAAGATACTGCTAGCTGAAAGGCGCGTACAAACAGGTAAATCAAAATTCTTGTGGATTAGAGAAATTCCTCTTTACAGAACAGAAGAATGGAAGGGTTTAAATGCCTAATCCCTAAAAAAGAAGGTGGTGACTATGCAGAATTCCTGGAAAGCCTGGTACCTCAAAAGCATGCTCTTTTCCCTAATCTCTAACTGTAGGTTTTACACAGTCAAGAGCACATAGAGGCTTTCAGAGCACAGCTGGGCATGGTTTTAGTGCAAACCCAGAATATCCTGGTGTGTACCATTGTCATTGTTTGTAGATATTTTGTAATATTGGTGTAATTGTAATTTAGGCACTGCTGTAATTTAGCGTGAGAGTTTGGATGAAAACTGGCTGATAATGCATTGTGGGACATACATAAGTGTGAAGTGCTCGGAAAGACCACTCAGGAAGAAAGATTTTTAGATATCTTGACTTTGCACTTCTAAGAGAATAAATAAAATTCCTGCCTTTGCAGTCGTGCCAAATGCACTTGTTGCAGGTGCAGCCAGCTCCACTGGTGAGCAATCCTAAGCTGGGCCCGTGGGGAGCAGCTCACGGACAGCCCTGGGGCTTCTTCATCTGCAGAGTCTCTAGTTCTGAATGATCTCATCAGTGTGGGATAAACTTCTCTAGGGACAGGATTGCACTGTATGCCCACATAAAGCCTAGTTTAAATTGAGCTTTAAATTCTTAGAATGTGCACAACCCATACATCTTTGATTTTTGTTCTTTCCTTTTAAGAATAGTCTTGTTTTGGTAACCTTTGTTGAGAAGGTTTGAGAGCATTGTGTTTACATTACTGTAAACTTTGTGTTTGAAGTTTGTGAGGCATTTTGAGGATGTACTAGGTCTCAAAGGAGTTTGTGTGCTGATAAATAAAGCCCTATGTCAGCCACATTTGTGTAACAGAAATCACATCTCAGCAGTCAATCAGAGCTGCTCCTTTCTCTGACAGTCACTATCTCACAGCCCTTTCAGACCAGCAATCACTCAGATTCCTGAGCCTGTTTATGACTGAATTATAAAAAGAGTTTTTGCATCTTTGAAAAATTCTCTAAACATTGTTTTATTAAGACAGATTTTCCACTAGCTGTATTTCCGAAGGAAGTACAGGGGCAGAAAAGAGATTAATATAAACTGTTCTGACAGCATTGTGTGTTAAAAACATCTTCTGAAGAACTTTGCTCCGCTCCTGAAATACAGCATTTCATTCGACTTCACAGCAAATTGCAGTTTCCAGTTTGTAGGCACCTGAAAGTATGGAAGTTGGGAAGTTATCCATCAGCTTGCACGTCATTTGACACAGGATCCTGCTCTCTAAAGCAAACTGCTCTTGCAGGCTTGGTCTGTGAGAGTCTGGCTTAGGGAGTCTGGAGTCAGCTGGAAGTGGCCCAAGGATCTTGGTCTCGCTGCATGGGATGCAGAGGCTCCCCTCTTGGTATTTCTGTGGCCTTTTTGGTGGGGAAGAATGTTCTGTGCAGAATCTGCACCTCAACTGTTGAGAGCAACATAGTTCCAGAGGGTGAGACTTGCTATGAGCAGTTTGAACCAGGCACAAACCTGGTATTCACAGGTATTGCTATTGTCTCACTGAAAGGATTTAAGAAATTTTTCACATACAGAGTGTTCAAGGGAGGTTCAGAACCAAGGGCAATCACAGAATATGTCTTAATTCTTTAAACGAGGAAGAAAATTCAGATCACATTTCTCATTTAATGTTGAAACAAGTTTGAAGTTACATTTCTTTCTTTTGTGCAAATGTCATTTACATCCTGATTTCTTGAACTTTGAATCTAGTGAAGGAGCAGTTTTCTCTGGCAATTTTCTCTGTTTAAAGACAAAGCAAAGCCTTGTGGAGAGAAGTTGAATGAAGACCTTTCATGAATTGCCCTTCAGTCTTCCCCAGCCAAATATGCTTTGCTAAAGGACACTGCTGTACTTCAGATTGTTTGTGGATTCTTGCAATGTTTAACCATTTGTACTCATCTTAAATTGGGAATTTGTCTGTTGCTTTGTGATGAGGATAAGCTATTTACAAGTAGGTGAGGAGATTACATGGGCTATTATCTACATCTCTCTTTCCCCAAAATCCTGGCTGTATGGTGCAGCTCAGAACTTTAATCCCATGTCTACAAGATAAAGCTTTATTATCAGAAGATTTAACAATATGCCTGTTGTTTTGTACCACTGTCCAGCTCTGTAGTCAGAGCAGCAGGATGGGAAATGCTGTGAGGAGGACATGACATTTATGAGACAGATGATACATTTGGTGTTGGGGCAATTTTCCTCCCCTTCAAATAAATCACTGGAAAAGGGGAAGAGAAAACAGTGGGTTATAATAAGTTTTATTTTTGGTGTTAACATAAAGATTAATGTCCAGCCATATTATTTCTCAAAGCAGCATTTTGTAGCATTCCAGGATTTGTCCACTTCTCCACAAAACAAGACACAGTCAGGAGAATTTGTAAAGATTTTGGAGCCCTATGATAGTCTTGTTGTACAGAAAAGCAAATGGGAGCTGCACAAAACAATTGAATGCCTTCAGATGAGGAGCAGGAGATGAGTCTCCTCCCCTGGGCTGCCTTGCAATGTGCAGCTCATTTACCATGACATGTTAGTAACAAACCTGCTAACAAATGAGGCTTGTAGGGTTTGTTTAATTAACATTTGGGAAATGCTTTGACTTCCTTGAGTGACAAGTATTTTAAAAGAGAAATTGGCAGTAATTATGTGAGGAACAATGTTGGACCTTTACAAGTTAAGATGGGATTGAAGTCAAGTTTAATGTATCTTCTATTTTCATACACTTTCTTGCATCATATATTTAAAGCAAATATTATCAGAGTAAAAAAGCTCACATACATAAAAAGAAGAAATTAGTGTCCCCATAATATTTTGGATAGCATTGATATAAATGACATTTTTCAGTCAGAGCTATTTTAAGCTAAGAGCTGGTTTTATATCTTGTTCTCTGTAATTTTTACTTGTGTTTAGGAACATACACTTTTTAAGCTGTAGTGTTGCTGTTCATGCAGTTTTATTGTTGTTTCAGTCCATATTCTTACCTTGATGGTTCCTTACCCATCCCACTCTACAGCCATACTGTGCACCAGTTTTCAGTAATATTTCGCTTCCCAATTCATTGCAACTCAGCAGGTAATTTCCAATACTGATCCCCTTCCCCATCAGACTGCTGCATAATATTCAAACTGGTTAAAAATGAGCAGTTTTCTACTGAATTAACACATCCTACATTTGATAGTGTTTAGTGTTGTATTATTGCACTGTCAAACTGAGCTTTTAGGGTTATTCTTTGATTATCAAAGTATGTTCTTTTGTAACATCAGAAGTTGTAAGAATAGGGAAGAGCTTTACACTTGAAACAGGTAAATTGTTGTATGTTGATGATGCCCTGGTTTTTGTAAAGCATAAGTTGAGTTCTTGCCTCTGTATCCTGGTGCGCTATCATGGATTAGTTTTCCATGGTTGCATATTGTTAATGCCTCAGTATTTTTAATAAAAGTTAAAAGTTTGTCAGCTTGTTTATATCAGGCAAATTGAGGAAATGAAGATGAGCTAACATTAAAAAATAATCACGTGCAGACATATAAACTGGTGAGATCTAGCTTTATTAAAATGAATCCTCCTCTCCTCCTCCTTCACATTCGTGTAAAATAAACATAACATGCAGATGCATATTTTTGTCTAGTTTAAAGACAGATTTCTTTTTTGGCTCCAAGCTTGCGTACCATAAGGAGGTTTTTATAATTGGATTTACTCTGGAGGAAAGCTTTGCATCCGAGGGCAGCTTGGCCGTGGGCTGGAGTGAACGTGCAGGGGCCAGAGCTGAAAGCTGATTTGTGGCTGTGATACAAAGTTTAGAGCAACAGCCGTTATCAATAACCACCTGCTTTGCAGAGCCTCCTGCTCCAGCCCTTCAGCTGCCTCTGGCATCTCTGGAGATAACACCTTTGCAATTCAGAGCAGTTATTTTCCTCCAAAAGGGAAGAAGAGGGTGGGAAGTGCATTGGGTTTTCCATGCCAGCCAGTTGAAGGTGTGGGTGAATAAAGTTGTGGCTCTGCTGTTCGCAGCCCCTCGCTTGTCTCGGCGGCCTTGTGCAGAAATGGTGACAGTTGACAGCTGTTGTTCTCTTAATAAGATTAAAGTAAAGAAATTAGTTGTGCTGTCTCTAATCTGCCATTTAACACTGCCAACCACCTGGGGACACTTCTGTGTGACACTCGTGGTGCTGGATTGCAGTCAGGCTGTGGAGCCGCGGCAGAGCTGAGCACGCTGTGATCAGAATGTGTTCAGACGAGCTGCTGGTAGCAAGCCTATGGTATCAGTGAAGGGAACCCTCTTTATTGCTGTGAAAAATTCATTTGACATCCATTTGCTTGCAGCACCTTTTCAAAGGCATTATCAGAGTCTCTGGAAGCAGCAGTACTCTTTGTGACATGAGGGTCACTTGGGAAATACAAAAGCGTGATGCATTCGTACAGTGGAACTTGGTCTTTAGATGAAGTGAGAAGTTTTTGTGTTTTCAAGTGTAAAATAAATTATCCTCTTAGGAATTAGGAATCCCATATATCAAAAGGCATTTATTGCAGTGAATTAACTAAATCACCTCAGAACTCTGAATGCTGTCAGAATTGACCTACAAGTTCATATTTGACACTTTGGATGAATTATAATGTTTATATTTAAATAGAATTGATCTTTATTTTAGAGTAGCTTTATTTTAGAATAGATAAAAGGATACAGGCTGATTTAAAGCATCTTCTCAACAGAAAATAGATACTACCAATATAGTAGTATTCTTCTCTCTCCCCCTCTAAACATACCTACACAAGGGAATAATCTTCATGAAAGATAGAAGGAGGTGCCTAATGAAAATATTTTTCAGCATTACTGAGAGAAGGGGAACTAAATCCCCTTATATGTCAGGAGAGGAAGAGAGAATAGTGTTGCAGACAGATTTGTAAAAATGCCTGTGAAGCATCCTGCTTCAATTATCTCTCGGTGTTATCCTTGTAGAGTAAAAATTAGGTGAAATAGATGAAAATTAACCTGCCTTTGGTCAATAAGTAATTATTTAATATTGTTTTCACGTCATGTAAGCTGCAGATTGAAATTTATTTAATTAGGCAGTAGAGTAAAATTAATTACCAGTACAGTTAGATTAATATAACTAGTACTATGATGATACTCAGAAAAGGAGGGAAAGCATAAATGTTCATTCACTTATTTTCTAAATTCTCCAGCTGAAGAGAAGACAATCCATCCATACAAATGAAAGAATTTTACTCCACTTTTTCTGGCCTCTGAGCATTTCCAGCTTTCCTTTGCTTGAGAAATACAATGTATGTGAGAGGCTTCCAGTTCAGCTCTGGGGAGCCAGGCTGTGTGACCAGATACCACAGCAATGAGCCCAGCATCAGCAAAACCACAGTCTTTATTGTGTACAGAATTTTGTTGTTCCAAAAAGTATTTTAGGAGAAAGATAAAGCCTAAAACTCAGCTCCAGAAGTATTCTGAATTAGTCTGCAGCTTGTTCTGTTAAATACCAGCTTTGATGGTTTCAGTGCAGTAACTTGATGTTTGTTGCAGCCCCACTTTTGTATGACCTTTCAGCAGTGCTCATAATTTATTTTCTTCTTTGGAACTTTTTTGAACTTAGTCACATTTTTGCTTATGTTGAGAAAAACTCAACAAAGTGAAAGTTCTTTTTATTTTGGTTTACTTTAGAGAAACAGTTTGAATGTCTAGCCATCTGTATTTATATTGGATGTATTCATGATGCATTTGTGTTGTGTGTGTGTTTGTGAAGTAACAGTGATGGCTTTTGTGATATGCAAAGCTCAAGAAACAAACTTTCTGTTTATTCTGAAATAGGGTTCTCTTTGGTAAGATTAATTTTCTCTGTGAGAATATTCTCTAGGACTGGTCCCAGCTTCCCTGCAGGGCCTGTTTTGAGGAGAACACTTTAATTGGAGCAGATGGAAATCACTGCCCGTGGTGCAGAGAGCAGTTGTGCATGTGATTCTGTTTTGTATTGTTCCCCTTGCAAAGCTGTGCCCTCTCCCCCAGCCAGAGATGGCGCTCCCCAGTGCTGCTGGAGCTGCACAGCAGCACTGCAGGCTCTGAGGGGACAGTGGAGCTGCACATCAGCACTGCAGGCTCTGAGAGGGGGACAATGGAGCTGCACATCAGCACTGCAGGCTCTGAGGGGACAGTGGAGCTGCACATCAGCACTGCAGGCTCTGAGGGGACAGTGGAGCTGCACATCAGCACTGCAGGCTCTGAGGAGAGGGGACAATGGAGCTGCACATCAGCACTGCAGGCTCTGAGGGGACAGTGGAGCTGCACATCAGTACTGCAGGCTCTGAGGGGACAGTGGAGCTGCACATCAGCACTGCAGGCTCTGAGGGGACAGTGGAGCTGCACATCAGTGCTGCAGGCTCTGAGGAGAGGGGACAGTGGAGCTGCACATCAGCACTGCAGGCTCTGAGGAGAGGGGACAATGGAGCTGCACATCAGCACTGCAGGTTCTGAGGGGACAATGGAGCTGCACGTCAGCACTGCAGGCTCTGAGGAGAGGGGACAATGGAGCTGCACATCAGCACTGCAGGCTCTGAGGAGAGGGGACAATGGAGCTGCACATCAGTGCTGCAGGCTCTGAGGAGAGGGGACAATGGAGCTGCACATCAGTGCTGCAGGCTCTGAGGGGACAGTGGAGCTGCACATCAGCGCTGCAGGCTCTGAGGAGAGGGGACAATGTGGCCCCAGAGCACCTGGGCCAGCACCTGCTGGGTTTGCCAGCTCCCTGGGCATCCCTGTGCCTTGTGCTGAGCACAGGCCCTGCTGAGCTGGGAGCTGCTGTCAGGTACTTCACACAGGGCTTGAGGTCCTGCCAGGAAAGAATTCAGTGTGTTCTATAGCTGTAAGCCACACACAGAGAAATGTTACCTATCCAGGTGTGCAGTTGGCTGATATTCTGTGTCAGTTCTGGTCAAGAGTTTTGAGTACAGGAGAGTCCAGTACCCATAGAGTGTGTGGCTTCTGATAAGTATGGCTTTACTGTTTTAAAGTTATTGAATTGATTTCATTTAAGGTATTATTTAAAGAAAATAATTGTGAATTCCTGCAAGCTTATTTTTTGATGCTGCCATTTATTTGGTGAAGTAAGTAAAACTCTAATTTTTCTTCCCTTTTGACTTTTTAGGTCACTGTGCAGTACAGTAAATGTTTACAGCCTCACCTGCAGCAACTGCATAGAAAACTGCACCTATGTTCTCTTTAGTAATAAGATCACTTTTCTGATGGACCTGTTGATACACCAGTTTACGGTAGGTAAAATAACTTCTTTAATTTGTAAATTTTTGCATGCTTCACAAACATGATAAAGTATTTAGAGTATAAGAACACCAGGAGGCAAATAAGAATAAAGGCTTGAAAGATTGAAATTCATTTGTTGTTTGTATTTGGTGGCTATATCCACTTGTACTCTGTAGAAATTGATGTATTTGCTTCTACTAATGACTTCTGCAAAAGCATGTGTACCAGGAGCCCTGTGAGCAGATATTCTATCTTTTTCTGAGGTTGTTTTCTTTAATTCACCCTATAGGAATATTTAGAGTGTAGACCACAATGAGTTGTGACTGTGTGTTTGATTCTTACTCGTTTCAGTGTCACGAATCTAAGTCAGGTCAATACATTGCCAGAGTCTGATTTGCTGAAGTGCTTAAATAGGACTCTTTAGCAATGAAAGTTTTAATTTTCCAATGTTTCATTTAATTTGAAATGTCATTAAATATTTTATTTGAAAACTCATTTTTAATTCATAGTGACCTGCTCATCATAAGATATTTAGTCCTGGTTTTTTACTTATAAATTGTGTGTATGTATTTTCATGAGCCAAGCAGTTTGTTAATTGAAAAGTTATGTACATACTTTGAATAATTTAAGCGATGCTGCTAGAATCAACAAGCCATAGGGCTGTTGATGAACAGTTTGAAAGGATGGTCCGAGTTCTGTGACACAAAGCAAACCCGAGTGCGGGCTGTGCACTCTGCCGTGGGGTGTCAGATGGCGCTGGAAGGGGCGGGGCAGCTGGGGAATAGTTGGGAATAACCCCCCCGGACAGATTTCAGGGGGCCAGACAGCACTCTGGAGATTAAGTTTAAAAAAAAAATAAAAAGAACAAATTTGAAGTTATAAAATTAGGAGAGATAAGTCACAATCAAGAGTTAAAGTTGACAATCAAGAATAAGACTTGGGAGTCCTGTGACAATTTACCTCCCCTGCCTCAGCCTGTAGAGGAAGCTGTAAGACCAACTGCTCCTCCTAAAGCCACCTATTTTTCTCCTTCAAGGAGAACACAGAGTAAAGCAAGGAAAATATCAATAGTGATAGTAATAAAAATGAGAGCAGAAAACAACACCCGCTTTCACCGAGGGAGGTACCAACCAGGAATTGTTAGGTTTGTTAATGCTCCCCTTTAACACAGTGGATGTAAAGAAAGAATTTAAAAAGTTGAATGGTGGGCAAGAGAAAAGATTACAAAAAGAAAGAGAGCTTGAGAAGTTAGATGAGAAAGGATTAAGAGAAAAAAGAAGAGTGCAAAAATTGTTAAAAGAAGCACAAAAAGTTTATGTGAGAAAAAATAAAGAAACCAAGTTAATTAATTAAGGAAGTTAATTTGACATGGTACCAGTTAAAGTTACTTAGAATAAGTACATGAACATAGAACAAAGAAATGTAACCATACCAGACCCGAGAGCAGCTGGGGTTAACCCGACTTGAAAGAAAAAATAACTTTCTATTTGTGTTGTCCTATTGTAAATAAAGGTGAGTAAAACAGTTCTGTTGAAAAGGTGCTCTGGGGGCAGGCTGGGGAATCACCCCTGGCTGGGGAATCCCCCAGCACCTCCCCTGTGCCAGGGCTCTCTGTGCTGCCAGAGCCTGCCTGCCCTCGCAGGGAGCGCTGCGCAGAGACCTGCACCTCCTGCAGGAGCACAGAGGGCATTGCTCAGCCACAGCTGGCCACCTAGAGCTCAGAGATACTGCAGAAGGAAAATTTACTGCACTTAGAGCTCTTTTCAGTCTGTTGCCAAATACTACCCTTGAATTGCAGCAAAACTGTAATTAAAGCTTAATATTTCCCATGATCCACAGTGGACTTTTCTTTCCTATACAGAAAGTCTCTTATGTTCTCTTCATGCAGAATTGGCCCTTAAACTGGGATATCTTCATAGTTCCATGAAGTGCATATTTGAGTACAAAACCCAAAAATAGTGCTGCTTTTCTAACCCTGATTTTTCTCTCTTGAAAATATAATAAATCAGATCAAGTTTGAATTTTCTTTTTTTTTTTTTTTTTACAAAAAAGAAATGTTCAAACTGAGAGCAGCTCTGAATATCAAAATACTAAAATACACCCCCAGAGACTTTTAACTGCCTCCACTTTTCCTGGTTGGATGAGCCATGTGATGCAGTCTTTGCCTATGTCATGTGTATTTCCAATTACTGTTGGAAAATAAAACCCAAAGTAATACCAGGAGTAATAAATGAGAATGTCTATTTGCAAGGTTTTAACAAATTATTAAACAAGTACACCAATATTTGCTGAACACAGAAACAGTACTGTTTTGAGAAGCATTTCAATATAATCTTGAATACATCCAGTATGAACCTTATTTCCAGCCAGTTTCATGGGGATTTAGTTTTGGTTTGGGGTTTTTGTGTGTGTGTGTGTGTGTGTGTGATCCAGCCTGTCCAGGTTAATAGTTTGAAGCATCCTGTTCAGACCTTTCTTTGCCTTCTGCCTTAAGGCACTGGTAGGAAGCCTTCTGTAGCCTGACTTACCCTGTTACCTTCCTCAGCCTCCTTAGCTCTGGTAATGCCTAAATCAGTGTCTGTTGAGGACAGCAGGGCTGTTTCCTGATTTCCATGATTAATGGATCAAACCTTCCCACCTACATTCCTACAGCTCTTCTGCTGGAGTTGGAGCTTCATTTATTCACTGCTGTCTCTGCTCTTCTTTGTCTACTGTAGCCAGAAAACAGTTGTACAATAATTGTAGCTTTTCTAGTTGTCTGGTTTGGAAGGTTTCCTACCAACACAACCAAGTAATTAATGGAGCTATAGGCATGTAAGGATCATTTCATACTTTGAGGGTTTTATTTCCAGTCAATTGACAGTTGTCATGTACTTTCCCCAAAGATATCTGAGAAGCCATACACCTAAACCATGCCTGTCTCTGGGATACCATGGCAGATCCCTGTGATTATTTTTTGAGGCAATCTTTAAAGGAATAGTATCTGAAAATTCTAAGACATCATTAGTGAATGTGCAATGAATGTTAGGTCAGGTAGCCATCAAACAAATGTAGGGATCAAAACCCAGTTGCTGGTTACTTTTTTCTTCTCCAAAATACAGTGTTTAATATTTGGACCATATTTTAGGTTAGTGGCCTATGAAATTTTGCTAGGTTTAAGATAATCTGGCTATCTAGTCACAGGAAAGTAATTTTTCTCCTCCACTTCTTGCCCGGAATGTGCTGCCATTTACTTGGGGTTCTTCAGAATGACAGTATACATCCTATTGCAGTTTCTTCACCACTTGTGGCGAGGTTTTTTTTTAGTCTTCTGTGCTGCATCAAATAAGGCAGCTCCATGTTAGCGCTGATGATGACAAGAGCTGTGAAATCCAAGGTACTTCTGTGCTGCTGGGTTTTTCCAGTCCAATTTGAAATTACATCTGTCTCCACAGGGTTCAGCTGTGTGGCACTGACAGTTCCCTCAGTCCCTGACCTGGGGTGACTTTATGATGCTCCTATCCCCACTGGTCTGCCCAGAAAAAGTTTTGCACCTTTAAGACTGGTTCTGAGAGCAGAGTGGGGAGAGAAGAAGTGCACAGTTTGTTTTCAGACACTGCACTCACTCCTCCACATTCCTGCTCCTGGACTGCATTGTCTGCAGACAGACAGACAGCAGGACACAGCTCTCCTTTGCTTTTAGTTAGTTTTAGCTAGCTGAGGCAAAGAAGTTCCCTGGACTGTGGTTTTTTTTTCCTTTTTCCCTTTTCTTTGGAGCTGTTCAAACCTGCTCTGGGCTGAACACCAGAAGGGCACCCACAGCTCCCACCTGTGGCCACAGAGCCGGGCCTGCCCCGTGACATTTCCAGCACCAGAGGGACTGATCAGAGACTGAGTGAGCTGAGCACAGCCCCCAGAGGGACTTGCTGAGCCTGTGTCATCTCTTCAGAACACCAAGAAGTTTTATTGTTTAATATTGCTCTTCTTTTGTGCTTTGCCTGTTAAATAAACAGGTTTTTTCCACTTTTCTCCGAGGAAATCTCTTCCCAAACCAGATGGGGGAGGGGCCTCTTGAATTTGCTTTCCAGAGGAAACCCCTTTAGAGGTTTTCTCACACATTTTCTCTAAACCAGGACACAAGCCCATGTGGAGAGTAGTAAATCCTGAAAACAGGGCTGGAGTAGAAGAGGTAATAGCATACTGAAGTGTGTAGGGGTGGGGAATTTAGAATTGAAACCTTAGCCTGCATCATCTCAAGGCCATGCCCTTCTTGAGCCATTTCCATTTCTTTGGGTCACTAGTTACTCCAGAGAGAGTCTGACATCCTACTGAGATTTCTGCGGTGTACTTTTCAGTGTTTTTGAGGCAAGCCCAGTGACTACACATGCAAAAAGCACAAAATCACTCTTGGTAATGAGAGAATTATATTAAATAATTGACCAAGTGAAGAGAAATTGTGTGCTTCTAAAGGTCTGAAGTCTTTCCATTTAGGTTTAGCAACTCTGCATTTGAAATTCTTCATGGCTGTGGAGGACTATGCCTTTTATGAAATAAAAATATGAATGAGTTGTCAGTGCTGGACCTCTGCATTGCTAACTGGAAATTGTTTGGTGTTTTTTGTTAGCACAGAAGGAGAATGTGCTCTGATCTGCAGAGGTATTTTGGTGATGTGAGTCAGAACAGAGGAGCATTTTCAGCTATATTAAATGTGTGCCTAAGTGCTTTACTGGATTGGGGCCATATTCTGCAGCATCTTACAGGATTAAGCCCGAGATGCTGGGCAGAGCTGAAGAGCTTATGGCAGCTCTGCACAAGCATGGGAACCCCTGCCCAGGGTGAATTCTCCAAGGAATAGTTTATGACTTGTGTGGTACCAGAGCTGAGAGTCAGGTCACCAGAGTGCTCCAATTCAAGAACCAACTTAAAGAAAGTAGGACTCCTGATTAGGCCCAGCAAAGTCAGCCATCAAAAAAGCTAAAATAGCATTGAGATGTTGGATGTGGCAGATATTTGGACAGTAGTTACAATTTCCTGATCTTCCATTGTGATTTTAAAATGTTTTATACTAATTACTCAACAAATCAATTTAAGTGTGTAATCACACCTGTAGATTTGTGTCACAGAAACTGTTAAACCTCAGGAATGTGGAGTGTTGTTACATTTACCCATTCAAAGCTCACGTTCAACACGGTTTCTCTGAATATCATTAACTCCTTGTGTAATTGACACAAAGAAACCAGAGCTTGAAAGCTTTCATAATTACACTATTAAATCTTAAGATTTCTTACCCCCTTGCTTGATATAATAATCAACAAGCAAGCACCCCAATTAATTTTGCTTCTGCAAGCACACCAATTAATTTTGAACATAAATCTCAACACACTTTCACACTATCCCATTAATTATTTCTTCAGTAAAAGAGCTGATCTGTTGTCACTCATTTGAGTTAGTGTAAAAGGAGAATCTTCAAGGAATTCAGTTCAAATTTACCTATTTTCTATCAAGCAGTATTTCCTTCTATCTGTTGTTTGACATAATACTGTGTAAAAAACCACATTTGTTCTCACTTTATATTAATTACACGCACACATTTTCCAAAAAAACTGGACATGAAATAAGCCCTGCAGTAAATTATTCTAGTAAGTGCCAGATCTGTTTATTTTACAAATTAGGAAGAGCAATTTTATATCAAAGCATGAACTTTCATAGCTAAGGACTATATACTTAGAAAATACATTTCTCCTATGTACATTGAACTGGAAGACAAAAACAGACATTATCCACTCATAGTACTGCTATTACAGCAAACCAAAGGCTCTGCTGCAAGATATTATTAAATCTTTTAAAAAATAGCACATATAATTTTTTATCTAAGGTGAAAAAAAGCAGTAAGTAGCATTTATTAGCAGTTTTTAAAACTTGATGTTCCGAGCACAAAGCCACATTTAAGTTGATTTCCACATGGCAAAGCTCAGTGCCTCTGTTTCAGTGAGCAGTTGGTGTCATTAGGCATGAATTATTTTAATTATTACCAACAAATGGTACTGGAGCCACATAGCATTGTTTTTCCTATTGAACTTGAATAAGCAGCTAAAGACTTCTCACTTGCTCTCTTGGCTCAGCACCAGAAACAGACCATTACAATGAGTTTTAAGTACCAGCACAAGGCTCAGAGCTAATGAATAATAAAGAAATGTGCATGTTGTTCTTTGTCACCAAGTGTCACCAAATCCCTCCTGATACCTGTACGAGGAGGAATGCTTTACTCTGGCCACGCTTGCATATACTGAGTGTAAATGATTTTAACCTGGAAGGAAAATGGCATTGCAGCCAGTATTGATCCCTGGTGCCTGTGTCAGCCCTCAGGCTGTGGCAGAGCAGAGGGATGTGGGTTTGGCCCAGCAGCATCAGCCATGGGGATGTTCCAGGAGCCCTGAGCCTTGAGTGCTGCCAGTGTCTGCCTTGAGCACTGCAGGACTTCACACACACTCCACTTACTGTTTGATGGTAACAGGGCAGGATTTCAGCTGGATTCATTGCCTTGGACAGCAGAAATGGAAAAATGAAATGAATTTTTTTAAAAATTCTGCTCTCCATGAGTAATAACCTCCTTCCAGATCTGTATCCTGCATATAGATTTGTCGTCAGATTTACATGTTGTGCAGCTCAACTTCACCTTTTTAGGAGTGGGATCTAGTTAAATGATTTAGAAAAATGAGATTCCTCTGAGGTCTGCTCAGAGAGAACTGGGTGTTGTGCTTCTGACATGATTGGCAGGTGGGTGACCTCTGATGGACAAGTGCAGTGGTCACTGGTGATGTTTTATGCATAAGAACACAATCATGCTAATGGCTTACTCTGCTGCTGTCAGGCTTCCTTGCTTCTCAGACATGGCATTCTTTTGACTTGATTTATTCAGGTCCAGCTTGGATTATGTGCTTTACCTTACCTTGTACCTGAAATGGTTTCATGTGCATCAGCACTGCTAGAACCTTATTATTACTTTCAGGGTAGGCAAATTTGTATGCAAATTTGTAAATGTTGCTCTACAAACTTTGGTTAGTTTTACTGAATTCTGGTTGTTTGTGTTTTTTTCTCTTTACTTAGGTTAGTGTTCCAGATGACCATAATGCTACTGCAGGCAGAAGTGTAAATAAGCAGGTATTTGAAGGTTTAACAACAGGACTTCTGAGGGTAGCTGCTGTGATTTTCAGATGTCTCATCTCCAGCTTCCCAGATGGAAACAACCACTCTACTGCCCTGAAGATATTACAGGAATTGAAAAGTAAATCCTCACAAGTGGAAGCCTTCAGCAGCAGAGTCCAAGACCTAATCAGGTTTAAAAAAATATGATGAAACTTTTTAAAGTATTCCTTATGAGAGAGAAAGCAAATTGCATTGATTTAAGAGAGGAACAAACTGCTTTAACCTTGATGCAGTGAGAGTAGTTTGTGTGGGTAATCAAGAAGACTACTGAAATACTATATTCCCAGTCAAAAATGTTCTTCAAAAAACTGCAGACAAAGAAATACAGAAACCCAAGATTTTTTGTATTTCTGGACTTGTTTTTAATACTCTTTCCATTAATTTTCTCTCCTGATTACGTAGGAGCTAGCTTCCATATATTTTTCTCTCAGTTCTCTATGCCAACTGTATGTGCCCATTGCCTGTGGTCTCTTATGTCATACATGCATTCATATAAGCTGGTCAAAAATATACATCTCCTATTATAAAAATCACCCAGTCATTCCTAGAATCTGATCTTACCATGTAACTGCATTTTAATAGCTGAACCTAAATATATTAGTACATACATAATTAATACATATTTTAAATATATGAAACTAATATATATCCAGCAGTATATTAGACTTGCTAAAAGTGTACAGTTTCACTGGTAAAATATATAAATCGTTATCAATAAATTATCATGTAAATAGTCAGCAGTGTGTGTTCAGCCCTCTGAAGAAATTAAGTTCTTCTTTATATGCTACTGAAAACATGTCACAGTGAGCCTTCAGACGTTTCAAAGTCTGGTGTGATGCTGATGGAGACAAAGAGGACATCTGGAGGAGAAAAGCAAAACAAGTAGTTGTCATAGATACCAGTGACCTCTAAAACTTCTGTGTTCTCATGTAACTCTCCTTCTCCCCAAACAGGTTTTGATAGAGTGTGAAATTTCAGGATGTTGTATTCTGCAATTTATGAATGGGAGGGTGGGAGGTCTGTGCTGAGCAGACATCTGACACTGGCTGGGCCCAGCACAGGCAGACCCTCAAGATAAGGAGAGACATGAGAATCTGAGCAGGTCCCTCACCTGAGGCACTTTAGGGGATCTGGTTATAAATGGGGAATGAAAGGCATGATGACAAGGTAATGGTGCAATTAGGAAAAAAAGAGAGAGGGCATTTTAAACCAGTCAAAAACAGACAAATTCTGTCATTAATGAGAATCTTTCACCTCCAGGTCATTGTATCATATGTCATGGGGAGTTGATTAAGTGAGAGTTTTAGGAAGATGGGCAAAGAAAAAGGAGCACTGATTTTTTTAAATTTTTTTTTTTCTATTTGGGACTATTGGACCTGATGGATAAACACCAATTATCTATGTGCTGTCTGGGTATCAAAAGGGTAGCCAGGTTATTTCAGCTGTGCTCCTGTGGGTAAAAAGAGATGGAGGCAATAGATTAGAGAGCTTTGACATTCCACTTGTGTGTGTGCTCAGTTCCTCAAGGAAGGGAGAGCTCCATGCATCTTCCTGATGTCTCCGGGTGCCAGGGAAGAATAGTCCCAGCAGACTGAAAGCTCTCATCCATTTCCTCTCTGCCAGAAGAGCAGCTGCTCTGTGCCCAGGTGTGGGTGAGAAGGAGGGGGACAGTGGACACAGTTTGCAGGTGTCACACTGTAGAGATGCAGCTAGGGAAGAGAATGCTGATGAGAAAGGTTGTGCCTTTTTGTGAGCCACCATCTATCAGCATTAGCTCTATTTTATTTAGTTCTTCCTCTTCCCTCCTATTTCTCAGAGCTGTTTCTAGCACTCAGCACTTCTCTGTGACTGTGATGTATCTAACACCCAGCTCTGTTCCTGGAATAATTCCACTAATGCAGGAGAACTTGTTTATCACCTGTGTGATCAGGTGGATTGCTTAGATCAAAATTGGCAAGAAACTTAATGCTAGTGACCTTTCATGTTGCTAAATAGAACAGACAAATTTACCTGCACAATGAGTGTGCACTTAATAATCTTTGTGCATCTTTATGTGTTTTTAACTGCTGTACTTCAGCAGCTTTAAAAATCTTCCATGCTGCAGTTCAACTTCTTGCTTTATATCCAGTGTATTTTTATTCTTAATTCCTTCACTTCTTCCAAAAGCTTTGTGTCACTAGGGTGGACATTGGCAGAGAAATCTGTCTTTGAGCAACAGCAGTGTCTGAAAAATAGGAGGTTTTCTTCCCTAGTGTCAAAATCCCCTGTTCTTTCAAAATCAGACTGTAGGACATGTTGTGAGGGAATATTTGTTTTTAATAAACGGTTGTACTTCTGTGAGAAGCAATATCTAATCAATAGTCTTTATTGATAGAATCAATATTATTTAATAATGTTCCCTGTTGAGTCAAGTTAGGGTGGTCTGGTCAAGTCTGGCAAAGTTAAAGCCAGTGGTGTTCCCTTCTCCAGGAGCTCTGTCCTTAGAGCCATCTCTGCCAAGTGCACTTGAGGAGCAGCTGCTGGGACAGTGATCTCAGGAGGGTTGGGGTAGGCAGGGTAGGAGCAGAGGATCATTTGTTGGTGTCTGAAGGCAATGACTTCCCCATGTCTTTTCAGCACAGGTTAAAAGCAGTTCTTCTGGTTTTGACAAGAGATTTCTCCTGCTTCGTAGGAGTGGAGGAATATAGAAAGAAAATTAGAGGGGGAAGAAAGGGAGATGATTACAGCGGACCTTTGCATCCATAAAGAGAGTTGATCTCACCTAAGTCAGCAGAATATGGTGGTTGAGAAAGGCTAAAGTCTGAGAAGCTGGATGTTTGTGGTAGAAAAGGAAAGTAGGTAAAGTGAGGTGATATCAGCAAAGTGACATGGAAAAATACATCTGTGCATGGTTTAAGTGGAGTTAATAATGATCAAGGTGTGGAAGAACCTGCTGTGGACAGAGAGATCTTGGTACAAGGATGAAGAGCAGATTTTTTTGACATACATTTCCAAGCTATTAGAAATTCAAAGAAAGAACTTCAGCAGCTGTGATCTGAGGATCAGCAATGATGATCTGGTTAACCCTAATGAAAAAGAAGGGAGTTTTCAGTTTTTAAAGAAAGTCACTACATGGTTTTCTCTATATCGAATTTGATTGAGTCCTGAGGAGATTTTTTGATCCTGATCCTTCTATACTGATGGTAGAAGGTTGTTAATATTCTATTAGTCCCTGAGCTGTTGCATATATGTATTTATAAGAGGAGAACAAAGCCCAACAATTGGCCAGTGGTTACTATGATGTATGAATTGCTATAAAACATTATCTGGGTAACATCATTGTCTTCTTGAATTAGTGTGTTCTACAGAGTTTACCTCTTCATGCTAAAAAGAAATTGTGTTGTTGCAGAGCTATCAAGATTATTATAAATCATCTAACTATGGCAAAATTCCATTGTCCTCCTAGCAGTATGCTAATATAAACATTTACACTCATCATTCTTGTACAGTATAATACAAATCATCCTACAACTCTCAGATCTCGTAACAAAAACTACTGATAGTCACAGAGAGCCAGACCTGAAGTTATTGTAATTAGAATTGTTTTACTGAACCCTTTCAAAAAGAGTATTTAAGTGATCACAACCTGCTTTTTGAGTGGTTTGATAGCAGAGAAGCAAAAATTACTTCTTTTGCAAAGTTACCAAAATTGTTGTGGAACTATTTTTTGTAATACACTTCTTCCTCTGTTTGTAGTTACGTGGTGAACATAGGACTGGTGGACAAGCTGTGCTGCTGTTTCCTGTCTGTGCAAGGCCCTGTGGATGAGAACCCCAGTGTAGCAAGTTTCCTGCAGAGTGCCACAGCAGTGCTGCATGGGATGTGCCAGCTGTGCTGGGCTCTCAGTGGAAGGTGGGTGCTTTTTTTTTTTTTTTTTTATGGGGGTGTGGGGGGGGGTGCAGTGCCAATGGCATGTGCCAGCTATGCTGGGCTCAGTGGACGGTGGGTGCAGTGCCAATGGCATGTGCCAGCTATGCTGGGCTCAGTGGAAGGTGGGTGCAGTGCTGCATGGGATGTGCCAGCTGTGCTGGGCTCAGTGGAAGGTGGGTGCACTCTAATGGGATGTGCCAGCTGTGCTGGGCTCAGTGGAAGGTGGGTGCTCTGTCTCTGGCAGCTCATGATGCTCAGGCAGGGGCCTCCTGCTGAGGCTGCCAGCCAGAACTGTGAAACACACAGGGACAGAAACAGCCATCTATCAGAATTGCAAACTTTGCCTCCTTTACTCATCATTCCCCACAGGCTTTTATCACTGATAGTTTGAATGTCCAGTCTCAAAGACTTCAAGAGGTACTTTATTATGGGCTAAAATCAACTGTTAATTGATTTGTCTCTATGATTTGCCTCTAGAGCAGCCTATTTCAGCTCTTGCTCTTTAAAATACCACTGTCAGTAAGGGAACTCTATTTTCCATAAAGAAAGCTATTACTAGATTTGTCAGGGAATTTTCTAATGCAAAATGCTTGTTGTTGTAACCTAACCAAGGCTGTGGGAAGTGTGCATGAGGGTTTGTGCCTGCCAGCAAATCTAGACTTCTGTGGTCTGCAGTGTAGGACAGCTTGACACTCATGTGGGAGTCAAAATTTCAGAGCTTTGGGCTGCACTTCCTAGAACCTACCACACCATTACTGTTACACATTTCAGGAAAAATCAAGGCTGGCAGAACTTCACCATGCATTCCTGAAGGGTAAAATGATGCTAGGGTTGAAAAAGTAGAGCTAATAAAACATAGGATAAGAAACAAAGCTTTAGGTAAGAGCTGTTGCTGGTAGCCAGGGACACAAACACATGGAAAAAGAACTGCAAGAAATATGAGCCCAAAGAGACCATCCCAGGTTACTGAAATTTCCCTTTCTGAAAGCTGCCAACTTGGCATTTTAAATTCCAGCAGAGCACAGCCAGAAGTCAAATACTCACTAAATAAAATAATAAAAATATCACCCTTCTGTTAGTGGAATAATAGTTCTAGCTCAGAGTGAGTAATACAATATTTGCAATTTCTGTAGCAGGCACACACTTCACCAAAATATTAGAGATCTTTGCACCCCAAAATAGTACAGCACTGCACACATACATCCATCAAGAGCATCTGTTCTTTGTAGCACCAGAATAATTTTGGGAGGTTGAGTGTTTTTCTTCACAGTTACACCAAGTATCTGATCCTACCACATCCATAAACAGCAATGCTCTGGATTTTATCCAGAGGTGCTGGTTGTTCCTGATTCCAGGTTAGATTGTTCATTTGAGCATGAGAAGAAAGGAGAGGAATGAACCTGGAGATTTCAAAACTGTTGTCTTTCACTTCAAGATCAAAAGCCTTGATGTAACTGATTAGAAGTGCAGTTTAAATCACATGTCTTTCATCCCCTGAGCCCCTGTCATTTAAGCAGTGTATGCAGAGTGTAATTCTGTCTTGTTTCAGCAGTCCTCAGTGCTGGAGGTGATTTAAGTGGAAAAAGGTACTGCCAAACACAGATTAAGGTGGCAGGAACAGAGCTCAAATTTATTGAATTCTTAAATATGTCACACTACAGTAATACATGATGTGTGATACCTGTTTGCAGCACAAAAGGCAGCCCCTCTGTGAGAAGGACAGATGCCTCTTTCATTCCTGGTAAGTGGGGTGGTGGCACTGCAGCCTTTGCAGTGAGCTTTTCTCACTCAGCTCAGCTGATACAGGCTTGAGCACCAAAGCAGCCTGCCTGTGTGCATCCCAGCCCCTCTGATCAGCCAAGGGCTGAGTTGTTACTGAGATTTGAGGAGCCCAGCAAGTATTTCAAGTGCAATATTTCAAGTGCTCTGACACTGCAGCATGAAAAGAAGTTTTGCCAAAATAATGGCAGGCTTTCACCATTGTTGCAAGAGCAATTTTGAAATGTTCTTTTCATATATCCTCCTATATGAGATGGTTCCAGGTTGGAAATTTCTTTATGCTCCTCATTGGTAACCAGAGGATGGGGATATAGAATTAATCTGGTTTTTTTTTTGTTTTTCAATGGAGCTTTTCAGGCTGTTACCTGTCACATAGGAAGTTGTCATTCCATATGAAATCCATGAGAGCCCTGTGGTGGTGCTGGCTGGCTGTGTGCAGATCTCAGCACTCAGTAGTGAGTGGCACAGTGGGAAGTTGACACAGGACAGTAAATACTGAGTGGGGTACCAGGACCACCCCAGAGCTCAAACCAGCCCAGCACAACTGGGAAATCCCCTCTGAGCTGTGGGATCCTTCTCCTGTGCATTCAGATCCCAGCAGGTTGTTGGGAGCTGTACTGCAGCTGTAATTGCCATATCCCCAGAGGGCCAGAAGTTCTTGTTTAAAACTCAGGTTTGAAACAAAAGATCCAGTCCTGTGGGTACAAAGTATGTTGGGCCATTTCTGGAACTCTGAGGTAGGAAGAGCTGTCAATCTGACTTTCCTGCCTTCCTCAAAAGCACATCTCATGAAACTCCAAATTCAGCAGAGTATTTCTAAACCAAGCTCTGGATTGACACCCAGTGTGTATTTGGACAGTTCCTTTGTGGAAAGAATTCTGTAGGCAGTGAAGAGATCTCAGCCAGGTCCCTCTCTACACATGCCTCTACATCAGGCAAGGTGTCACAACAATAGTGATTATTAGAGAATAGCCTCAAATTATTTGAGATATATATATATATAAATCATATAAATCAACATTATGTTTTAAATGAGGTCTGTGGTTGATATTAATGTAGATGGTAAAATTTTAAGACATGAATTAAGAGACTTCTTTTATTACTGTGGTAGACTTGTAGGGAAAAAAAGTCCAAAATCATGGAGTTAGATACAGTAAAGAAAAGTCTTACTAATGTAGAAGCATAAATTGGAGGATTTTCAATTTTAAAATCATAAAATGTTATTGAAATAAGGGAATAAATTCTGAACATATGTTATAAACATACCCTATTATAAGAGAGGGATTTTCTTTCCATTAATGATCAAGGTCTTTAAAAAAGATTTAACTTTGATATTGATCTTACTTTTCAAATTATCATTTTTGATACTGGCTAATAAATGCTTGATTGATTCTTTTAATTGAAATTTTTCTGTGGATGGAATAGCACATTTTCCAAACATGGTGAAATACATATAAAAGAACAATTGTTGAAAACCTTAATAAGTTGTTATCCTGTTTCAAGCTTGTTTTGATACTTTTTGTCCTCTTCTCTTACACAGAGAGAATCATTGAGGGTGACTTGAGACCTCCAACTGGAAGTCCCATTTTTCTGATGCTGTTTTGCATCTGTAGCTAACAGTGGAGGTGAGAGCTCCTTCCTCCCTGATGAGTTTTTTTTAAAAAAGGCATATGAGAGCTGAAAACAGGGCATTGTCCCTTATTGTTTATAGGGAGAAATCAGAAAATGCAGCAGGTCTGAATATTGAGCTCTCTCTGCTGAGCAGGTGAACCTGGCATTTGATGCTTAGGCTTGAAAATTGTGACCCTGGTAATGCTTAACTGACTTTTACTCACCATTAGAAGTAACAGTAGCCAGGAATGAAAAAAGAGACATTTTTATTAACCTGAAATAAAGCAAAATATTAAATACACTTTGTATGGAATAACAATGTTGTGTGGCCATATAGACCTCTTGGAATCTGTGTGGAATTGCAGATGTGCAGTAGCAATGTTCAAGATGACAGCCCTGTTTTCCAAGTGTATCATTGTAAGTATGGGAGATTCAAGGCCTCTTTTGGGCCCTCAGGTCCTGACTACACATCTGGAATGTGCTTGGCTTGTACCCACAGGGCAGAAAACAACGAGCAGGCCTGGAATGCAAGGAGCATTAACGAAGGCATGGCCCTGCAGCCCCAGCTCAGCCTTCCCTAAGATCAGGTGGGAACACTGAGTGAGGATCTCCATGGCAGGTCCTTTATCAGCATAGCAAAGGTTCTGCTTGTGTTCCTGTCTTCTCCTGTACTGCCCAGTGTTCATCCAGCCTAGATCCCCTTTCCCTAACTCTGGACCTAAGGCTGCTGTCCCAGAAGTTGTTGCTCTGTGGAGGGCTGGAGTTAATGCCTTGTGTCACTTTTGCCCATGAGTGTGAGTGAATAAAGTCCCACCGGCCCAGAGTTACTGCAGGGAGCAGGGGAAAGCAGGGCAGCACTGCAGGGTAAGGGTCAGTCACTGGGGCAGCACAGCAGAGAGCAAAAACACAGATCCAAGGTGGATGCTGCATTGTGCATAAGGGAATATTGCAAATAATAGTCCCTCAAATTATGTAGGTCCTTGGGAGCACCAGCTGTTCAAAAATTATGCTGTTTTCTCTGTTTAAGAATTGCCTTCAAGCTTTCTCATTACCCCAGGAAAATACAGTGCCAGAGCAATGCAGTAATGAAATAGCTGCTGTTCTATCCCAGAGCAGTGGCAGGGTGTATGAATAAATGTGTGTCAGCAGCTAATGAAGCTGTGGTTACCAGCTGCAGAGGCAGAAAGCTGCAGGTGCAGGTCTGGCCCAGGGAAACCCTGCCTGTCCTGCCCCAGATGCACATGGAAGTGGCCTGGGCTGGGCTCACTTTTATTGCAGTCATTAAGATAATGTCTGCTTTGGCTGCTGCATGGGGAATCAGATGCAAGTCTGCCTGAACCTTGGTTTTGCTTCTCACCGCTTCCAATGGACAGCAGCTCCAGCAGGTGCTGTTAAACTAACTCTAGCTTGTGTCTGAAGTTACTGGAAGGCTCCAGTTCATCACCTCTGTGCAGCACTGCAGTCCCTGCTTGACAGTGGGAATTGCAGCAAGGTCTGACAGGTGTTAAATACTTCCTTGTTCTTCTTTTATTATTATTTGGCCTCTTTATTTTGACATCCCTTTCTAAATAAAATAATTTAGAAGCAAAAAGTACTGATGATAGTTTTTAAATCCTAATAATAAAAAACCCCAACAGATTATATTCTAAGCCTCTTGGAAACTCATGTTTTCATTTCACTCAGTGTTTTTAATCAGGAGTATATATTTCAAATATACAAACATTATAATGTATACCCTTAGAGGGGCTTGTCTGCTTGTTAGCTCAGCCAGTTTTTAAAACAATATATTTTCAGATATAAACAGTTTGCTCATATTGAAGCTTGGAGAAATTGTGGTTTTATACTTGTTCTGCAGAGTATGCTGTTTCTTATCAAGCTGTATTGAATTCCTGTTTTTAATAAATAGTGGTGTATTTTAAGCAACAAAGTAACACTGCTTAGTATCTTTAATTCTTGTGATGGATATATCTACATTTTTTAATTCTTAAACTCTTTTTGTAAGTCATAGATCACATACCAATTCTTGAAACCCCTTGATGGCCAAGCTGAAAATCACAGTGGCAGCCCATAATGAAAATTTGTGCATTTCATTAAACCTTTTTTTTTTAAGATCGTGCAGGTTGTTTGACCATAATATAAATATTTGTCTATTCTTCTGTATTTATATTTAAGACATAATTATTGTGACCGGTAAAGTTTGAAAGCCTGTTTGTTTTCCCAGCTCTGTCAACCAGTGTTAAAAATCCAGTGGGTCTTGCTTCCCTTCAGAGATTAATTGAAGAGGTTTTGTCCATAGTGACTATTTTACTTTTGCAGCTGTTACAGACTCAGAGACAAAATTCCTTTAAATAGGAGAATTAAGAGGAATTGCAGCTCTAGGAATCTGATCTCTTAACTTCAGTTATGTAAAGTCTGATTTTCTGGTGTGAAATTGTCATTTTATGTTATGAAGGTTTTGGGGGGTTTTTGCTTCAGTCTGTTCCAACAGAACTGAATTTTCATTGGGCTCATGTTTTGAGGTGAACTAAAAGTCTGCTAAATGTATGAAACCCAGTGTTGTGCAGGCTTGACAAAAATCACTCAGAGCAGTAGAGGCAGAGGTTCATGCTTTATTTTACATAATTTCATAGGTTTTTTCTATTCTAAAGCCCACAGCAAGTACAAGTAACTTCTTTTACCTTTTTATTGTAAACATTTAGGATTAAAGTGGTGGAACCAACAGTTCAATTCAACAGGAGCCAGTGTTCTGTTCACATACACATTAGCTGTAGTACAGGCAACATCCAAAATAAATTTTTTCTGGCAGTTCCTTCAATCCATCAAATCTAGCAGACAGATTTTTAATTTCTCTTTAACAGTTTTGTTCTGTATGAACTTCCAAATTTTTCATCTTTTCTGTGAAAAAAATGATGCTTGCATTTAGTTATTTTACAACTGACTTTTTAATGTATATTTTGATTCATTCTCTGGTAAAAGGATTTCATCCAGCAATGTAAGCTTTCTCATATGGAATTGTTTAAAAATAATGATGGAGTGAGAATTGAAAGCAAGCTAACTTTAACCTTTGGTAACATTGGTTGATCTTCTGATTGCACAGAGTTAGAAAAAAAATTCTGTGAGGTATCATATGCAGTAATTAATTTGGGGTTATCATTTGACTGTGAGTGTACTTTTCTGTTTTGTACAGCTGAAAAAGCTAAGAGTGAAGTTAGGAAATACTGGTTGGCAGGAGGAGCTGTGCTCTCATGTGATCCTGTGGCAATAAACATTCTAGTTAGTTGAGTGTAACTAAGTGATGGTTAGCACATTTTGGCTACTGCATCCTGCAGAATAAATCCTGGGATACCAGGGAGCCCAGACAGAGCAGAGCTGTGCTCAGGGTGGTCCCAGAGCTGCCAGCTCTCCCTCCTCAGGGAGGGACCCTCATCAGGTCCATGCCTCCCTCCCAACCAGGCTGATGTGCCAGCACACCTGGAACTTTGCAGCAGGGATCTCCAGAGGCACAGCTGGCACAGGCAGGTGATGGCTCAGGAATTGTCTCTGCTGACTCCATTCACACACACTCACTTAGAGACCACAGAGCTTCAAAATGAAGATTTGGGGCATGGATTCCAGGCATAAGGAAAGCAAAGCCTTGCCATAAATTGTTGTGCAGCGTAGCCCCACCCAAACACACTTAGAACTCTAGGGGTTTTTTCCACTTTTTATTCTTTGTGGAGCAAATCTTAGGGTCTTAAGGAGAGCAGACACAACTGTGTTGCTTTTGTTCTTACTAAAGTGTTTCACTAAAGGTCTGATTCTTGTGTCACAGGCTTGTGGACTACTCATGCAGTGTGGGCTGGTTTTTGTGCAGCATAGGTGTCCCTGGGACATTGGTCCTGGGGTAGCAGCAGAGGGTGCAGCATTGAACAGCTTTTTCAGCAGCACTGAATATTCACAGACTGTAAATAGAAATAACTCAGAAATTGTACCCATTAATGCTAATTTCAGATGAGAGCACTCCTTACATCATCTGCTAAGGTAAAGGTAAAGGTGTGAGGGGACAGTGGTGGAAACAGATGGGTGCCAGTAGGGCAAGTTGTGTACAGCCCAAATACTGTCCTGTCACACTCAGCTGAGCCCAGGGCTGCTCTGGGACCTGGGGAAAGCAGGTTCCTCTTCCTGCTCTGCCTCTTTCCCTCCCTGTGGTCCAGGGAAGGGATGGAGTGCTGCTGACAGAAATTCTCAAGGACAGACACTGGTTTGGGTAAGGTGATGCTTTCTTGCCTGCTTTATTTGCTTCACTAGGAAAAGTGAAAATGACAGAACAAGATGATGGTTGCCAAAACGTGGTTGTTGCTGAGCTGATGGTTTAGTTTCTCTGTTGAAGAAGTCTGTCTGCAATTGTAAAAAGCAGGATTAGTCAGCCTGCCTAGAATTTGTGTTGGAAATGTCACTGGAGCCAGTGTTTGTAGCAGAGGAGTGCAGGGTGCTCCTGGTACAGATACAGACAGATTATTGAGAGCTGCTCTAGTCAAGGGAAATCCTTCCTGATTCTGCTCAACAGGAATATTCTGAGCCCTCTGAGTGTCTGGTCTTTGCTTTCTTAAACTGAGGTCTTCAAACTTACAGATTATTTTAGAAAATGGTTCTGATTTTCACTTCCATTTCCTTTGCTTTTAGTAGTTATAAAAGGGGGAAATGCCCTCATTTAAGTTGTCCTTTTATAATGTTTTCTCATATAGTCTGTCATATTTTCCTTTAATTATAGCAAGGAATCATATATACAATCAATCTTTTTAGTCTCTTTTGATATTGACACTTCCTTCTTTTTTTTTCCTTTTTTTTCTTTTTTTTTAAAGATGAAAATATAGTAAATTAGGTAAAAACCAGTCCTTGATGTAGCATATTTTCATTGTTACTATTTGCTGTGTTTTATTATTTTAGTGTTTCCTTTGATTACTAATATTGACTAGATATGTTTCCAAAATGAAATTCAGGTAATTTATGTTATGGGTTTGAATTAGAATTCAGAGAATATAAAACTTGCTGAATTATTTTGTGCTTGCCTACCCTGCACACATTATTTAGCCTCCAGGGTAGTGATACTCTTAGTCTACTTAGTAGTTGTCCTGCATCATCCTCTGGATTATTAATAATGTGAAAAAACATGAATAGTAAAAATCATGAAGGATTATGTGAAGTGTTTTTGGAAGTCTGGATGTAAGAATGGAAAGGGCAGTCCTGAGTTATTTGCCTGTCTGTGCTGATATCCAAGATAACCAAAAACCTTCTCCATTATTTTATGTGCACACCCAGAAGGTGGCAAAGGGACCCAGTTCGTGTGTGCACGAGCTGTGCTGGTTTGTGCTTGCCTGTGCTTTGCTGCCCTGCTGCACTTTCCCATAACAGCATCTGCCTGAAGTAAGGAGCAGTGTGTTTTCCTACTGCTCCACACTTCATTCTTGAATTCCTGCAGACCCATTTGATTAAGATCATCTGTTCCCAGTAACTTATTTCGCTACTTAGGTAGGCAGTTTGTTCCAGTGCCTGCAGCCCATCACTGTGGCAGGAGAGGCTCCAGGGAGTTCTCCCACTGCTGCTGGCTGCTATTGCAAGCAGCAAAGGTGAGAGCAGGCTGCTGACCCGAGGCAGGGCTTGCATGGAGCCCCTCCGTGCTCCCAGTGTCCCCAGGCTCGGCGCTGGCGGGATGTGAAGCAGGATCCTGAATGATACAGCTGCACTGCAATTAGAGAGCATGAGACAGTGCCCTAATCATTCCAGTATTTTCTGGAAGTGCTGTGGTTTCCTGGCACTTGGGGCATCAGGCTTTCCCTGGCTCCCAGCTCAGTGTCTCACGTGGCTGTTCCTGGCAGGTGCTGCAGCGTGTTTGACAGCGGGCGGCAGGAGCCCACGGGGCTGAGCGCGGCCCTGCAGGCCACGGACCTGGTGGGGGTGCTGCACATGCTCTACTGCGTCCTGTTCCACGGCACCAGCTCCGACCCCAGCACTGCCAGCCCCAAGGACAGCTACGCTGCCAGCACCGTGCAGGTGGCCATCCAGAGCTTACGGTTCTTCAATAGCTTTGCTGTTCTGGACCTGCCTGCCTTCCAGGTAATGGATGTTTTAAAACTTCTCTTAGTGGGATGATGTTAATTATTGATTATATCTTTGGACTAAGTTTTGTCTTTAAGGTCTTAGTTATTGAAGGAGTTTTTAAAATGTTAGATTTCGTGCGTGAAATTTCTAACTATTGTTATGTCTGCCATATAGCTGTGGCTGATGGCTTTAACCAAAAAGTGAAAATTTAAAATACTTCAAATGCTGAATCAAATCCATTATGTTTTCCAACTTATTTTTTACTTGTTTCTAGCATAGTGCTTTTTATATTTATTAAGCCCCAAAAGTGTAAAAAGAAAAATCTTAGTCCAGAGGACGAAATAACGGTTTATTTTATGTGAAAGGATTTGCTTGTATTATAACCACATATTATATTTTCCAGTGCTTTTGGAGGCCACTTGATTTAAGATTGTGCAGCTGAAACTGATAATCGCTTGATATAATTTCTTTAGCAAGTAAAATTTTGTTGACCAAAAATTGGAAAATATGTTTTCATAATTTTTATTAAACTAAAAAAAAAAGTTGCATTTTGAGTCCTGAGAAGGACTATTTACCTTTGTCTGTGAACAGAGTTCAAGTGTAAATGAATGCCATACAAATAGTGGTATATTTCTCAGGTAAGTTAGTAAAGTTGTGTTGTTAATATAAAACCTGTCAGAAGGCATTGCTTTGAAAACACATTTAGCAGCATCAATCTTACACAATTCAACCGAACAGGTTTCTTTTTCATTTAATGTGTAATTTGTAGTGTGCTGTACCACACTCTCCATCTGAAGTGCATTAAATTCAGCAAGAGCTTTTCACAAATAAAGAATTTAGTGTGGCTCCTTCAGTTGGTGTTTCTTGCCATGGACTTTCAGTACGTTTGGTATCATCTGTAACGACAGCAGCAAGACTTGTGTGTGCAGCAGAGTTCATCTGCAGCTGCAGCACCAGTCCAGTCAGAGTTTCTTTGCAGGGACAGAAGCAGGATACTGACTGGAGTTTGATTGTGCACACGACTGACTCCATTTCATTCTGTCAGTCAAGGCAGTTCCCTCCTGACCTTGGCTCAGCACTCTGGGTCTGTGACAGACTGGCTGTTTGTGTTGCTGTAGGTGTTACAGGTGTATGCCAGAGTCAGCCTTTGGCTGGAGCAGGTACACTTGGCAGGGGAGCTGTAGCAGATCCCACTGGCTGCAGGGCTGCTCCCTGCTATCCCAAGAAATCACTGTTCATTTTTAAAACACCATCTCCTCCTTACCCAGTCTGTACTTATCCCTCTACCCACGCTGTTACATCCCAGCATTTGTAATAAACAGTCAGCATTAACCTCCAAACCCCATGGTCTGTGTTAGCCTGTTCTACCCAAAATGGTGCAAGTCAGTAACTCTTGCATGAAGGGTGGCCAAGAACCCCAGCAGTGGGAACTGCTTCTCTCAGCTCAGGGGCACAGAGCTGTGCTCAGGAGGTGTCCAGCTGTTTGCTGGACTGTGGGCATGCTGTTGTGTGTGATGGACAGGCACCCTGGGCTAGCTCAGCAGGTCTCCTTCCCGTGCATTAACGGGATTTGTTCCTGTACTGTTAAAAATAAATAACATCCACCTGAGGCAGTTTGCTGGACACTGACCCCGTGGGCCGTGGCAGGCTGGCAGACAGAAGAGGGAAGAGCCTCCTGTGTGATCATTATCTCTAAGGAATAGTTTTATCACAAATTGGTAGGGCTGTGGAATAGGGGGTTCTGATTAGCAGAAGAGGTCTGGTGTTCCCGAGTTTGTATTAGCACAGATGGCTCATGGGTATATATTTCATTTAATTTGACAGTATAAACAATTGAAAGATGGTAGTGAGAAACAGCACAGGGTCCTGAGCTGATATTAATTCTGGCTAAAAAGGAAGCATAGTTTCCTTGAAAAATTAGTTTAACTTTTATACACAAACTCAGGTGCCCTTTGACCTGTTGTTATCAGAGGAGGTCAAACCCAGAGCACTGGGTCACAGCATGCACAGACAGCACTAATTAAATAAGGATGGACCTGAGAACATGGCATTCACATGACATAAAACAGTAAATGGTGGCTGTATTGGGCATTAAATTTTGAAAATACCCTGACTTACCAGAATGCTTGAAGTTCAAGATCGAAAGCATCCACAGATGAGGCTGCTTCCATTGTCAAGGATCCTGCTTTTCTGAGTGTATTTGGAATTCAGCAGGACTAAACTATGCCACAGCCTGGGATTTATGTATATGTATTTACCACGTGCTACAAGGTAGAAAATGAAGAAAACTCTGAAATGAAAGAGATTTTCTCAGGCCTGCATTGCTGTTTCATTAGAGTTAGGAGACTGTCATGCTCATTCCTTGTGCTTTAGTTTTCCCCTTTGACCCTGTGTCGCTCTGTCTGCTTGACATGTTTATTAAATAGAGGCTGTAGGCTGCACAGATAAAATCTAATTCTGAATCTCCACGTTACAGCTATTTGCCTACTTTTAAAAAACATCCCAAGAAGCTTTGCAGCTGACTGTTCTCTCCTTTTGGATGTTTCTAACTTTTTGTAATGTTTGAAAAGTCATTATTTGTTATTAATCATTGTATTCCATTCAGAGCATGAGTTATTCACGAGAAATGCATTTTGCTCTGTTGCAGAAATGAAAATGGTTTGGTTTCTTTTGCTTATTTCTAAGAGATATTACTAAATATTCCTGGATCATGTAATGTATGTCAGATGAAATGGTCAACCTAATGCTACACTGAATGTCAAATAAGCAGAATCCAGTTTTTCCTGTGTCCCTTGAAAATTTGAATTTATTCTTGCTTCTGTGGCTTTTAATATTATATTCCAGTTGTGAAAAGTAAGCAGCTGAAAAAAGAGATCTGACTGTGGCCTTTCACAAGGAAGAACATAGTCTGTACTTTGCAAAAACACCCCAGAAGGGTGCAGTTGATGTGTATGCAATTCACACAAGTTCTAGAACATGCTGCTGGAGTGTGATTTCTGTTTCTTGGTCTATTTTTCAGTCGATTGTGGGAGCTGAGGGGCTGTCCCTGGCCTTCAGGCACATTATCAGCTCCCTGCTGTGGTACTGCTCTCAGCATACCTGTGAAGGATTACTGCACGAAGTCATCATTTGTGTGGGCTACTTCACTGTAAACAACCCAGATAACCAGGTAAGGCAAATGGGAAAGGGGCTCAGAAGTTATCAAGGGCACATTTAGTCATGGATCTCTCATTTAGTCAGGAAATTCATCCCCTCAGCATTGCTTTTGAAGCGCTTGGGATCCTGTGAGCACAAATGGATGTGTTTGCTAAAGAGAAACTGAAGTTGTGTGTTAAGACAAAGACACTGATGTTGTGTGTCCATAAGCAAACCCCATTTGTTGTTCCTGTGCTGGCATTGCATTGATTTGAACTGGCCTTGCACCCTGCCAAGGCACACTTAGCCACTGATATTTTTAATTCTAAGTTAGCTTCACATCAACTTAATCAGATGGTTGTGGTACCCAAGTTAAACCTTTTTGAAGCAAACTAAGCTACTCTCCCATGAAGACTTGTCCTTGGATGCCAATGTACCTGTCTCCCTGCTTGCCAGGGCTCAGGTCTAAGCCATTCTTCTCCATGAATCTTTCCAGTCATGAACTAAATGCCCTATTCAAGAGACAGTGGGAATTCCCCTTTAGCTTCCTTAATTGTTGTCCTCTTTTGCCACTGGACTCTGTGACCTCTCTTACTGCCTTATAAAGCAACACAGACACAAAACTCAAAAAATATTTCAAATTTATTGGTCTTAAAAATCTCCTGGTTTCCTCAGCTTATCTGTAACATCTCAGGGTGTATTGGGCAGGGCAGGCCTTGGCACTGGCTCTTGGAACATGAGAAGTTGACTGAATGTGTAGGTACTGCATTACAGTGCCCACGTGTTGGGTTCGATTCAGCTGAATGCTGCATTTTGGGAAGGTACTCACTGTGTTCTCTCTCTGAGCTTGTTCCCTGTTTTGCTCAGCTTTTGGGATAGGGGTTCAGGGTGAGGAGCTCAGTGCCCTCAGTTCAGCTGATGAGCTGGAGGAAGTGTTAAAACTTGTCAGGAAAGGTTTTAGAGAAAAGCTGCTCTATAACATTCTTACAGTTATTGACTGTAATTGGAACACTGCAATATCTTAAAGCTGACAATGCTGTCACAAGTATTATAAAATTATACAGTGATGCTTCTGTGGGGTTGGCCACAGCTGGAGGGAGGATGCTGCAGCCTCCCTACCCTGTGTGACCAAAATCCCGCTCAGGATCTGGAACTGCCTGTTGGCAGCACTTCAGAGTGGTCATTTTTAACCCTGTGTGGTGCTGCTGCCATTTTGAGAGCCTCTGCTGCTCCAGGGTCGAGCTGGCCCCAGCAGTGCCAGCAAACCCTGTCATCTTCTCTCTCAGCTCAAGGATTTCTGTTCTGGCACACAGGTCCAAACAGATGGGATTCATTGCATGCAGGACTTGGCACTGCAGGAGCAGTGCAGCAGAGAGGGTTCCTGCAGCACAGGGGGTTCCTGCAGCACGAGGTTCCTGCAGCACGAGGTTCCTGCAGCACAGGGGGTTCCTGCAGTACAGGGTTCCTGCAGCACAGGGGGTTCCTGCAGCACAAGGTTCCTGCAGCACAGGGCTCCTCCTGCAGCACAGGGCTCCTGCAGCAGTGCCAGCAGTGCCACCCTGCCGTGCCAGCAGTGCCAGCAGGAAGCTCCATCCAGGGGCAGCGGGCACTGGGCCCTGGCGGGAGCCTTGGCCTTGGGCTGGGCTTTCCAGCTGGATCCTGGACCCTTCAGCTTGTGCTCTTGGGGCTGAAGGTGGCCTCTGCAGCCCTCAGTGTCAGGTTTAGGGCTTCAGGCAGACAGCCCTGCTGTGTCAGTCCTTCTCATACACTAAAAGCTCTCTTTTAGGGTGCTGTGCGTTGGAGGCACCAATGTCACATGTCATGATGTACTTAACTTTTTATGTAATTTCTAATATTCCTCGTTAATAAGATTTTAACTGAGGCATTTGGGTTTGGCTTTTTTGTTTAAAAAAGCATTTTGAAAAACTGAGGCTTTCCTCACTCAGGTACTTGAAAAATACTGGGAAGGATTTTTAGTGAAAGGAAGTAATTTTTCTTTTACTACCAGGCAAAGCAGTATGACTTGCTTATGGTCATTATTTTAAGGTGCTCTTTGTGTTGTGACTTCTGCTAGACAGGCTGCTTTTCATGAAGAGGGAAGTGCTTTCTATTCATTCAGTTATGGTTTAATTTTTTATTATGTTAAGAGCTTCCAATTTTTTCTTCCGTTGTTGATCATCTGGGGAGTCCTACTAAAAATAAAAAATTGGTCTCACAGTGAAAGTTTTCAAATAGTAGGCTTGAAGTCCTGGCAAGTACAGTGTAATAAAAATAGATACACTAGACTTGAGTTATGAAAACAAATTTCTATAAAGCCAAAAAGCTCTACTTAGTGTTTGAATCAACTTTAACTGAGTCCGTAAGTGATGTATTTCAGGGCAGATTCAGGTTCTTCTTGCAGTCAAATATGCATTTGTTTGGAAATGTTTGTAGTTTAAAGTCCTTTCCTCTCTACATTTGTATTTCTTATTACACATGGAGGTATGTTTTCGTTTCTTTCAGTACTCAAAACAGAAAAGGACAAACAGTTGTTTGGAGTTTTCAGCATCCCTTTTTGTGGTTCCTTTTTCTATCCACATCAACAGATAAATATCCAAAGCAGCATACTGGAAGAAGGGAAAAAAAAGTGAAGCAGTTCCCCAGTTTGGAGAATAGATAGATTTCTAAAACAGAAATTTTACAGCCTGTCAACCTCAGCATTGACCCTCTGTAGTAGTACTGTGATTTAAGTAAGTGAACTACTACCACTATGCAGTCAAAATCATAAGAGGGCAATTTCCTAAACATTTCACATTCATAGAACAAATCTTCCAAGAGCATCATATGCCAGTCATTTAATGTAATACAGGTTTGGCTTCATTTGTTACACTGTCTGTAGAAGTCTTTAGAGTTAGCTGAGTAGCAAATGAAGAAGGAAGGAGGAAAGTGCTTTTCTCTTGTGCAGTTTGGAGCCTGAGATTTCCCCCCAGCTCCTGCTGGGTCCCACCCAGAGGCTCTGCCTGGGCTCCCACTTGGTGTTTGCACCACGCCTGGCTTTGGGCAGCCCCAAGTGATTCTGTCAGGAGCACTAAGGACAATGGATTCCTGAGGAACACATTCCTGAGTGTTTTGATAGTGCTTGCTCTGTTTATTTTAAAAAGACTGTGATTTTGCTGACTCTGCCCACATATAATATATTAGTAATATTCCCTTCCTTCGTTCCTATTTTGTTTTAACATTCATAAAGCTTTTCCAGGGCAGCTGCTGTCACTGAAGAAATAAATCAGTTATGGAAGTGCAAACTGCAGAAGGCAAGGAGTGTTTCTTTAATATTTGAAGCTCTGCAAAGCCAGTGGTGAGCCTGAGCTGCCCTGTCTGTTCTGTATCCACACGTGAGCTCTGTTTACTGCAGAGCCAGACAGCCCCTGCTCACAGCTTCACTGGGCATCTGCTCCTCGGGAGGGACCAGCAGGGAAAAGGGATTCTCTTGTTCTGGCCACCATTTAATCTGCTGCTATGCAAAAACAGGTCCCATGATACCAAGGATGGACATTAAAGCTAAACTGTGTAATAAAAATAATGTCCCGTCTTTCAATAGCCAGTCCTGCTATATCAGACTGTAGAATTACAGTTTCTAATTAAAATATTCTTGTTAATTTAAATTATCCTTCTATTTCATTACATTTTTATTCCCTTTTATTGTTTGATTTAATTAGTATAATGAATACAATTATCATGTGCTGTCAACTCACCTTATTTGCATATTATATTGAATAATTGAATGTGGTCCTGTAATTAAATTAACAGGAATGACAGATGATTTGCTTTCTTTCACATTGCTGCATTGGGAATAGAAATCTTTCCATATTCATTGCAATTAGGGAATATTTTTCATCTGGAAAGTCCTCACAAATCAGATCCTCAGACTCAGGATCTTGCTGATAGGCTCCAAAAGAAGTTGCATAGCTATGCCTTTATTTAAATAAAAATAGCTTTTGTTCTGCCAGTCTTTGTTACACACTGTATTTAGAGTGCTCTAGAAGAATCCCACCGACTTTAAGGGTTTGTAAGATATGAATTGGATGTTTCTAGAAGATACAGTTACTAGACTGCAAAATAAAATCCCTGCTGAAAGAGTTAGGAAAAAATGTGTGCAGCTTTTCAGAACTTTGTTATAAAAATAGGCTTGTAGATAGAAGTAAAAAGTTCTCTCAGAAGTTTTTCAAAAATTTACATGCACACTATGTGTCCTTGAAGAAGGGATTTCGTTCCCAGAAGTTTTCCAGCTGCATAAGTCTCACTTACTTCTCTGTCCCCAGACATTTGTGTCCATAACAAGGACTGTTACTATAAACTCATAAATAATTGAAATGTTAATATCTAGTGATCCATATGCAGAAAATAGAAACACATGGAATTAGATTTAATAGTATCAGTCACCTACTAGAAATTACTCCTTGCTATGCAGGTGTGGAAAATTTGTTGCAAAGCATGTTTCAGGCATCCCAGCTAACTCCAGGTAAAGGAGTAAGGAGCAGTGAGATTGCAGGATATTTTGGGAGGGAATTTCTCCCTTGTTACATATGTTAAATATCACATAGCAGTATCACAGGTAAAAATATAATGTGTAAAGAAATAGAAATATTGTATGGTAGCCATAGCTCTGAAAGGACCTTGAAATTTAGGACTCACTTGTGGTGCCCGAAGCGTGGTAGTTAGTCCCCAATAAAGGTTTCATCCTGAGATTATTTTCCATTTTTTGTTAAATGATTGACTTATGGTCATATTTTCTTCTAATTTCTTCTCTGTGGTAAGTCCTTCTTTTGTCATAAAGTAGCAGGAGCCTTTGTCCCACGGTGTGTATCACAAATATCTATTTGTGTATGACACATCCCAGCCGTGGTTACAGGTACTGGGCTGCAAGGGACACTTACAAAGGGATTTAAGACTAAAAGTGACCTTCTGGAGAGAAATTATTTTGTGCTTTTGACAGAGTTAGTACATATTGAGTTTTAGGATGGAGCCAGTTTTCTCTAGTGTTAGCAGGAAGGAAGAAAAATACTTCTAAAATGGAAAAATTGTGAAAATCAGAAGTCAACAGGAAAACATGCAAGTCATAAAAATATGTAGACTTTCCATATGGGTTGTTTACTAGAGGCCATTATTAAACTTTCATAGTTTATGTTGCTTTTGGGGCTGTGGAAGAACTGGAACAATTTTGATCTGGTAGGTGGACTTCATGAAAATACGGCACAAAGAGGCAGGAATTGGTAGTTACCATGCAGTTAACATCCCTATCTGTAAGTAAATAAGATCTGAATTTATTTAATTCTGATTTTGTTAGTTTCTTCTCCAACAGGGATTTTTAGGAGTATTGATTTCATGTTGAGGTTACAGGGTTTTTCGTTAAAACTTCTTTTAAAAGCCCCACACCCTGATGTTTTAAAGCTTTATAGGTTTGAACAAAAAATGCCTGGTAAATTTTGTGGAATAGCTGATTTTGGCAAGTGAGTGATTCATGTGAAGTTGTAGTCTTGACTCACATTTAGAAGCACTTGAGCTTGTGAACAGAAATCCCCTGAGGATTAAAGTGCCCGAGTTAGAGCTGAGTACATTAAGGCCGCTCTGTAATGTATGCCTTGGCTCTCTCAGCCTTACATCCTCAGCCACATAAATTCACTTAAGTGAACCAATGTCTTCAGGAGAGATGGCATTCCTGTCTGGGCAGTCAGGCAAAAGTGGGGATGCCTTTTAGGTAATTTGTCAGACACCTTTGTTGTTGTTTGAGCTTCCTGATGAACTTTTTCTTTTAAAGAATGATCTGTGACAAAGCAAATCAAGTATGTCAGAAGCATTTGGGACTGCACATTTCATGTGTCACATCCTAATTGTATTTCTAACATTCCAAAATACATCCTGGATTTTTGGGGGTTTTTGAGAGGAGGTGGGGAAGGTAATTTAATATGAGCAAAGACTTAGCATGAAGTGTATTTAGTTTCAATTCATGACGACTGGCTCATTCCTGTCGGAAGGAGAAGAGAAAGCGTATAGGAATTAGTGTGAGAAATTAATGCATTTGGATTTATCTTACTGTCTTCCTCTCAAACTGTAAACACGGCAAGATAAACTTATCTCTCAATGTCATAAAAGCCAGTAATTTCAACAGCCTTCAAATACAGTCCCTAACTGAGGCTTAGAGAAGAGAGGGAGCTGCTGCTGCACCCGGAGAGCCGCATTCTAATCTTACTCCTGAGTCAGGATGAAAGGAGTTTGGTGGTCTCAGCTTAATCCCCGGTGGAACTTCGTCCACATCGAGAAAACACCGCAGAGTTTGGCATGATCCTGCTCCATCCGCAGTTCGTTCCCGCTCGGAGCTGGGCTCGGACGGAGGCAGAGCTTGCGCAACTCCCGCTGCCGCTCCCACCCAGCGCGGCGCTCGCCCTTCGCTTGGGAACCGCTTTTCACACGGACACTTAAAACAGAATCTAAAGCCTGCAAATCTTTAATCAGCCTTGCGAGCTATTGTCTGTCTCGCCTGATGTGTGAGGGAACTCCCTGTGCCTCTCTCATAAAGTCTCGGCTGTCGCGGCCCCGCAGAGCCGCCGTGGCTGTGCCCGGCCCCATGGCGAGGCGGCGGCTGCTCTGTGTCCCGGAGCTGACAGCTCTTCCTCGGATGCTGCTCCGAGGCTGGCAGCCTGCGAGAGCCCCCGAGGAGTCTCCCCAGCCCCCTGGGTCGTGTTCAGCTCCAGTCACTCTTGTTTGAAGCGATACTGAAACGTAAAGAACAAAATGCATTAATGGAGTACTATGGAAAATGTTGCTCGTCTTCCTCTCCCCTTAGTAAAGGGTAAATTGGAGCTCGTTTTTCGTGGCAGAAAAGCACATTTTCTTGCTCTCTCTTTGAAGCTTTGTCTCAGACAGCTCTGTAATATGTCCAGTGGCTCAGTGTTTCACAAGCTTTTTAGTTGATGATTGGGTGCTTTGACAAACCCTTTACGTTTCTTGTGGAAACCATAAGACAAAACGTGCTAGGAATAATAATTCCAAGACCATATAGCTTACTTGTGCCTAGAGTTCCAGAGTGTGACAGGAAATATTTGCTTTTGAAGAGAGAAAATGCTCTAAGACGCACAAGAAGATTTTATGTGTTTTAGACTGTAATGTTGGAATTATTCACACCTTCTGGGGATTTTGACCCGAACTAGCTGTTTCCAAGGGTGCTGGCAAAAACCTCAGCCAACAGTTTGCCTGAACTTCTGTTGACTGGTCCTGTTTCTTCTCTACCCTTTAAATCATCTTCATTCAGATCAGTTGGATTTCATTCAGAGTAAATGACTGCAGAGTCATGCCCAAAGCAGCAGCCTGAGTTTAAAGGGGTTCATCATGGAAGCTGGGGATGTTATCAGTGTGAAGATGATTCTTCCAAAACAGTGCAGGGCTACAAAGGCTAATTCTGATCACTTCAGGGCTCAGAATAACCCCTGAGGATTTGAGATGTGTCGTGATGGGTTTTTTATTTTATCTGACAGAAGATAGGTATTTCTTATACATTGGATCTATAATAATACTTTCTGATTAAAAATTATTAGGCCAACACTTAAACATATGAATCTTCTGTTACATTATTGTGGAAACAATTAAGCTTGGAATTTTCTAGAAAGCAGTGACACCCTTTGGTTTAACAGGGTCCTCAAGTATATCATTAATACAAAGTGTGAGAACAGCCTCACATTTAAATATTTATTTTTGTGTTAATAAATGCTAAAATACTATTACTCCAGAAATTAGGCTTTTCCTTAATACCTTCTCCTGGTCAGATATTAGATGATTATTTTCTCCTGCAGCTTGGACAAGTATTAAATTCACAAGTAACCTCAATGCATATTAGAATTGCTTCCATTTTCCTTTCATCACATTGTAATGAAGTTTATATTTTACAATATTTGTTTAATGTTATTTATTTATTGTTGAATATTTATTGTTGAATTTAATCTTACATATACTTCATTTGTTGTCTTATAACTAAGGGGACTTGTTAGTTGTCATTTTGGGCTGCATTTTTTCAAAACTTTGTACAATGACCTTTTGCTAGATTTTCCACTAGCATCACCTTTGATAAACATTTTTGCATTTTCAGTGCATCATTGTCCTGGTGGTTGGCCCTTGTCCTATATTAAATGTTCATATGTCTTAGGATGGTTACACAAAAACTGATGCAACAATTTTTTTCTGTGATGTATACACAGAGCACCCTTGAATCTGCTTAAACCATAGAGCTCTAAAAGGACAATGCTTAGAATGTGCTTTATAGGAAGACTGATGTTATTCCTGAACCACTCTTATCTTCTCTCTGAAGGCTTACACGTGACACTAAGAAAATAAACACTGGAATTTTTCAAATAGACAAAATTCTTATTTTTAAATTTCAGTGTAGCATTCTGGAACTTTCTTTTTGCATGGAACTGGTGCTCTGATTCCTGAGAAATGCCAGGAGGAATTTAGAGCATTCTTTGCTCAGAGCTTTGCCAATAGTGGAGTTTGCAAAATGGAAAGAAAAGAGCTTGACCTTAAAACAGAAGAAGAGCCTAAGTGGTGACATATTCTGCTGATTAAATACTAGCAGTATGAGATCTGTTTATATAGAAGCAAAGAAATAATGCAGATCTAACTTTGAAGAGAAGCTCTGGACTACTAATATAAAGACTTATTTCTTTTACAAAGTTGTAAATAACCTGATATCAAACAGAGGGATTTAACTGTTTGATGGAATACTGTTACAGGAATTAGATGCACAGTTCCTGTTCAATGAAGTTATTACTTGTTAGTACAAATTAGAATTGGCATTTATAGAAATGAAAAATACATGGATAAGAAACATTAGTGGTTCCCATAGTGAGTACCATTTTAAATGCTAATGTTTATCATGGGCATGTTGAAGTTTGGCAGCACAGGTCATCTGAGATAGCAGAGAAGGCAGGGAGTGCCCCTCAGAGAACCATTCACTTTTTAAACTGAGCTGTTCTAAGAAAATTGCATCTGAACGTGAACCACATTAGAGCAGAAGAGCACAGACAAGTAAAAGGCACATTTTAATGCTTGGTTTCATAAAAATGAAAGGAGATTCTGTTGAGAAGGATGTTTTTCTAGCAAGTGAATTCAGCTCCTGCTAATAAGCACTGTATTTGTTTCTGAGTACCTGTGGAACACCCCGTGTCACTGCCAGGTTTTTCTCCAAGAGCCAAAGAAGGTTTTGCTTCAGGAAGTTCTGAACTTTCCAGCTGCTTGTTCCTGTATCCACATTAGAACTTTGTCTCAGTTTCCACTTGAGAAAAGAGCTACAACTCCGAATATTTGGTCAAAACTCACAAAACCCATCAGCCTGACTGTAGACTACTAAGCCCACGGCATTTTCAGGCAGAGTCAGTCACACAAGAGCAGTGCACTTGGATGGCTTTTAAGGTTTTGTTCAAAACTCCCCATTTGGGTTTGTGCCTACAGATTTCAGTTCTCTCCTTGGCAATCTTTTTCCTTTCTCTGCTGCCCATTTTCCCTTTCCTGTGTGGATGAAAGGAGCTGATGGGCTGCAGAAGGCAGGCATGGTTCCCATGGCCTGGCTGGGAATGGTGCTGGGAGGCACTGCCAGGCCTCAGATGGCAGCACAGCTGCTGGGTGTTGTCTCCTTTTGCCTTGGCCATGCCCCTGTGGCTGCTGTGTGCCCCAGCAGTGCCACTGCTGCCAGCTGTGCCTTTGCTCCCAAAGTTTCTGCCCAAAGTGAATCATTTCAGTTCTTTGTTTTGCCCTTCCACAGACAAAAAAAGTTTGCTGCTGGCTTACTCTTCTACCTGACTACAAAATTAATTAGCTTCTTTAAAAGATCATTCTGGTGGGTTTATTGTGTATATTGACAGAAATAACTCACATGAATGATGTTTTTACAGAGCTGCAAATGTCCAAGTGAAGCAAGAAAACCTAAATCCACCAGTAGAACTAGACTAAATATTGCTCTAAAAATCAGCACTTCCAGTCTGCAGTAATCCTGGGCTAACCTTGTGTGGTACACAAGTGGTGAAAAAGTTCTTGGTCTGACACTGAACCCTTTATTTTGTTATTTGTAATAAAATATCTGACAATATTTAACATACACACATAGAACCATTGGAAAACAATCTGGGATCATAATCTTCTTTAAATCTCTGGAAGATTGCAAGCAGAGTTTTATATTAAGTTAGTTCCTCTTTTTTGAATGCAGTTACAACTTGGAAAAAGGAACTCAGATTGTCCCCAAAAATGCTATTCCATAATAAATCTTCACAGGGCAGTTTAATTGAACTGTTAGTTCTTGACAAATTACTAGCATGCATCTCCATTACATGTCTATTCAGAAGATATGAATATATGAATGATATGAGTCTATGAATTATCAATTCACTTCAATGGAACTAATATTTGTTCAGTATTTTACATACAGACATCCTTCAACTTTCTAAATGGCATTTTAGTTTTGTTGATGAAAATCCTGTTTGTACACTCAGTTACTAGATTATGAAAATCTAGTTTCAAAGGCAAGAGGATTCTTATTTCAGTTTTCTGTAAAATTAACAGTTGAATTGGTAAGATTTTACATCTGATTTCACATGTAGCTGCTGAGACATTCTGTGTCATTGCTGTGCCATTCCAAACTTCTGGATCCTGTTAGGTATGAGGATTTTATTACCCTCCTTTGACAAAAATTCATACATATGCATTTTAAAGTAATGGTAGTTTTCACTGATAAAAGGAATACAGAGAAAGATGAAGTGAAGAACAAATATATATTTGCAGTATATAAATAGAATTAGGAGGTGTTCAGCAAAACATGTTTCCTTTGCTAATTATTGGGCAAAGGTTGTCCCTATGTGTGCTACTCATTGTCTCCCTGCAAGGAAGGAAAGGAGCTGCACTTTTATGATTCTCATTCCTGCAGCAGCATCAGAACATTAATTCTGGGGCCCTTGGAGCTGACTGAAAAATGAAATGAGCTGCAGCGTTTCCCTTTGCTATCCAGAAGAAAATCGTGCCCAAGTTTTTTGGATTCCTATGGTCTGTTAATTCCTTAGCAGAGGCATTCAGTCCTGGGAAGTTCTCCTTTGCAAGGTGCCAGGAAGCGCTGGCAGCAGTGCCAGGCTGCTGTCCTGGGGGTCATACAGGGAAGGACTGAGTATCCAGATGGAATATCCTTCTGGAATATCCTTCCAGCAGTCACATCAGGTCTAGAGCCAGACCCTACCTGAGTGACAGGGGAAGCCTTATCTCCCAGAGAATGATGAGTTCCCCTCACTACTTTATTACTGTTTCATACCACATGGAGCTTTTAATTTTTTTGATTGATTGTCTTATTTTATTGCTCAAGTGCTGTGTGGCATATTGCTGGCTTTTGTCATTGGAGTCTGTTTTGAAAGACTGACTTTTATACTGCTTCAGGCTTTCACAGTGAGAAGTGAAGCAAATGGCCAAGCAATACACTTTACAGTGAATATTGGCCTGAGTAAATGTGAGGAAAACATGGGTTCCATCTAGAGACTTCAGAAATCATGAATCATGCTTTCCTAAGTGATAAACTTCAGAAATACCAGTGCAGTGGATGGGGATGATGATTGCACTTGTGAGAGCAGAGTGCATTTCCCAGAGAGTCACACAGGAGCAGGGATTGCTGCTAGGGCAGGGGAGAGAGCCTGACCCACTGGCTATTGGAGATTAAGCCAATTAACAGGACCTGCAGAGGGCTATAAAGTGGTGGGAGTGACAGAAGATAACTGATAGGCAGCCCTGCAAGGTGTTGCTCAGTGGAAAGTTCCCACAGGTCACCACATCACTCATGGTGCTGGACAGTTGGCTGTGGGTGCAGCCTGAGTGGTTGGGAGACCTGGATGTGCAGACAGACACCAACCAGGCAGGACTGCAGTCCTGAAAGTGAGGATCTGAGATGCTCCAGTCTCTCCTCAGCAGGCTTTTACACTGAGAGCAGTGTTGGCCAGTGCTTTCTAGTGTGCTGAACCTGAATTCTCACCCACTCTGTAACAGGGGCTCCACCTCCAGGATGGACAGGGCCTGGAGTTTGACTGGTGGCACAAAGGAGAATTCCCTTCATTCATGAAATAGCATTTCAGAAACCTATTTGCTGTGTCTCCTGCCTGTGTGTTGCTTGGGTGTTCCCAGGATTGTTCCAGCATTTAGTACATGTTGGGCCATAAATAAGATAAACTAAGCTGGACTTTATTCCAGCTAAGCACAGGCAAAACCAATAAAGTTATATGAATATCTGTAAGTTTTGAGATAAGCAAGGTTTTAAAAGGAAATACAGAAAACATCAATGTTAGTTTCCTGCTCTGATTTTAAAAAAATAATTGTAGTAGCTTGGACTAATTTGATAGGTCTCAGTTCAGAAAAAGAAAACCACAAAAAAATATTAATGGAACATAGGCACATAGCTGAAGTTAAGCAGGTGCTTATATGCTTGGCTGTACAGAAATGCAGTGATTTAATTAGGATCTTGTTACATTGACAGGCATATCTGATTTGCAGGCTAGAGAGAGAGAGCAACAAGAAAAGCTAATTCCAGGTAAATGCATCTGGATCCCAGTCTGTGGCAGGAGGAGAGGCAAGCTGCATTTCAGTAAGGAGCTTGTATCTCTTCTATGAGAGCAGTTTGTAAGATGAGCATTCCATATTCCAGGCCTGCAAAAGTCCCTGGGATTATTAAGCCAAGTGACTATTAAAAAAAAAAAAAATCAAGGAAGAGAAGTGTGAGGTTTTCATTTGTTTTCTTTGATGTTCAAGTCAAGTGCTGGCTTTCACTTTCTCCACCCATTGACAGTGAAGCAAGGAATATGTGCTCTGCTGCAGGTTTATTTGATTGGCTTTTTTTCCAGTAAGGGATGACTCATGGTTTTTTTCTTCAGAGTACATAATATAGTGTATCAGGTTTAGTAGCTGCATTAGTACAATGAGCTGAAATCATTAAATTGATTCCACATGTGATAAATACCAGATTAAAACAGCCAGCAACCCCTCTATATCCCTTCCTATCTTTAATGTTGATAACATCATAGTAGTAAAGCTGTTGAAAATAAAAAGATAATGAAATAATAATTCCGTGGAAGCTATTTGGGTATCTGCACTGTGAGTGTGGCAGGACTTCACTAACTATCCATGGCATTTTTAGGACAGGTAAAGGAAGTGAACTGTGAAATGAAAAATAAAAAGTCCCAAAAACTTCTTTTCCTCTGCCTATTCATCAAGGGTATGGTGGCCATGAAAAAGAAATCAAGAGTTCCCTTGTTCTGTTCTGGATCAGAAATGCCAATTGTAGTTATTTTAGTACCAATTATGATTGACTTTAAATACTTTTCTGATTATAGAATTTACCACAGAAAAATAGAACAGTATAATAGCCACTCTGGTTAATTTAAAATTTCAACAGTACTCCCAAAGTTGGGGACCCTTCCAAAGTTGCTTACAGGGTGGGAGCTGAGAGTTTAGAATCATCCTCAAAACAATGTCTGAATGTGTGCTTAATTGTCACTTTTTTGGCTATCTTTTTAAAAATTGCTCCTGTCTTTAAGAGCATTAAGACATTGCTACCAGTATTTTGAAAGGTATTTCAATGTCTTTTTTGACTGGTGAACTGAAAAAAAAGAGCAAACTATTATTTTGTTCATCTTGTTTTTAAACTGAACTGCATTATCAACTTAGTGTGTGCTCTGAAGGTATTGTTAAAAGTGCTTTGAGAACTTGTAAATCCCTGTAATTTATGTTCCTGTAGTCTCAACCGCTTCTTTCTGTCCTTCTGGTTTTAATTTGAATGCAGTCTTGTCTGGGTGTGTACCTGTAAAATTGTGTTTTTCCAAGTACAATTTACAGTCATGACCCTCAGTTTTACAGTGTTCCAGCCTTATAGGAGCTTCCTCCTATGCTGAAAAGCCAACTTTGGGTCAAACAGCTCTTTCATATTGTAATTGTCTAATCAAGGTTTCTTGGAACAGATCCGATTTGGGCATTTTTTAGTTTATGGCAAAGATTTTATAAGAATATCAAGTGAAATGGAAAGGTTCCTTTGTAGGAGACCAGTGATAGCATTGCCTTATTTCTTCAGATGTATACAGTTGTAAACTTAGCCTTCTTCATGACAACAGTCCCATTTATCTAAACAATTCTCCTTTTAGAGCCAATGGCACTGATAGAAACCGAGATAAGGAGCACAGATGGGAGGATCTCTCTGAGTCTCTCCTTACAGAAACTCCTCACTGGGCAGCTCACAATCCCCTTTTCTTTTTGGTGCCTGAGAATTCGTGGCAGACATCTCCCCTGAAACACAGTCCTCTCGAATTGCCAGCCCCAGGAAGGATGGTCAAGCTTCGGGAGGGTTTTTAAAATCCTGGATTTTTCTTTCCTCGTGCTTAGTGTGTTCAAATGGCAGGGGTCAGCGTTTTGTCTTTCATGGCTCTACCTTAGAATAGTCCCTGAGCTGTAATTCTTTATCTTTTGAATTAAGGTATTAAATTATCTATTTTACTGTAATCTGTAAATTAATCCCGTGCTTATTTGCTGTCTTTTTGGGTGGTACAGGAAAAAGAACTTTCAGAGCTTTGTATTTTTTGTATTACTCCGCAAGAAAAATAGTACTTGCACACTGAAACAGAAGTTATTTGAAGTAAATGTTATGGGCTTTATTTTTAGTACTTACTCCTCATCCATGCTCATTTTTTAGCATGACTTCAGCACCCTTGGTGGTTAAGAGGAAGAGAAGAACAGATAGATCACGTGGTTGAATTTTGTTCTGTTTGTATTTTCAGATCATTGTGCAGTCTGGCCGTCACCCCACGGTGCTGCAGAAGCTCTGCCAGTTGCCTTTCCAGTATTTCAGTGATCTTCGTTTAATCAAAGTGCTCTTCCCTTCACTCATAGCTGCGTGTTACAATAACCCTCAGAACAAGATCATCCTGGAGCAGGAGATGAGCTGTGTTTTACTGGCCACCTTCATCCAGGTACGGCTGTGCTCGCCTTTGCTCTCAGGGTGGGGATCTTCACTGCACTAGGACAAGCAAACAGCACTGAAGTGCTTCCAGTGTCTCTGCAGCTCTTCTCAAACCACAGATGATGCCTGTACTTGAGGCATTTTGTCACACTGAAAGTTTACTGAGTAGTTCAGGTTCTCACTGTTTGTGCAGAATCCGGTTTGCATTCAAGTTTCTGGATGTACTGGGAAGATGTGATGTAGATCTTAAAATATTTATTTTTTAAAAAAATTCTTGCCCATACAGCATATCTGAAATCAGTATATTAATGTGTTTACATATAAATGTACAGTTGTATACTGTGTACCATAGATTTACAGAGAGCTGGGTAAGTGTATGCATTTTATGCAGAAAATACACAAAACATATGTTTCCAGTCTAATCTTGCAATCTTTATTTTCGACAGTAAGCCACCGAAGTCATTACAAATACTGTTTTGAATAAAGATTTGCATTGTTTTTCTTCCCTTTGTTTAAATTTATATATTGTTTTATCCATCAGATTTTTTGCTTGCCTCATGGTTTTCAAGCATTTTATTAACTGTTTCCAGTGAATAAATGTAGTTTTCATAAAAATGGTAATGTTAAAAGTGATATACTTTTGGCATTTTGTAACCCTGTATCAGTCACCTGAAAGTTACTGCTGTTGATAAAGAAATGTTAATCAAAGTCCTTTCCCTAATGCTTTACAGCTATTCCAATAATAGGTTACAAACATTTCAGAGAGAAAGTACAAGAACTAAATATTTACTAAAAGTCTTTGCATAACATCAAACTTATGAGTGCAGCTACTTTTTATCCTTTTAATACTAAAATAATTGCACAGCAGTTTTTTTAAAAGAAGTTTGGAACTTTGTATTAAAAGCATTTGCCATATAGTAATGAACTTCTGGTTAAATACACAGCTATAATTTATCTTCTTTGACTTTCTTATAGTGAAACTGAAAAATATAATTTATGCATTATTAGAAGTGCGACAAGTTTAGTTTGGGGTTTTTTCAGCTAAAAAACAGGAGAGTGGAGGAGAATGTTCCCTATATGAATAATTAAGGTTGTTTACGTTGATTTCTGTTCCGTAAGAGATGGAATGGCACTAAAATCCCCAGTAGCTACGGTAAAGCGTAAGTATATTTATAAGGGTCAGCGTTACTAATACGATTTCCAGTTAGTTATATCCCAGATGGCAAGTTCGTGTACTATGCCTGCAGGCTTTTAAAAAAAGGTGTTCTATTCAAATAGGGAAGAGCTGTGTGTGCTGTGAAGTGTCCCGTCACTGCTGGCTTCGGTAGTCCTTCAGTATTTTGCCCATTTTAAAGTGTAATCCCGATGTTGCACACGCACACACGGAGCGCAGTGCTGGCAGGATCCAAGGAATGCGGAGATCCGTGCACGCAGAAGGGACTTGCTACTCTACTTCTATTTCAACTCACTGCTGTTTGTCAAGCAAATCTCTCATTTGCTTCGGTAGAAGGTTTGGGAAAGACTGTAAAATGTTGGCCTGTGACTAGAAAATGAGATTCTTCCTTTGCCAGGGAACGCCAAAAGAAGTCCTGTTTGCGTAAAAGTTTGGTGGTGTGTACGAATATAACACTTAAATACAGTGTGTTAAATGTGCAGCCAAAATCAAAGGAAGAGCATTTCTGCATTTTACAGCGCTCTCCCTACCGATAGATTTATTTCCATCAGCTGAAGTTTGCATCAGCCTGTTTATTTTTGTTACTTCTGTTTGGAGATGTGCAGGAATAAGCAGAAACATTCAGGAGTATCCATGATTTGCCGTGCTGTATCTTGTCTCGGGTAATCCCTTCTTCAGTATTCTGCTGTGTGGAGACTCCAGCGAAGGACAGGATCTGTAGTGGGGAGCTGCCTGGTTCCAGGCGAGCTCGGTGTCTGTGCTGGCTCCGAGGATGCTGCACCCCAACACCCCACAGCAGTGAGATCACACAGTGCTCAGTGCTGGGGACACAGCTGGGGACACAGCTGGGGACACAGCTGGCTGCCAGGGCCAGCAGCGCTGGGCAGCAACTCCACCTTCTCCCCGGAGATCAGCACCTCAGGCTCCCAGGTTGCTGGGAAGCACAGCCATTGAAATTGGGATCAGTCATGAATTTTGTAAGAGTGTATTTGGAGTTGGGAGCAAACGTCTGAAACACCATTTGTTTTACAGAAACATAGTTATGGTTAAATGGCTAAATAAAAATCACAATAATAACTATTTCCTAAGAAGACATCCACTAAAAATATATTTTTTGAAAACAGATATAAATAAATGTGTAAAAATCCACTGTAAATTACAGAATTTAAGTGCTGGAAGTACTGTGTTATGATATGTAGGAAACAAGCCAGAGTTTGTTAATTTACAGATTACATGAAGTATTAGTATTTTTGAATGATTGTGAAGACTTTTAAATGTTGTTTTAATTTCTCAGATGGAAGATCTGAAAACCTGATATCTTTTTTTGTTTGTTTTCCCCCCATAGGATTTTGCACAGAGCTCAGGCCAAATGGAAAATCAGTTATCTCAGCAGAGGGGTACGTTCCCTGCAGTGTAACAGAGTAACAACTGCGTAGCAAAATGTGTAGCTGCTGTGGTTTAAGTTCCTTGAATCGGTGTGGCTGAGAAGTGAATGTACAGTTTGGGGTGGGCTCCCTGCCTTACATCCTGACCTGCACATCCGTGTGTTCCAGCCTGCTGCTCCTCTGTCGGGGATTCAGGCTGTTAATCTTTATTCAATGCTGTGTGGTATCGTGTCTTAAAATGTGATACTGTACCTGCACATATTTAATTAGCTGACACAAAGGCTGCCTTCAAAAGTTTTAGGTTGCAGAAGCTATGCAGCCATGCCAGTACACTCAGGGAGCCAAAAATCTCTAAAATACTGTCCTGTAATTGTCCTTTAAAGTTTGTCAGTTTGCAGAAGAGTCGGGATTTTTTTTCCCTCCTCAGTTATTATAAATATTATTTTAAATGCAGTCAACCTTTCTAGGCTAAACATTTGAAAGATTCTCAGCTGAGATGGCTGTTACTTGCTAAACACATCTGAAATTCAAGTGTTGATGGATATCTGGTCTTGAGAATTGTGCATAAAATGTGACGCTCGGACAGTCATTTCTCCCTCATCAGTAGAAATCCACCGCCATTTCCTCAGCATTTGCTAGGAGGTGAGTGGTTCTAGGTCTAAAGCATCAAGTTTTTGTTTAAAAATAAATTATAAAATGAAAGTAACTTTATGGACATTTTTACTGTCAACATCAGATATCTCAGTCTGAAGCAGACTCGTGCAGTGTCTGCAGCACCAACTTTCCAGGACTATATTTTCATTAGATTCTTCTCAAGAAACATCTAAAATCCGAGTGGAAAACTTGCTTTTTATTTTCACTATTCAAACTGGGGGAACTTTTAAACAAAAATCTGGTAACGTGTGAATATGATTTCTAAACATTCCCCAGTTGCAAAAATTTGATAATAGTGTAGGCAGGATTATTTTTATCTCTTTTATCACTTGAATATGAAGGGTGGTGTCCCCCAAAAAATTGGGAATAGTAACACTGATGGGAATAAAACCTGAAAGCACAAACTTCACGGCTGGGTGCTGCGTGGAAGGTCAGACCCTCAAACCTGGCACAGTGAAGTCCTGTCCACGTCACTGCACACTCTGAGGAGTGAAAGCTGCATTTGTGCTTGTGCTCTGAGGAGTCAGGAACACAACTCTTCTGCGGCCCTTTGTAGTAAAAAAAAGAAACTGCTGAGCAGAAAATGCCACTGAGGCTGCCCAGAGTATAAGGAGGCTGAGTGGTGTGCCCAAGAACGTGAAGTGTGCAAAGATGTAAAATGTTCCTCTGCACAGGGCAGAGAGCCTGAGCAGCTCACAAATGGAAGCCTTTGCTCATCAGAGCCTCTGCTCCCATTCTTAAAGCCAAGCATAGATGCCGTGAGCTCCACAGAAGTGTCACCCCATGGTCTGAGGAGGTTTGGATAGGGGGAGGGGAGTAAATCACTCAAATTGGCTGCACATTCATTATTCTTGTTTTACTGCCATCTTATCTTAAAAGGGAATAACTTGGTAATTTTATGTTCTGTCTTCAACAGAAAAATTTTTCAGTTCTCAAGATTATCTTGAGCTCTCCAACAGATTCCCCCGGCAGTCCTGGGAAGAAGCTCGACAGTTCTTCTTGAAAAAATAAGAGTTGTATTTAGCTTTTAAATCCCTAACATCATCTGACTGACCAGTTCCTGCTGACTACCTTCTTTAAAACGCTGTTCCAAAATGGTTTTGATACTCTAAATACTTATCCTATAGATATATAATTTGCACTATTTATATAAGTACTGTAGATACTTCCAAGTTCTGTTTTGTAATTTTGATAATTTGAGTTTATTTCGTTCTTGTATCCAATGTCATGATTTTGGTGTTTTCTGCCCTGTGGTGGGATTTGCACTGCAGAACTGCTGAAATAAGGTTGCAAATAGAGAAAATATGTTCTATATATCTTGTAATAAAATAACTTATTCTGTCTTGTGTGATTCCTGTGTTAAAATCATCAGTATGTTTGAGTTACCATAAGCAACACGGTTCAGAAAGAGAGAAAAAAATACTCATAAGATGTTTTTCTCGGTAATCAAGAGTCAATCGGAATCAAATCAAAGTAATTCGTCAGATCTGGCCCCGGGGAAAGTTTGCTTATAATTTTTTGGGTGATTGAGGATACGTCACCTAAGACAGATATTTTAGAGCTCATGCATTTTTAACGTCTCGCTTGGGCTCGAGCGGGGCCCGCGGAGCCCTCACGGCTCCGCGCGCGCCGGGGGCTCCGCGCGCCGGCTCCGCCCGGGGCCGCTCCCGCGCGGCGGCGCCCCGGCCTGCGCTGCACCGGGGCCGCCGCCGATCCCGGCCCGCGGGCACCGGGAGCACGACCCGGGCAGGACGGGCGCCGCGACCGGTGCCGGAGCGAGGACCAGCATCGTGGTTGCCACCGGCAGCGGAACGGTCCCTTCTCGGCGGCCCCGGGCCGCGGCCCCAGCGCCGCCCATAGCGGCCCGGCCCGGCCCGGCGCGGGCCTGAGGCGAGCCCCGCGCCGAGCTCCAGCCCGGCCCCGAGAGAACGCGCCGAACTCAAGCCCGACCCGGACGGAGCCAGGTAACGGCGGGGGCCCCGCTGTGGGGCTGGGAGGGCGGCAGGATGCCCATCCCCACCTGTCCCCAGCCGGGAGATTGCTCGTCCCGGCGGGGCTGAGGCGGCCCCGCAGCTCGCGCCGGTCCGTGCCCCCTGACGGCAGGTCGCCCTGGGAGCCCGGTCCCTGCACACCCGCTCCGCCGTCTGTCGGGGTGGTGGAGCCGCGCTGCCCATCCCCTGCGGCCGGGAGGGCTCCGGTAGGGCCCGGCTCTCGCCCCGCTGTCCGGGGATGGGGTAAGGGAGCGGCTCCCCGTGGCCTGAGCTTGGCCGGGCCTGCGGTCCCACGGGGAGCTGGCCCTGAGCAGTCCCGCGCGGGTAAGGGGGAGGGCGCGGGAGCTGGAGTGGCCCTGCCGCGCTGCCAGGTGATGCCAGAGGCAGATAAGGAGTCACCGCCTGGGTCTGGACGGGGGGATGGAGACGAGGGAAGGTAGGGCTCGCCTCGCCGGCCCGGAGGAGCCCCGCCGCCCAGCCCCGCCACCCCCGGGAGGAGGCGAGGCAGCCCCGCACCGCGGCAGGTGCGGGCACGGCCGGGCGAGCCTGGGGGCTACTCCGAAAGGGAAACCTGCGCTCCGCCTCCCCGGCTATAAATAAGCGGCCCCGGTTCTGAAAGTAAATTAGCGCGGTGCGGGGAGGCCGTGCGGGAGAAGCCAGGGCTGTGCCCGTCCCGACCCGCTCTGTTCCGCTCCCCATCCGTATGGCCGCGCCGCTCCGCGCCTGGGGTGCCCCTTCGCCGCCCTTTCGCAACTTTTTTTAGTTAGTTTTTGGTTTTTTCGTTTAAAACCATTTTTGTTTTTTTTTTTTTTTATTAAGTCCAAAATATTTAATCCCACTATTCAACCGCTGACTCTGACAATAAATAACAATAACTTACTTTTGATCGTTAAAGGCGCAAACAATCCGTCCTTCGTCCATTGATAACTTAACATTATTAGTACTGATTTTCCCGTTAAAAAGTCTCGTTTCCGTGTCCCTTTTTTCCAGCGATCGTGGTGGGCCGGGCAGCGTGGCCCGAGTGAGGCATCGGTGTGAGATGAGGCTGGACGGCGCGGCTCCGCGGAGGAAGGTCCAGGCCACCTCCGCGGCCGCATGCCGGAGGAGTGTCCCCATTTTGTAGGGGTTTTTTTTATTATTTATTTTTCCCTTTCAAAAAGGAAAGAAAAACCGTCCCCAGCTCAAACAGCGGGCGAGGAAGCCTGTCACTGTGCCGGGCTTCGGCGGGGAAATCCGAGTTTCTTTGGGGAAAAGAAACACCGAAATCCGCAGGGCAGAAAAAAACCAAACCAAAACCACGAAAAAACCAGGGCAGGGGCTCTCTCTCCGGTCTGGTGAAGGCAGCGAGGATCCCGGTGCTTTTTTGGCCGACAGTAACATATTTTTTGTTTGTTTTTAAATAAGAATAATTAAAAAACAAAGGCGTTTGTCCGGCGCTCTGGGAGCGGCCCGGGGCCGGGTGTCTCATGCAGGGAGCGCAGGCATGCGGAGGTCCCGCGGCGGGGCGGACCGGCCGCTTCACGTCTCGGCCGGGCTGGGTACCATGCTGTTGGGGGTGTCGGGGAGCTGGGAGGACAGCGAAGTCACATCGCTGCCGGAGGAGGTGCCCAAGGAGCCGGACTCGGAGAAGGAGACCTGGGGGAGCAGCGGCGGTGAGGGCCTGGCGCGGTCGCCCCCTGCCCCGTCCCCCTCCCTCAGCACCCGGGCCCGGCGGGCCGGCATCTGCCCGTCCCCTGCGGCCCGGCGGACGGCCCGGCGCGGCTCACCAGCTGCTGGAAGGCGGCGGGCTGCTCCAGGTCGCTCTGCAGGGCGAACTCGCTGAGCGCCTTCCAGGGCGGCTGGTAGGTCTGGACCTCCACGGCGGTGCCCTGCACGGCGCTCTCGTGGCGGATGGGGCTGCCGGCCACGAGCGGAGTCCCGGTGAGGCCCTGCAGGCTCTGCGGGCACACGGGGATTCAGCGCGACTGCCGCCCGAGCCCCCCACCCAACATCTCCCTCCCCGCCGGGGAGGGCGGGCGCTCACCGTCTTGTCGCTGTGCTGCTGCTGCTGGAGCTGCTTCATGAGAATGGACTTTTTCTTGTCCTTGCAGCGCTTGTTCTGGAACCAGACGCGGATGACGCGGGGACTGAGCCCCGTCATTTCCACGAGCTGCTCCTTCATCAGGGCGTCGGGGCGCGGGTTGGCGGCGTAGCAGGTCCGCAGCGTGTGCAGCTGCTTCTCGTTCAGCACCGTCCGCACGCGGGTGGTCTTCTCCGCCGCCTTGTGCGCCGGCGGCCGCGGGGCGGGCGGCCGCCCGGGCACCGGCTCTGCGACGGGCGGGGAGGGCGCGCACCGTCAGCGCCGCCGCCCGTTCGCCCGCCGCAGCCCTCCCGACACCCTCCCCGCCCCGCCGCCCGCCCCGCCGGGGGAGCCGGTACCTGCGAGGTGCGCGGCGGCGGCCGGCGGCAGCGCGGGGCTGCGCGGTCCGCGGACGGCGGCGCCGTCGGGGGCCGGCCCGTGGTCGGCGCGGCAGAGCAGGTCGCGCTCCCGCAGGCAGAACTGGTCGCCGGGCAGGAGCTGGCGGCCGCAGGCGGCGCAGCGGAAGCACTCCAGGTGGTAGACGTGGTCGCGGGCGCGCATCACCAGGTCGCTGCTGCTGAACGCCGCCCGGCACTGGGCGCACTTGATGCCGAAGAGCCTGCGGGGACGCGACGCGCCGTCAGGGCCCGCGGCCGGGCCGTCGGGGCGGCTCCAGGCGGTGCCGCGGGGGCGGGCAGCGGCCCAGAGTCGGGCTTTCGTTGGGGGAAATTCGGGGAGTTTATGGGGCTTTTGTGCTTTTTCGGGTCTAGGTTATTTTTTTTTTCTAACGAGCGCCGGCGCATTCGGGGTCACCTGCTGTAATCCCGTTTGCAGTAGGCCTTGCCGTCGCGCAGGAAGCATGTGCAGGTCTCGTCCAGGGGCTGCCCGCACTCGGCGCACTTGAGGCAGGCGACGTGCCACTCCAGGTCCGGCGACACCCGCAGCAGGAAGGGGTCCTGGATGCGGCCTCCGCAGCCCGCGCACAGGGCCAGCCCCGGCCGCCCTGCCGGGAGCGAGCGGGGTACGGTCAGAGCCAGCAGTGTGCCAGAGCAGAGGTCAGCAATTAGGGAAAACCACTTTTTCTTTTTTACACTTCATCCTTTTTTCTTATTCTGATTTGTTTTGAGCTTTTTCCAAAATAGGAAGAAAGAGAAATAAAGACAGACACACTGACAGAAAGGATGGAAACATGAAAGGAGACAAATTAATACAGCCAGGAAAAATAAAAAAAAAGAAAGAAAAAAAAGACAGAAGATTGAGCAAGGCAAATAAATGCAGAAAGACAGAGACGTAAAAGTAGAATTTTGGAAAAGGAAAATAAAACAGAGATACAAAAACAATAAAACAACGGCTGAGGAAAACTTGAAAGAAATAAGGAAAGAAACAAAGAAAGAACGAAGGAAAGAAGGAAAAACAAATTAAAACAGAATGACGGAAGGAGATACAAAAGCATCGAAAACCCGGAATCGGTTAAAATGGGAATATGGACAAATGAAAACAGTAAGAGACATGGAATCAAAGAGACAGAAAGATAAATAAAACTAAACAAGAACAGAAAGAAAATAAAATTTTTAAAAAACGAAAAGAGAAATTTAAAAAAAGGCAAACACGAAAGAAATAAAGAAAGAAAAAGGGTAACATGACCAAAAAGAAGGAAAGGAAGAGCAGAGGGCAGCAGAGAAAGAAATGGAAACAGTCGAAAGAAATGAGCTCAGCGGCGCGGACAGCAGAAAGGACAGAGGAGCCGGGAAGCGCTGGGCACGAACGGGAATAGCGGCACCGGAGTTGACACGGGCCGAGCCCGCAGCCGCCCGCGCCCGCCTTGGGGCCGCAGCCCTTCCCGGCGCTGTCAGCGCGCCCCCGGGCCGCCAGTCCACCCGACGGCAGTGGCGGCGCGGAGCTCGACCCGCAGGGTCCCGCGCACGCCCGCCCGCCCTGGCCCCGCGTTTCGCTGCGCTGCGCGCACTTACTCTTGGAGGGCTCCCCCATGGCGCCCGGGAGCGGCCGCGGGAGGAGGATGTCCACCATGCGGGCGGCCCCCTGCGCACCGGCAGCGATGCGGGATGCGGAGCTGCCGCTCCACCACTACCCGCGCGGCGCGGGGCGGGGGGCCGCGCCCGCCCCCCGGGCCCGCCCCGCCGGGCCGCGCCGTGATGTCAGCGCGCAGAGGCGCTGACCTCACCGCGCGGCCCCCGGAGGCGATTGGCGGCCGCGGGGAGAGCCCGCGGATTGGCGGTGCCGAACAATGGGCGCGCGGCGGGCGCGGAGCGGGCGCACGCCCCGCGGGACCCGGCCCGGAGCCGCACGACGCCGGCACTGACGGGACGCGCGGCCCCACGCCCCGCGGGAGAAGCTCCTCCGCGCCCCGCGCCCCGGGCCGCCGCGGGACCCTCTGCCCCGCCCGCCGTGCTGCGCCTCGGCCCTGGGCGCACGGGGAGCGGCGGCATCGGCAGCCCGAGGAGAAGGAGATGCATTGTAGCTCTTTTCCCTCCTCTGTTTTCCCTGTTATTCTTCTTGACTTTTAGTTCGCCTAATTTTTTCTCCTTTAATTTCCCTCTTACTTCTCTTTCTCGTCTCTTTTGCATTTTATTTCGTTATTCTTTCCCCCGCGTTTCGGCGTACCGCTGGCAGGTGCCCGCGGGCGGGCTCGGCGGGACAGTTCCGGCGCTGCGCACAGGAGCATCTCCGCGGCAGACGGGAAGGGGCTGCGCGGTGGACGCCCGCTCGACGCTGCCCACCCGCGGAGCAGTTCTCTCCTGAGGCCCGTGTGCGGAAGAGCCGCCCCTACGGATCCGAACAGAACCGACCGCATCGTCGGGGCGGCCGTCCCGGGCAGCAGCCCTGTGACAATTTGAAATTAGCGGAGAAAAATAGTATTTTACCGCATTTTCATGCACCTGGTTCCGTGCTGTTCTCGCAGACGAACCGCTCCTGTTGCTTTTTTCTTCCTTCTGTTCTTTTTCTTTTCTTTTCCCCCAGTCACCATGGGCTTCCCGTGCATTAGCAGAATGATAGGGAAAGCGCTTCCGTGGCCTTTGACTCAGTGTTAAATTCCCAAACACTTTGCAGCACAGCAACAGGAGTGTGTCATAAGGTCCAGGAAAGCTTAAATATGCTGGAATTGAGATAGCTGCTGTCTTGGGGCATTGGTTCTTTCCTTCACCTCCATGCAAGCACCTTTTTAATTTTACACGTGGAATTTGACAGGCATTTGCCAACCTGTATGGTTTGGGGAGGACATGGTGACTTTAGATGTTGGCTCAGGAAGGGCAGGCTGCGCTCATTTTCCTCAGAGGAGGGAGGCGGGATGGATTTTCCAGCTGAAGCACTTGTCTCTTGTGCGAGTCAGGCACCCTGCAGGTATGACGCCCCAGAAGCTGGGGAGGGGGAGAGGACTCTTCGGATAAAGTGCTTCACTATTTGACTCCCTCTCCCAGCCTGGTCACAGCCCCTGCTACCCCTTTGAGGGCCCCAAATGTTGAAAGCAAGCTCTTAAATCTGTACGATATCTGCGGGGGAAAGGAGGGTGGATGGCATTTGAAGCGCCCGCTTCAGCAGGCACGCATGTCACCAAGGGATTTTGGTATCCCTGCCTGCCCCTGCGTGTGCGAAGGTGCAGAGGTGCGGTGCAGCAGTGACATCCTCAGGGCAGGGTGAGCCCGTGTGTTCCCTGCCTGTGTACCCTGCTGGGGGCTGTGGTCTGACTGCTGCCTGCCGCTAGCGTGGCTCGCTGGCCAGTGGCAGAGCTGGGTGGGGGGTGAGAGGTATGAAGGCAATTAGAAAGGTTTGGTCAGTTCTTCAAACTGGGGTCACCCCGAGGGATAGGTGATGGGAACCTCTACAGCACTGTGGGGCACCACAGGTCCATGCCTGGGCACCTGCAGAAAAGAGGGTACAGGAGGGTGACTTCAGCCTGAGCCAGAATTCAGATTGCTGGGTCAGTCAGTATCTGCATGTGTTAACAATAAAATGCAAAAATGTCAGAGTGATAGGAGAATGAGACATGTCTAAGAATACAGCAGCTTGGCAGGGATGCTCTGTGTTGCACCACCCTTTTCCCACTCGAGGGCAGGATCCTGTCTGCTCTCCCAAACCTCCCACCAGTTTAGGAATTTGTAAAGTTACAGCTGAGCCAACCAAACTTTTCCAAACCAATGCAAAGCTGTGCTGCCCTCACACCTGTATCTGAACAGAGCAATGTGCTCACACCAGGCAGGTGTGGTTGGACTGGACTCACTTCACAACAAGGCAGGTAGGAACAGGGTAGCAGTGCTGCACAGGCAGTTTAGTAGAAAAGCCAAAAAAATTACTTGCCAGGGAAGTGTTGAAAGCCCTGCATCTCCTCTATGCGATATACAAAAAGCTTTAAAATTACTACAGGTAATGCCATGAGGCGTTGAACCAGCTTGATATTGCATGTTTTACAAACAGGTTTATTGTTGGTTCATCTGCGGGAGGGTAAGGGAAAGCACATCATAAAGTCATGGAATAACTTAGTCCAGGAAGCACCTCTGGACCACCACGTTCAGGTAACTTAGAAGTGCTGGGAAGCATTTTCTAGTCAAAGCCAAGTGCAATCTCTCCTGCCACACTGATTCCTCCTTGCTCTCCTCTACCCAGTGCCCAGAGATTCCAGCCTCTTTTGCAGCAGCTCCAGTTGGGTTTGGTGTGAGAGCTGGCAGGGGCTGCTGGCCATGGACTGAGGCTGCCTAAGGGTGCTCCCCACTCTACAGAACAGCTCTGGGGTTTGCTCCCAAGTAGATGTACAAGTTCCCTCTAGAAGGGAGAAACGGTAACAATAATTTTTTGTTTGCAGTAGATTGCAAAGGCAGTAAATGCTGATTCTTTCAGAGCCAACCATGGATTAAGTCCATTATAAAATTAAAACAGATGGAACACAATTTCACTTACATTACGAAAAAGGACAGGAACCATCTGCAATAAGATTTAGCATTGCAAAGCTATTGTTATCATGTTACCATTAAAACCTTTGATGAAGAGTTTTCTTTCTTTCACAAACTTCTTCACATGAAACAAATGTTTTATTTATCCATCTTCCTAAGATAGTCATATTTTATTAAAAAGATGATGTCTCTCAAAAAACCTCCCTTGGTCCTAGCAGAATACGGCAAAACAAAGAAATGTTGTAAAACTCCAAGACTGAGACACTGGGAGCTTCAATGGGGAAGATGTAGCAAAATGAGAATTCCCTATCCATTTTCCTTTAAAAAACATTTCCTTGTGTTTGGGCACAATGTCTGATACTGAAAATAGATAATTAATGAGATAATGGGATACTGCATGTCACCTCCTGTCCAATGGGATTATCTGATGGCTAATTATGGACAGATTGTGATTAATGTGATTATGGATTGGATATTAATCTGATTCTGGATTGATCTAGTTATGTTTTAGTCTGCTCCAAATGGTTAATTGGATCTGAGATAATAGAAATGCAGCTTGCACCAGATTTTGCCACATCAGTTGATGAAGTATCTTTTGATCTGGGTGGGTTGCGAACAATAAATTATTTACAGCTGTTGAGAAAATGACTCTTCCTTAGAATGTAGTCATTCATTTTATTTTCGAGAGCCTTTGAAAACAAAATCAATATCCTTTCTAAAAGGAGATGTTGACAAAAGAAAGGCACGTACATAACTCACAAACAAATGTGACAAAATTAAACAGTGGTTAACCCGGTGGCCTAATGCCTGGTGATGCATTTGAATTGCTATGTGGAGCTTTGGGCTCAATTCTTCTGAGACCAGCAGGGGTTGGGAGCATTGCAGGGGAACAGGGCCCAGCGCTGGGGAAAGTGGTGTTGCACAACAGCTACTGCCAGCCCTGCTAGTGATTAAGAGTCAGCCATGGTAACATGGCAAAGGGAGCCCTTGCCATTTTTCCCCTCCGGATAAGAAAGATTCAGAAAGTTCATGAGTGCAGAAAAGACTTATTGACCCATCTCCTCTGGTCTCCTTCATACCAGACCATGCAATTGGACACAGAATTATTATTTTTTCCCTCAAAATGAGCCTGTTAATTTATGGTTGACCTCAGTCATCTCTTCCAGAGATGCATCTGGTCTTGGTGTCACCTGCCAGTGCAGGAGAGGCTGCCTTGCTCTCACATCCTGCCTGTTAACTACTTTCACTGGAATAGACACATAAGTGTACAGTTTAGGTTCAACCCCCAGACAGTGGATCTCATAATGTTGTTATCTGCAGGATTAAAGGCAATGGGTAAATTGCAGACTTTGTAGACTTCATCTTAGACTTTGTGACAGGGCAGGCAGGAGGTACATTAGCCTTTGTCACCAGGTGCTAGAAGTGGCAGGTAACTCACCAGAAGGTTGTCCTCCCTAATGGGCTCTGCAATAAAAACATCAATAAAAATATAAAAAATCAAGCAGGTTCCAAAACACTGAAAGCAAGGGCTACTGCAGGTCTGTACTTACACAAAAGTGCCATTGACTGAGCTGAAGCAGAAAGGAAAAAGCAAATTGCCTTGAAAAGTCCTTAGAGGCAGGAAAAGAGGTTTTCCCCTGGAGTGACTGTTCCTGCTGCTGCAGGAATGGCTTGGGCTGGTGTGAGTGGGAATACAGCGGCATCTGGATTCCTTACCAGCAGTGTAATGGGCAAAAAACCACAGCTACCCCTTTAAAAATATTGCTGATACAACCTGTCAGAGAATTTTACACATATCTGCCATTAACAACAAGGTGAGCTGCATGGCAGAAGGAGGTTGGCAGGTCATAAAACCCCATCCAGGCGTCTGCACTGGGAGGGCAGCAGAGCTGTTCTCGCCAGCATTGTTTCTCTTGACCTCCACAAACCACCATCACTCCTGGGCAGGACAAGTTGCCTTCCAGGGTAACCTGAGCCTTTGCTTTCAGAAGGTTATGAGGGTCCCATCTTGCCTATGAGCTTGGTAGAAAGGGTTTCTTGAACTTCTCGGGTGATCTTGTTCTTTAGGAATATGCAGACTGATGTTACTCCCAGGGTCCCTTCTTACTTGACTGGTACATGGAAATTATTAGCAAGGGAGAGTAGTTCATAAAAAAGAGAAAATACTTGTCTGTGGTTTTGTAGGCTCAGTATTAGAAGGTTGTCCCTGCTATGGGGTAGCTTTGGGGGAGCTCTTTCCTCTGTCCTGCACTTTGTAAACAGGGCTTGTGGCGTTGTCCCCTTCTGAAGGCTTCCATAAGGCCTCATGAAAGAGCAGCTGCTGCTCTGAGCCAGGCAGGTGAGTGGCTGTAAGGTGATCTGAGCAGAGCACTGAGCACACCTGTGCTGGGCTATTAGAAAGGACCTTCAATGTCAGACATGTGGAGATGAGCCTTTGTGCCAGTGCTGATGAGGGGCAGAGGGCAGGGCTCTGGGGACACACATCCCTCCTTGTGTGCAGCTCGTGAGGGGGTGAGGGTCGTTGGCAACATCCTGGGGTGGCTGAACCACTCGGACCCTGTGAGCTCACAGCACCTGGGCACAAAATATTTCAGCAGCAGAAACCTCTCCTGCTGCTGCTTCCAAGGTGGGTTTTAGTGCTGTCCGGTGCTGGGCTGTGGGTCCTGTCCATTGGTTTGGGGGCCCTGCTGAGCTGTCAGCAGGTTGCAGTTGCTTTAACGTTATTGGATTTTGACAGATTAGGAGGCGAATCCTTTCGTGTGCTGGGGAAGCTTCCCAAATGAAGCTCTTTTAATTTATCTGAGTCAGCTATCCCCAGGGTGATTGCAGGAGGAGTAAGCTAAGGATGACCTGTGACAGAGGGGACCATCATAGCAGTAATAAAAAAAATTCCTGCTCTTCACTAAATCCCTTAGTCATGAGGCTGTATTAGCTGGATTCCATATGTTTTAATTAGGAATTATGTATTTTAAGAAAACCAAAATCCAATTCTAGGGAAGACATCGTTACATATTTGTAGTGGTCCTTGTTTCATTTGGCTTCTGTAGAGATATCAATACAGGTACCTCTCCTTGTCTGCAACCATATTTTTAAAAGTTTGAATAATCTATGTTATTATTTTTTCCTTTCCCCAATCCCAATAGTGTGAAAAAATGTAATTCTCTTTCCAATGCAGAAATTAGGTCAGCAGATCCTAATGAAATAATCCTGGATAACAATGCACCATACAAGGATCTGCTTCCACTAATTAATGACTAATTTTTCTTTCAAAATACAAAGTAGTAACTTCTGCCTGCAGTGGACAGTGATTCTACTTCAGCGGCATCTGTTTGTTGCATGTTTTCCATTTCTATTATTGTCATGGAAGGTCAAATAGAAAAAAGCTTTTTGCCATGGTTCAGCTTGTATGGATCATGCTGATATAATCCCTACCTGATTACAGTTATAAGCTCCTAAAACATTGGCCATAAGTGATAAAGACTTCCTTTGTGCTTCAGGCTGTAATCCGCATCAAGCCAGTTTCAATAAGGATTTGTGCATCTGAAGTGTTGCTGAGGATTTGAATCAAAATTATAAACAGAAAATATAATAAAAAGCCTGTCATGTCTCTGAATTGGTGATGCTACCCCTTAAAATCTGATCTGGAGAGCAGCAATATCACTCTGCTCATGAAAATATGATGTGTGTGCTATGAAGCCAGACACAGGAAATTGATCAATCTATTATTGGCTATGATGCATTTGTTAATTTTGATAGTAGCTCACTTTTGTTTTAGTGTGAGGCAGTAAAGCCCCAACTTGAACAAGATCACTTTGTTTATTCTTGTGGTTTGGGGTTTTCAGGTTTTTAGGTATGTTTGTTGTAAAGATTTCGTCCACATGAGATGGGCAGGTTGGAAGCTTAGTTTTGGAGCCTAAAATAGGATTATAAAATTACATGCCATGCTTTTAATGAGTAAAACACCCCAATTAAAAAGACATAATGGACAAATTAAAGATGCCTAGGATGTTCTTATTTTGCCTTTGCTGTTGCATTTGTTGGATTACCTAGGGTGCAGGTAGGGATTTCTATACTGTATAAAACTTCACATCTCTGAAGAGTTACATGGCACCTTAACCATCGTTCAAACTGGTGATAAAGAGCCACAGCAAATATTAATCCTCTTTTTAAACCCCTCCCAGGGTACTGTGGCTTCTGCAAAACCATTTTCCCCCTCATCCTCGTATAAACAATTTGGTTTTTTTCACTTGGTCATTTGCACAGACCAGACGATGCACAGGCAGCTCCAAACACCCATTTTGTTTTCTTCCTTTTTTGGAGGCTGAAGGGTGGAGCCAGACCAGGCAGAAGTCAGAGCAGCCCTGGAGCTATTTTAATCCATATGATCAGGCACAGGCCCTGAAGGAGGTTTGCCACCTCCTTTAGCTTTTCCCTTCACAGCCCTCCTTTGGGGCTTGAGGAGTTAAGGTTCTGCTCTGGGGCCAGGGAGCTGTAATGTGCAGGACAGCTGCTTTTCTTCTATTCTAGAGGCATTTGAGACGAAGTAAATTGTCCATTTAGATGCTTGAGTTGCTGGACCTGGTTAGCATTTGCTGTAAAGCAGCACTTTTTGCCATCTGATGCGAAAATCACATGGCAGAATAAATTTAAAAGGTGATCCTGTGCCAAGACTGTGGCAAAGTCGAAGAGCCTTTTTGATCAGTCTGCCTTCTGCCTTATTATGCAGCAACCCAGCAATGCAGAACGAATCACTGACGTGCTGAAGATCACTGCTGATTCTTGGAGGAGCAATCCAATGGCCATAATTGCTGGGGGCGGGGGGGGATGTTTGGGGTTCTTTTACACTCTAAACCACTTCAGGATGGGAAGGAAGAAACTGCATTAGTGGCTCGCTATCTTGTGATTTCTGGGATAGGAATTCCATCCTGGAGCATCCCAAATCCATGTGTGCTTGGGGCTCCTGGGCTGGCAGGACCAGTTGCTCCAGTGTAGCAGCTCCTGCCAGCTTCTCCAGGACATCAGGTTTTCAGAGAGCCATAGTGTACAGCACAGTGAATTTGGCCTGAAACATTTTGCTTCATTGATTTTTAAATCCTTCTCCTTACCACCCAGAAAAATACAGACGTATGGAAAAACAGCGTCTCAGTCTGGTCCCTGGAGCATCCCGCTGCCATGTAAGGGGCAGGCACAAGATGTCTTGCCTTGGTTCTGGGAAATCAGAATAATAATAAAATAGATCTATAAATTATTCAGAGCTCATGAGCTATTGCCTAATGTTGCTTGGGGCCAAGCACAGGGCTGTGGGTGAGGCAGCCAGAAATCTGTCGTGGTGAGAGGGTGCCATCCAGGGCTCGCGGTACCTGACTGGTTTTTGAAGTTTAGGTGTGGTTTGGACAGCGGGTGGGGCGCGACATTTGGGAAGCACGGTGACATTTGGCCCTTCGAGCATCCCTACATTATCCCTCCTGCCTTTGCTGCGCCCGCGGTGCGGTGAGCGCGGCCGCGGGGATCTGGCAGCGCACGGGCAGCCACAGGCGGGGACCGGAGTCTCCCCGGCTGCTGTTGGCTCCACAGCCGTAAATTAAATAAGACTTCTCCTTTTTCTTCGCAAGGCACATTTCATTGGCTTAGGATAGGATCTGGCAAGGAGCACCGGCATTTGAAGGAATAACTCTGCTCTCTGATGTTTTCTTCTCTTTCAAGGCTGTAACCCTTTGCGGAAGCAGTGCGGAGAACCGCGCAAAGGCGGCCGGAGGAGGCCGGCGCTGGTACCAGGTCAGTTTGGGCTGGAAGGGCTCCGGTCCCCTCGAGGTGCTCCGCGGGAGTGGGACTGGCCCCCTACGGCAGCGGCAACTTCGCTCTTGCCCTCCGGTACGGCCCGGACCGTGCGGGGCGGGCGGATACAGCCAGCCGGGCCGCGGGACAGAGCCGGCTGTACCGGGGAGCGGTGCAGGGGCCAGCCGGCTGTGCGGGGGGGACAGCGGGCGGTGCTGGGGACACAGCCATTAGTGCGAGGGAACGCAGTCGGCAGTGCGGATGTCAGCGGGTGGCTCGGAGAGACGGCCGGGCGCTGCCGGGCGGAGCGGGGCAGGGCAGGACAGCCGGGCAGCGCCGGCCGTGCGGGGCTCAGCGCGCTCCGCTCCGCGCTCTCCGCTCCGTTCCGCCCGCGCCGCCGCTGCCGCGCATTGGGCCGGCGCTCGGTCCAATGGGGCGGCAGGGCGGGGCCGGCCCGGCTCTCGCGAGAGCGGCGCGGTGCGGGCCGGCGGAACCATGTTGCGGGCGGTGGCGGCGCAGCGGCTGCGGCGGGCGGTGAGTGCGGGGCGAGCCCCGGGCCGCGCACCGAGCACCGAGCGGGGCCTTCCCGCCGCCCCGGCCGGGCGGGCCCTGCCCTGTGGGGCGAAGGGGGCGCGGGGCGGGGCGCGGGCCGTGCTCCTCCCGCCCGGCAGCGGTGGTCGAGGGGGGTCTCTGAGAAGCGGGCGCCCCGCGCCGCCGGGCTCGGACTTCTCGGCTGGACTCCCCTCCCACTCCGTCTGTTAAAAATAAAGTTTCCGAGTGGACACAGGGTGTTTCACAAGGCCTTCCAGCGGTCCCGGCAGGCAGGAGTTGCGGACTGCTGTCCGGTGTGGAAAGCTAACGTTGGTGTCAGGGAAAACCTGAACTTCTGGCAATGCTCGCTCGCATCCACCCTTGAGCAGGACAAGCTGAGCAACAGGTGGACAAGACTTCTAAAGTTTGTTACTGTAAACTATTAAGAATACTAGAAGAATATTAGTGGCTCAGTGAGAGGCTTTCTGCAGTATTGCAGTTAATCCACCGTTTTTCAGTCACACCTGTGCAGAAATGTGATTGCCTTAATTGTCACAACTTGTGCATGAAGCTAATGCAAAGCACCTGTTGCTTCTCCGGTTCGACCTTCATATTGCTCAGCTGGGAGGAGTGCTGGGCTGTTGAAGGCCATTTGCTGCTTGGTGTGTCATCGTGGCTGTGTTACCAAGGTCTAGGTGAACTCAAGGTTAATTGGGGTAGATGATTGATGAGATGTCCCTGAATATCTGTTCAATCTCTTACTGTGCACTAGGAGATACCCCCTCCACTAGAACTGTGTATAAATAGCCCTTGTAAACAACTTTAAGTCTTGCAAGTCTCTTTTTGAGCTCTTCAAGGCTTTTACACGTACTACAGTTCAGTACAGCTTGAAAATAGTAATTATGCATATATTAAATGGCTTCAGGTGATAAAAATCTCTTAAAAGATGAGCAAAGGTAGAGAGGTCAGACAGGATTGAATTAATCAGAAAATTCTTACTGTTGTAATCATGGGCACGTCTCAGTTGTTGTTAGGCTGCAGGCTTTGTAGAGCAAAGGTCTCATTGATCTCTGAATCATATGGTAGTGCTATGTAAATAGTACTTTACTCACATGCTCACTGCACAGTTCGGTTCTGTGGCCTGGACTTGTGAGTTCAGCTGCTTGGTTTTCAGCCATACGCATCTAAACTAGTAAGCCAGTAAAACATTGTGTGTATCTTCAGTGTATGTGTAACAATGTAGTCTGTGACAGAAGTGAAACAAACTCACCGTTTGTTTTTGTTTACTTTTCTAAAGTGCAAAGTTTAACTCTGCTGACACAGCTCAAGTGTGAGTGGAGTTTAGAGAAAAAGATGAGAGAAACCTGTGAAGTATGAGCAGGAAGGAAAGTTGAATTTTTGTGCAACTTAAAGATGGGAGTGCTGAGGAGGAATGAGACTGCAAGTGCACAAAAACTTGGTGCAGAGGTGGGAATAAGCGATTTAGGGACTTCCTGTGTTGAAATACAGTGTTGTATTTCAAAATAGCTTTGTTGATTTTTAGTATTGGTTTGCAAGGGGTGTATTTGGAAAAGTTGATTGGGTATTTCATCTTTCTCTAGCTGCTTCAATCCCTTTGTAATATTAAATCTTTATTATGATTGCCAAATCCTTTTTGCAAAGTGGTTTTATTTTTTTATCGTTGTTCTTTGCTGCAGTTATAGCTCCTTTTTAATTCAGATGCCTTTAGTGTTTCCTGGAGTTACAGAGCTGTCTTTTAGACCTCTTTTGTAGCCAGGTCTTTAGAGAGGTTCTAGAAGTATATACTTGAGTTTCCTTCTCTCTCTGAGTTTTCCAGATTTATTTAGTTAAAGTTTTACAGCTACAAGATTGCGTCTTACTAGAATTAGGCATTGCTTTGTGTTTTAGGAATGTGGCCTTTATCTTTAGCAATACCCCAGTTCCTAGTTTCTGGAGTTCTTTCTTGGGAAGTTTGCCCTGTGTTAATGGTTCTCTGTGAGATCCAGAATTCCTAATAAGCAGTTTTAAAATTTTAGGTTCTGGCCAGTTTGCTTTTACAGCTAAGAAAATCAGCTCTAGAGACACCTTTGAGGTCCAGTTGTTTGGTGCTCTGCCTTGTGAATGTCTGTTTTGGTTTTGTTCCTGTAACTTCCAGTGGCTCTCCTAAAGAGAGCCAACCTTCATTTTCCTCCAAGAAGTTTCTAGCACCCTGTGTCTTATTGATGCATATTTGGAGCTTGGGGCCATGTAGAATTCACCTGCTGCATCTCTGGCATTTCTTGAAACAACTTTTTGGCTGACTCATCTTGTGTTGCTGTGCCTGCCGCATGTTTTAGTTGGAGCTGCTTTCCTAATCCCGGTGTTAATGAGTGTCCTTGGAGCAGGCTGCCGGCAGAGGCCATGGCTGCTGCACACCCATCTCACCAAGCAGCAAGCACAGATTTACCACACTTCCCTCTGGGCTTTCCAGCTCTTGATGCAGCTGGTTTTTTAGCATACAAGCAGCAAATCTGTATGTAAGAGGCGCTGGGCATGTGTGCTGTTCAGGTGGCCTGTGTGTGGGCTGGCAGACCAAGAGATGCTGAGTTTGCAGTGGCTTTGTGTGGAGAGCAGATCACCTGTGTGTCTTATTTCTTGTGCTTTCTCTCCTTGCTGCCAGCTGGTTAGGTTTATTCTCTACCTTCCTATTTTATTTAGGCTTCCTAAGTAGGCATCCTGCCCAAGAGTACCAGTGATGTCAGTGAAGTGATGGGCTGTTCTCCCACACGTGCAGCTGGACAGTAACTTCATCAAAATAACCACTTGTCCTATCATTGACTCATTTCATTGCAGCTTCTTAGTTTTCAGGACCATATGACTGGGTGAATTACCCTCTGGTCTTACTGCAGATTCTTTATTATAACAAACAAAAGTCAGTTTGGTTTGGTTTTGTTTATAGAAAAAATTATTTAATGTGTCCTAGTATATAAAATTCAGACTCACATAGAAATCTCATTTGTCATCTAGATTTTTACCCATAATATATAATGTGACTTTATTTTGAATATGGTCTTGTCTTTATGTTCAGAAATGTCATCCAAGAAGTGACCTTCTGGTGTGCATATTGTGTATATTCCTACAAATATAAAATGTGGGATTATTGGTTTAGAAAGAATACCTGATTAATGCTGTAATAGCCTGCTTAAGCAACTTCTATTGCTCATATTATTTTTGGTTAAAAACCAATTATTTCTTAGTTTATTCTAGAATGGTTTGACAGAATGATGGTGCTGATGCAGTGCTTATTAGGGAAAAAATGATAATATAGGCAGAAATAAGTGTGTGTTTAAAATGCATGTGTCTCCATTTGGAAATTTGAAAACTTGAGGATTTTTTCCAGGAGTATGGTCCATTTTACCCCATGACACAACTGTAAATCATTGGAGAGTGGGCTTTTTGCCACAAAGGCATAGATTTATTCTTCAAATGGTGACTAAAATTTCATAACTTTTATTGCAGATGCTGTGTGAAACATAATCAAAAATACAGCATCTGATCTATAGTGGCAGTAAATATTTTGTTACTGGCAATTGGTTTCAAAGGAGCTTAGAATATTTAATGACAGCAAGCATAAGCATTATGCTTAACCTTAAGCATAAGAGATTAAATGCAGAGCACTTCTACAAGAATCCTTATTGTTTTAATCAAAAGAAGAAATTATGATCCTGATTCTGCAAAAACTTATCTTTGTATTTTTTTATTTGTGCACTGTGATTAGCTTCAGGGAAGTCCTTGGGATTTGATTTCTGTGTTTGAAATTCAGTATGTTGGTAGGCTTTGTGGGGTTGAAGTCCAGATGCAAATTTTAGCTTCTCATATTTTCTGAAGCTTTTTCTATTTGAAGTTGTAGGCAAGTGCAGGTTTGGCATGAGGGGAGATGGGGTTGGAATGTAAATTTAAAAAAGTAGTGTTTGTCTGTGTGTCTTGAACGTTGTGTTAGTATTTGTTCCTTGGTTATATTAATGAATTTACTTGATTTTGCATGTGTTCCATCCTACACTGATCATCGCTCAAGTCTTCAGTTGGGCTTTCTGCAGGGTAAACAAACACTTGAGGGACAATTTGCCTGTTCCTATCCAAAATGTTTTCCCTACTCTAGTATTAGTCTTGGAGGAATAACGCTTTTCACACATACACCTGAATATTAGAGAGGAAGATCCCAGAATTTAGAATATTTTGGTTTGGTTTTATGACAGTTTTTTGCCTTTTTTTGTTTCTTTCATTTTTGCTTTAGAAGCTCAAGTTTGTGTATGGATGGTGAATTGGTCAAAGCTGTTATTTAAGGACTGTTAAATTGTGGTGGTAGACTAAGTGCTCAAATGTTTTGAGGGAAAAGTGAACCTGATGCCTGTGAAGATTTCTCCTAGTGTGTTTTCAGGCTGTCAGCCGCTCCTGCTTAATTTTCATTCAGCCACTGCATAAAATTTTGCCTCTAAATATAAAAGTGGGTTCTGTAGCTGGATTTTGTTTAAAACTTACAATAAAACACTGCCAGAGAACCACACTAGAAAACCAAGTAAATATTTATTTGCAACTGTTTATTTCCTTGTCTAATCCTCACTCTTTAAGGCACTTGGTTAAGTTGATCAACTGAGCTTGAATGTAATGTGTTAAAATGTTTTTCTTAATTTTGTTCAGTATTTCCCTGTGGAGTTTCAGTTTAAGCACAGCATGTTACAGACAAGCTGAAGTCAAGCGGGTTTGTCTTTTCCTTTTTGTATCACCCTATGGATTCTCTTTACTTAATAAAAATTATCTAGAATGAGCCTAGCAGTGTTTTACTTGTACAAGTGATGAATTTCTGTGAAGCCTTGGATGCCCAGAGGAGCAGGTTTTTATTTCAATGCCAAGTTTCCCGCTGGTTTTTATTTCAATGCAAGTTTCTCCCTTGCTTTGCAGGCATCGGTGCTGCGGAGGTCGCAGAGCACCTTGGTGGTGGCAGAGCACGACAATGAGTCCCTCTCAGGCATCACCCTCAACACCATCACTGCAGCAAAGAGCTTGGGAGGGGAGGTCTCCTGCCTGGTGGCTGGTACCAGCTGTGACAAGGTAGGAAATGCTATTTTCATACCAATGAAATAAAGAATGCAGTGAAACAACACTTGGCAGCGTCTCGGGCAGCCTGAAAAATAATCTGTAGTCAGGAGAAACTGTGCCAGGAGCTGCTAATCTGCCAGAAAAGTCCTGCACTTGGAACTGCTTCTCTTCTAAAGAGAAAATACGGATATAGATTTCATTTCACAGGGGATGGTATCAATAATGGTTGTTACATGCTTGAGCAAGCAAATTTTTATGGGACTAAAGGACAATTAACTTTTAAAACAAGATATAGCTCTGTAAAGTTTAAACGACAAACATTGCAGTGCTAAGAATTTGGAAAGAAGCTTTTGCTTGTTTAAATGGAAACCAGCAGAAGTGAAACAACAGTGATAAATTGGGCTTTTGAGCAAGTTGCTGTTACTAACCAATCACTAGTTGTGCAGAGAGTGTTTGCAACCTGAAATTCTGAAATTAGCGCTTCTTGACTTCATCACACAGCTCACGTATGTAAAAAGTTCCTTGTACATTAGCTGTGCATTTTTAGTGTCATTTTGATGTGCCAATTTGAGAGACAATATAGTTAGTACATTAGTGGCACTTTTATTCCAGCATAACTTGGTATTGTGTGAGCAGCAGAAGTACAAAAAGCTATGGCAAATATTTATATACTTTTTATGCACAGTTATTTTGAAAGCAACATGTAGTATCTCATGAAGAAGGTATACTTAGAGCAGCTTATTCACAAATAGGTGGAGAAACCTCAGTAGGTGTTTGAGGTGGAGATGAAGCAAATATTTATCTAAATCAAGAAAATTAAAAAGAAAAAAAGGCATAATTGCCTGACATGTGTGTCTTTAATTTTCCTTATTCTATGCACTTGCATAGGAGAAAAATGTTTGTGAATGTTTTGTTTGTTTGTTTCAATGCTAAATATATGGAGTCTGTGTGTTATGGTGGGAAAAGTATTTTATAAAAAATGAAGGTTTAGAGATTTTTCTTTAAGAGCCAGTGACTCAAACAGATATTCTGCAGCAGCTTCTAGGGATTTTTTCTTTATTTCCTTTTGTTAATTTTTGAGGGTAAACTGATACTCATCAAACTCAGTAAAACTACTCTGTTCCTGAACGATGCATGTGGTCTCCAGACCTTGCTGTCAGTCCTCTTCTCTCTGATCTGTAGTAACCCTTTTATCATTTAAACTTCACTTGTGCCAATTCAAACGAAAAAAATGCATAAATATAAATTGAAAATACACATTGCTACAGTGGGCAAAAAGTCAGATGCAAACAAAGGGTTGCTCCTAGAATTTGGACAAAAATCATAACAGCATTGTACATTTGTATTTGTTTGTATGGTAGATACTGAGTGAACTTAAAGTAGGATTTGTTTCTTGATGATTGTATTGGAATACTGAGCAATAATCCTCAAGTGTGACTGTTGTTGGCTGCTGTAAGAAATGCTGGGATTGCTGTGGAGCCCTGCATGCAGGAGGCAAGGTTGAGGCAAGTTTTCCTGAGGTTGATTTGCTCCGTAGTTTTCTGATTCACAAATTCATTTTCATTATCCCACAAGGAACTGTGCTGTGGGTCAGAAGACCTGCATTTTATTCTGTTCAGATCTGTTCAAATCAAATCAGTGATTTTGAAATTCATGTACTTTTGGTTCTGGTTTTATGAATTTATAGGCTGTGAGCAGTGGGGACTCCCTTGTTACATGTTTGTGGTGCCTGTTAAAACACAAACTAATAATAATTTACTTGTAATCACAGGTAGCATCAGAACTCAGCAAAGTGCAGGGTGTTGCAAAAGTTCTCGTGGCTCAGCATGATGTGTACAAGGGATTTCTAGCAGGTGAGAGTTGTTTTACCTATTCACAAAAGAAATTTATTCATGTATTTGTGATTGAAAATAAGATGGTTGTAAATTCTGAGCAATGTATTTTTATTCTCAGAGGAGCTGACTCCCTTGATTGTGGAAACTCATAAAAAATTCAATTACACCCACATTTGTGCCGGAGCATCTGCCTTTGGGAAGGTGAGTAGATCAAAGAGCATCAGAAAGTTTTTGTAGAAAAGAGACAGACACTGATGTATGTAAGAGTGTGAATCAAAGGCCTGAGAGAGATCAGCCATGGACAGTTCTGCATTTGCAAACTATTTTACAGTAGTTTGCTGAAGAGGTCATTAGTTAGATTTCATGTTTCATGTTTGAGTTCTTTTATGAGCTGATGTGAAAAAAATAGTGTAGAAGAAATAATCTGTGGTAACCAGCCAATCCTATGGACACAAGGCAAAATGTGCAATAAGCCAAACCAGATTAAGTGATCTGAAAGCATGGAAAATTGTAAGGAAAAGCACACCAAATTGGGATGAAAAATCTGTTATTTGCATGTTGAAATGAGAGTGGGCAAACCTATTAGAAGCAAACTGTTTTTTGGAGTGAGATTTGTATCTGGGATATAAGTCATGTGCATTAAAATGTCTGTAAACATATACAAATAACGCAGAGCTAAGTTCCGGCCAGGATGGTTTGTAATGAAAATACAATTTTTATTTTTCAAAACTTCTTTTTTTTTAATGTGTTTATAAGTACATGGAGAGGCTCAGTACGAAGAATCTGGGCAGCATTGTGGTGCAGTAAATTAGAGGAAAAGGATCCTTCAGAAATCTTGCCGCTGTAGGACGAGTAGACATCGGCCTTCCATCTGCCTGCTTTCACTTCCAATCAATAGCAATCCATATGCTTGTGTTTTTGCTAGGAGAAATTAAGCCTTAGGTTTTAAATTTTTTTTTTTTTTTTTTTTTTTTTTTAACTGCAGTGTCATAGGAGTTAATGGCTTTTGCTTTAAAGCTTACACTGCCATTTTTGAGCGCTTCATGTGAGTGAAGATTTCAGACCTGGGCCTTTTTTTCTTGTACCAGATTAGGAGGCAGACAAAAAGCAAATAATCATCTTATCATTGATTTCTTCAAAATTTCTGCTGCTCTTTTCATCCTTCTTTCCACTCCTAAAGGTGCTAAGTAATTTTCTAGAGTAAGTTTTGGAGCAAGAGAATATATACTTTAATATTAAATTTAATTTTTTTTTTTGCTCTGGAGGGAAGAGTGCAGGGTTTTTTTCTTATAATTTCTGGCATCTAACTTCCAAAAGCACCATTTTTTTTCCTTTGAAGTGCCAAGAGCTCAACAATCCATAACTGTCAATTTTCTGAGTAAGTGGCATCTATATTCAGTTTTAGAATATTTGAAGCAAATAAGTCTCCTAATTTAAGATATTGAATTACGGGTTTACTTACAGTAAGTCTCATAAAATGTCTAATGTTATTACAGTAATGGGGTTTTATTTGGCTGCTAAGGCTACATGAGTAGCTCTTCAAAAATCTTAGTTCTATATGTCTCAGAGACAGCGTTATATGAAATCGGGTCAGCAGTGTTCTTTTACTGACTGTGTACATTTTAGTTAGCTTACTTTGCTAATTTTTCATCTCTTAATTTCTAGAATCTTATTCCCAGAGTGGCTGGCAAGCTTGATGTTGCCCCTGTTTCTGACATTATTGAAATTAAGTCCCCAGACACTTTTGTGAGAACTATCTATGCAGGTGGGTAATCACAAAAGCTGTCTGCTATTTGTCCAGTGAAGAATCCAGTAGTGCTAATTTTTCTACATGATCCTAATGTTAAAACCTTGGAATATGATAGGAATTTTTTCCCTTTACAATCTCAATTGCTGTGATTCATAAAAAATGAAGCCTGGGGATGGACATGATGCTCCCTGTGTGAGAAAGGAGGTAATTCCAAGGGCTTTGGTGGAAGCATGTCAGACCCATGTGTGTCACCTTAAGGAACAGAATTTGATCCCATCCTTTGCATGTACTGTGTTTGTTAATGCCCTTCTGATCAGGTTCTGGAAAGCATAAGACATCAGGTTAATTGTCCAGCTTTATTTAATTGGACTAGCATTAGCTCTGATTTAAGATACCACAGGGTTATTTTTTCTAATTACGAAGACATTGAATGAATTATTTCTAATATTTAATTACCTTAATTTGTAATTATTTTTTCAGTCTTGTTTCTCTAATGCTTGGCTGACACTGTGTTTTATTTTAGATATTAGCTCATTAGCTTGTGTTTCTTAATTTTACTGTAGTTGTACCACATGTACCAGCAGGGTATTATATTTTGAGTTATGGTCCCGGAATGTGGTTTAGTGCTGCACTTTAAGTTACTTTCCAGTAATTCACAGTTTCAAGATGACTTTGTTTGTGAATAGTTGAATGTTTATGAATGTTGCAGCATTTTTTCTTTTAGCATTCCCTGCAGCCTCCAGTGTGAAGTATTGTATTATATTATAGAGAGAAACACAGTCCCACAGACACTTGGGGGAGGCCTCATTGTCTTCAGTTCTGATGAATTCATGCAACAGGATAAAAGATCTACTTTGAATTATAGACATTCTTTTTGTGTAAGAATGGCATTTTCAAAGTTGTTTTTTTTCATCCCTGAAAAAAAACATCACATGAAATTTAAAATCTCATTCATAAGAGACGATTTGAATGCTTTGTATCCTTTAAAAATAGAGGATTTGTGTTTATATTTTAGAAACATGGGGCTAAAACATCAATGAAAGTATTTTTAATCTCTGTTTATTAAGTGCGAAGATTTAGTCATCTAAAACTGCATTTGTGGGAAGTACCTTGGTGGATGTTGCATATTCTAGTACAACTGCTAGTGTGGTTTTGATATTAATTTTTGGGGTTTTTTAAAAGCATAGTATGTCTGATAATCTTTAAATTTTGAATGTCCCTTTTTTTAGGAAATATTATTTGCACTGTGCAGTGTGATGAAGCAGTCAAAGTGTTTACTGTACGGGGAACTTCATTTGAGGCTGCATCAGCGAGTGGTGGCAATGCCAGTGTAGAAAAGTGTGAGTATTTCTTCTGGGGTGCTGTTGATTTGTTTAATAGTTTTGCCCACTCCCTGGTGATGTTTTGTAGAAGTATTTGTCAAAGCAGACTGATTGTCATAATGTTAGCTTTATATTTTTAATCACAGGTGCTTGCACTTTTTAGTGATGTCTGATAAGAGAAGATAGAGATTATGTGCACAGTTACTTCCTTTTCTTTGACCAGAAATGGAGATGATCTGTGCTGAAATCCGTGCTTGTTCCACTCGCTGCCTAAACGTCTGCCACTGCAGTCTTGAAACTTTAAGGAAGGACAGGTTACAGCTGTTTGAATAACCAGATTGGTTTTCAAAACAAGATGGAGCAAAAATAGAAGTTTTGGTTTAATCATATTGCAATTTAGATAGGTCATTACATCATCAAGCTAAATTAGTGGCAGTTTAAATTGATTTGAGAATACAGAGTTTTAGATCAGTTTTAACTATATCAGTTCAATTTACAATTTAATGAAGCCAGTATAGCTCAGATAATTGAGAAATCCAGTCAAGAATTACAAAGTAGTTGAGGTTGGAAGGGATCTCTCGAGATCATCTAGTTCAGCCCCATGGAGCAGGTTGCCCAGGACTGTGTCCAGTCAGGCTTTGAGAATGTCCACAGGTGGAGACTTAACAACTACTCTGGGTAACTTGTTCCATTTTGGTGACCTCTGCTGTTTTTCACTGTGGGCCTTTTTGTTTTGTGGCTTAGTCCCTGCGTGTGAACCATCCTGTATTTCCTAATGTCTGTGGGTGGCAGAAGTCAAACGTTCCTGAATGAGTGTGTTATGCTGCTGGTGTTGCCTGATTGACTTGTCTGCCTGTGATAGTGAGGCTCACACTTGTGCTGGGTTGGTATCAGTGTGTGGCACCTGTAGAGCAGAATTCCTTGTGCTGCAGTTTGTGTTGTAGTTCCCAGAACACCTCAGAATTCCTCGTGGTTCAGTTTGTACTGTAGTTCCCTGAACACAGCTGGTGAACGAGGCTCGTTCCTCAGTGCCAGTAGCAACTGCAAAAGCTCACAGCAGAATCCGGTTCTAGAATAAACTCTGAGTTGGGCTTGAGCTCAGGTTTCAGCTTGCAAACACAAGCTTGAGCTCAGGTTTCAGCTTTCAAACACATGCTTTCTCCTTTTCCTTGTGGGGTTTGCTGATGTGCTGGATGCAGTGACGCCCCCGCCGCCCGTGGGGATCTCGGAGTGGATCGAGCAGAAGCTGACGAAGAGTGACCGGCCAGAGCTCACCAGTGCCAAGGTGGTTGTGTCAGGGGGTGAGTGATCACAGAGAAACTGGCTGATGCTCCACTGCACTAATGGGACCTCTTGGTAAATCATGTCTGTAATGGGATACATTAGAAAAAAAAAGAAATTATAATGCAATTCTCAAATATTCCATGGGAACTACTGGGGAAGCACCCAACATGTATATTGTGTAAAGAGGTAATACATGAGTTTAGCATATGCTGGGAGGCTTTGTAAGAACATTTTCATATTTGATGAACCTCTTTAAAATTTTAGCAATATGAATTGTTTTTTAGATGGAAATTTATCATGTTTTTTTATGTATCAAAATTACTGATGATCATTTCAGTCAGTCTGAACATTATTATGTAATGGCCTTAATGATTTTAAAACATGTATTGATTGTATTCTGCTCTTTAGATATCAAGTGATGAACTGTGATTTTTACTGTACGCCTACAGCTAAAATGATTTCTTACTAATCCCACTCTACAGTGTTTTGTTCCTGAAACCAGCAGAGGGAGCACAAATTAGTTAAAAAAATTCTGTTTCCCTGGTTTTGGAGAATGACCTTGATGACGCTGTGTGCAGGAAGTAAACAAGACAGAGTGGTGTTGGTTTATACATATGAAATATTAATGGCAAAGGAAAAAGCTAAATCTCCAAATATTAATACTGGTTAGTAATGTATCCAGAAATACCCTGTGCAGCCATATCTTTGAGTCTTTGCAAATGCTAATACTCATACAGAAAGTTTACATAGGCCAAAAATAATCTTTAAAAAAGTGTTCTTCTTTCTTGATCTTCTTTTGTTCTTAACTTTTAAGGGAGGGGCTTGAAGAGTGGTGAAAATTTTAAGTTGTTGTATGAACTTGCGGATCAGTTGCATGCTGCAGGTAAACTTGTTTTCCTCCTTTTTTTTAACCCTGTTTATTATATTTAAACTGGTCACATTAAAACCAGAATTCATCTTAAGTCTTTTATTTTCATGTCTCTATGAAATGGTTAAAATGCTCTTAGTTTAGTAATAGATAAAGTTTTGTCAATAATACTTAAATGCCTGTGTATGAAGCAAAATACTAACCTGTAATATTCCCTGTGCTTCTCAAATCTCCAGAACAGAAGCTTGCAAAGAAAAAGTGAAGTAGTCATAGCTCATTTTGAAGAGCTGATACTTTCTGCATACATCCTTTTCTAGTGCTTCTATACAGAATTCCATTCACATTGTTGTAGTTCGAGTGGCTCTGCCCTTTTACTGGGTTTTTGTATTAACAGGAGAAAATCAACTATATACAATGTCTCAGTGAAGTTTTTTCTATAAAGGCTGGGAAAGAAGGAGAAACTGTTTACTCTAATGTTTTAATTCCATTAATTTTAGCATTCACATGATTGGCTTGTTTTTAAAGTGGTGTTTTTGCTAACTAAATGTCCATATGGCATTTTTGAGTTTACTGTGATATTTTTCTTTACCATGCCTGACTTTTGAGATTCACAGCAATACAAGATAGCACATATGTTGCATTCAGACTTGTTCAAGGAACATTTTGGGAAGGCATTTATGGGAAAATCTTCTTTTCACAAAGCAACAAGAAAAAAATAATGGAAATATGCCAGATTGAAATCCTTGGTTTAAATATATGGCCCTTTGGTGCTGGGAGTAGGGATTTCCTGTTGCTTATGAAGTGCATTAGCACTTAGTATTTGGAAGTTTTTAGCTAGTGGTATAGAGCGGGATTACCATAAGAGCTTTTAAGAGGGAAGTTTTTAAATATGTGCCCTTAGAGTGTGGGACTCTTCAGTAAAATACGTGGGCTTTTATGGTGATATAAATTTGGCTTGCAAGTATTTTAAAAGAAAACATTGAAAATATTTTCTTTCAACCAGTTGGAGCTTCCCGTGCAGCTGTTGATGCTGGCTTTGTTCCTAATGACTTGCAGGTCGGACAGACGGGCAAAATAGTAGCACCAGTAAGTATGGAAATATCTCTCATCCTAGGGCTGGGATGGTTTCTAGCATGCATTTTCCTTCAGAGCAAGCACTTAGAGATGAGCTGAGTCTTAATTCCAGGCCTGACAGGAATGTCAGTGTGCCCACTGTGATGCTGTCACTTGACGATGCGTTTACAAAATGACAGAAGCAAGCTGGGATGGAAACCTCTGCTTTGGGTGAATGGGATGTGTTCTAACACAGCTTTGTCAGGGGTTTGCATGCTGCATTCTTTCATAGCTGCCTGAACCTTCCTTAGCTTCCTAGCAGCTGGCGTTGATATGCTAAGACATGTCATTTCTGACGTAAACTCAAAATTGCATCAATACGTGGCTTGAGCTCTTGCAATTATATGTTCTGGGTTTTTTCAGGTGATGATTATTAAAAACCTTTTAGTAACTCTCACTGAATTATTGCAGTACAGTCAAAGCAAAATTTTTGTAAGAAATGAAAGTGCAAGAAATTTAAGAGAGGAATAATCTGCAGATTGGCTGCTGTCGAGTGGAATACCAAGGACGTACTCTGAATGGCTCAGTATTGGGCAATAACATACTGCGCATATTTTCTGCTATTTATGCATCCCTATATCACAGGAAACTGATTTCTGTGTCTTTTTGTGTCTGTGTGGACCTTTCTGTCGTGCAGAAGTCTGAGACTTCTTTCATTGTTCTTTATGACCTGAGGACGTGCAAGGAAAGCTGCAGCCAGATGAGGCACATTTGAGTGTTTGTAAATAGGAAGGTACAAATGAAGCACATTTGAGTGTTTGTGAATAGGAAGGTACAAATGAAGCACATTTGAGTGTTTGTGAATAGGAAGGTACAAATGAAGCACATTTGAGTGTTTGTGAATAGGAAGGTACAAATGAAGCACATTTGAGTGTTTGTTGAGTAGGAAGGTACAAATGTAGCTCACTTCGTGGGGCAGAGCCCACATGAGATGTGATGGTCTGTCAGGGGTACCCTGAGCTCCTTAACTGGAGTAAAGGTTTTGCCTCTCAGTAAGCAGCTCCTTGTGTATGGCACAGAAGGCACCAAGGAGCAGCTTTTTACTTGTTAGTGGCTTCCTGAGACCAGAAGGGAAGAGTAAGCTGAAACTTAGTAGGAAAATTCATCATATTTCAATTGCTGCATTTACCAAATCACAACAATTTAAATAATACTAAGAAACCATGCATGTTCAAAGCCTTGATAGGATCCTGAAATGTTTTGCCTTTGCCATTGCTGCAAATTTAAGCAATTCAAACCATGACCATTATTTTTCTAGTAATAAATCCAGCAGGATAGAGTAATACTTCGATGTCAAAGACAGGAAATTGTGATTCTGTTGTCAACTCTGTCTGCTGGATTTTCTTGATTTTCATGGAACAAGATGTTCATGCTTCTGATTTCTTCTGTCATGAGTTGTGGATAGGGATGTTTGCTACTTTTTTTGAAGTCCTCATCAGAGGCCATCTGCTGATGACCCTGTGGGCCTGAGTTGAGCTATTTCCAGACATGCTAGTGTTTAAACCTGTGAATCTATGTGATTACCAACTGCTACAAAACACTCCTTCTGAGAAGTAGACTTATTGATAAGACTAAAGTCATTCTAAAATCTTGATAGCAGTGATATTAACTTCTGCTGTGTAAGGAAATTGGGAGATTCTGTGGATTATAAATGCAACCCCAACTCTCTCTGCTTACCAGGGTATAAGCTAAGTGTCATTTAAGTGTGTACCTTGAAAGGGCATGAGATGGGACTAAATATCCTTAGTTCTTCTCCACCTAAATATCCATTAATGAGGTGGAGAATATTAATTTGAAGACAGCTCAGCTCTGGTTTGTGTATTAAGGCTCAACAATGAACATTCTTTCTAGAGTCAAGGGCATATAAACAATTATGTTGAAACAAAAAAGGCTGGTTTTTGATGATGATACAGTGCTGTATTTTGCCACAGATGGCCCATAGCAACATGTGAGAGTAGTAAGACCATAAAGCCACATCATAGGATCACATCAGTGTTGTCATTGTCCTCTTCTAGAGGATTGTTAAATAGCCTTTAGTCAGGAGTAATGAATGAATGTTAAACTCTGGTGTCATTAATGATCTGAACTGGCACACTTGTGTGGTGCTCTATTTGTCTGCAGGCTGATGGATTTTTCTCTCATCTCACTTCTTAACAAGTGTTTGTTAAATAGTGAGTTGTGCTGAGTACTGGAAATTACGTGCCTCTGCTTTCAAATTTCAGATATTTAGTGTGGATCTTAAAATACATGCAAGGATAGCCTTCAGTGCCTTAGAAATATAGAAAATATGGAATGTTAATTGTAATGGAAGTGCAAGTTGACTTGATATTAAGCCCACAGAGTTGCTGACTAGAGGTTTTAATTCTTCTGTGTGTTGGGTAGGCATCTTAAATATGAAGCAGTTGAAAGCTGCAAATTCTTAATTTAACATTCCTAATTCTACTTCACCATCTTTTTGGTACTTCAGCTAGAACATGATTCTCTGCAGTGGAAAATAGAGTTGACTTGAAGAACTGAGCTCTTTTGGTCAGGTCAAGATGACACTGGCTATTTTAGCAGTTCTCAGAAGATGCTTTCTCCCTGCGCTCGCTGTCGGTTCAGGGAGAGCTTGTGATATTCTGTTTGGGGAATTGCAAAGCAGCTTTGGACACGGGGCAGGTAGAGCAGCTGAGAGCTGAGTTTTGTGTTCACTTCTGAGTTGACATGGTGTGTGCCCTCTGGGTGTGTGGGTTTTAAGCAGGGGAAGAGTCTCAGATCCAAGAAACTCGGGAGTCTGAGGCACGCTTGTTCTCCTGTGCAGCTTCTGCTGGGAAAGTATCTGAGAGTGTGCTCTTGCACTCTATTAATAGCCTGCCCAGTCTCAGTGGAGGAGTGGAATGCATTGTTTTCCAGGACTCTGGAACTGGGTCAGTTTGAGACTGCAGAGGAACAAGGGTTAGTTCCAAGCTCAGCAAGAGGGGAGGTGCTTCTGCTGCTCTTTCTGTGGGCCTGCTGGGGTGGTTGTGCTCATCCCTGGGTGATAACATAACATAACATAACAGAACTGTCTGAGAGGGCTGCTTGTTCCTTCAGCTGTGCATTGGGGAAGGAAGGGTAGTCTTGGTCATTGCTCCTTCATAATTCTGTGACTGGCTTCAGTTTTTGAGAGTACAGCCCAGACAGTGCCTCACAGAACCCAGGAACTCACAGGCACAGCAGCTTTGCAAATGGCTGAGGTGTTAATTAATACACAAGCACTGCCATTCCAGGAGCAACTGGAGTTCATTTCACTGAAGTGATGGGAGAATGCAATTAATTAAAGAGCACAGATTTCACCTTGTGGCTGTTTGAGCCCTGCTTCTACACAGCACATCTGCTCTTCCAAAGTAGCCTTGGACTGTTAAACTTCAAGGTTTTGTTCATGTTGGTGTTTATTCATATTGTCGGGTTTGACTGGATCTTTGGCAATTTTTCTTTTGTACAGTTTTAGTCCAGTTGTTAAAATATTCAGTGTATTATTTTTATTTCTGTTAGTACCTTTTTTTTTAACCTCTCGCTTTCAGGTGATTGCAGCTCCTATTTGAACATTCTGTCTTATGAAAGAGAAGGCTGATTTGTATTATTTGATGAGATGGAAGGAAATTTTTAGACATAAGTGGCTATATTAAAATATAAAATGTTTTCTTCCTAATTAAAAAAGCAATTTAGTATATTCAGTGTCTTTAATCAGTGACAGCCATTTTAGCATATTTTTTACAATTAGAAGCCAGTTTTCCCCACTGTTTCTTATATGCAGATGTTCTGCATAAAAATGAAATTTGATTCTCAGGTTAAGTACTGTATGTATTTTCTGTTTCAGGAAAAAGCACTTGTAAGAATGTTAAAATCAGCTGGTTTTGGATAAAAATATCCTTCCTATTAGTGTTTACTACTAAATATTAGTTAAGTATATCCAGTTAGAAAATACTAAATTCCTTACAGAAATCAAGCCTACTGCCATTACCTCAGAGTAACTGCTATTTTTACATAAGAAATTTCAAATAGTCAGGGGTGTTACTTTCCACAGTAAAAATCTTCCCAGTTCTTTCTCTCATGTTCATAAAGAAAGAAACAAGAGAAAACAGGTGTGAAGAAGAAAGAAAGTAAAAAGTGGTGGGTTTTTTCACTTATTTAAAACTTGTAAATGGAACATGCATGCTTCATTTATTAGTTCAGTATTAGCTTTCCTTACCCAAGGCATAATTAGCAAGACACTTCTTCTGCAGCATCCATGATGCAGGTGGGAGGTCCTGCCCTGCAGTGCCCCTGGAGCTGTCCCTGAATGCCCAAACTGTTCCATGCTTTCCTAGGCTTTCCCTTGCAGCCTATTCGAATGGATTATATTCCTCCCTCAGGTTTTGAAGGAAGGTGGGCTTGTACTGGGATTATCTCACACTCAGCTTCTTGTCCCCAGAGGACAGCCAGAACCTCAGTGACACTGAGAGGTGCTTTTCTTGGCAAGTGTGTGTGTATTTTGTTATCCTCTGCCCTTGTGAAGGATCAGCTGCTGCCTGAAAGGTGTCCTTCTAATTTAATCTCTGCAGGGTTTAAATCTTCACTCTTCTATAATTGGTGCTCTTTCAGGGTCTAACTCTAGAACTGCCTTAGTTTCTGCTGTAGGATTTCCTAGCTGGCAAAACTACTTTATTTTTTTAATTTTATTTTTTTATTTTAAGGTGTTCAGTTGCTGCTGTCTTGTTACTTTCAACATTGAGTACAAAACACTAATAGATGGCAAGAAACTGAGGTGGAAAACTCAAGAAGGCACAAGTTAGGAAATCTGTGATGTAGCAATAACTGCCACAGGATGAAATGATTGTGCTGGAATGTGGCATGATGCACAGAAGGCAGGTGCCTGCACTGAGAAAGCTCCTATGGGCAAGGTGGAGGGGAGCTCAGTGTAGGTCTGATGTGATGGCCAGGGGGAAACTACTTGCCTTCACTGCTTCAGCTTCATGCTAGAGGAGCTCTCTGGCTGTAAGAGACCGAAGGAACTTCACAAGGGAGGCAGTTTTCAACTGTCAGGAATTGACAGTAATAATGAGAGGAAAAGAAGCATGTGAGAGGTGCAGTGTCAGTTGAGACACTGAGGAGTTCACTGGAAAGACACCAAAGCTGTGTAAGAATGCTGGAATTCTTGTTGCTCCCCCGCTTCTAAAAGAGGATGGGATCCTTTCTGAGACTCTCTGTGCCCCCAGTATTTTCCTGAGCATCCCTTTTGCTGCAGTGAGTGGCTTTTTAGCACTCAGTAGTAGTCATCTTGCTTTGGGAGGAGCAGGTAGGGAGAGGGACAGTATCACATCATTTACATAATTCCTGCATTTTCTATTTCTTTGTAATAAGTGAATGCTAACTGTCCTTGAGTGTTACTTCCTTCCCAGCATTTTCTTGGGGATCCTTTGCTTGTTCAGATTAAATTATCTGCTGTTTCCCTTTACTCTCCTGTGAGGAAGCATAAGGGAAGTGAAACAAGGCATATTTTATTCTAGTATTTTTCATCTTTTTTGTTCTTTGGCCCTTGCCTAAAATTACTAACAACAGAACAAAGTAATTAGTTCCCTTGGCATCATAAGAATTGTCACTCCTCTTGTCTGGATTGTACTTTCTTAAAAAAATGTTCTACTCTTTGCTATCAATGATAAGATCTTAATTACATCCTCATTTGTTGCACATACAAGGGAATATCAAGATAGCAAATTTTCTCTCTTCAAAAGCATGGTACATAGTTTCTGCTCTCTTCAGCTTTGTAGGAATGTGTTATTTGTCCATCAGGTTTTTGGGTGTTATTACCAGCCCAGCAGGTGCACTTTGCATGGTATAAATCGTTGGGGCTGTTAGGTAGGTGGCAGAGGGGAATAGCATTGGGAAAACCAGCTGTGCTTGGGAAATTGTTTTTGGAATATCTCCTCTGATAATTCACTGTTGTTGAAAAGTAGCTTTATGGTGGCAAACTTTAGAGAGCTGTTTGTATGCAGCTGGGACTGAATTTACAGACTGTCTTTCTCTGACTTGCTAAAAAGCTAAGGATTGACAACCCCTTTCATCCTGCATTATCCAGTGTAGCTTTTAACTCCAAGAAAACTATGTTCACAAATTGATGCTCTGCTCCTTTGGGGTTGGTGCAGAAACATTAAATTGTACTAAAATATTCATATGTGAGTGCATTTAGCTGAAAGCAATTGATGTGCTTTTCCCTGGAGAGAGAGGGAAAAAAATGCTGTATGGCCCTGCACTCCAGCAGACACCCTAGCCATGCTTAAGAGTAATTACACAGCTTGGCTGATCAAAGGTTCTTAAAGTGAAAAAGAAACTGCAGTTGGGCTCTGGTTTAGTGGTGTGTGCTTCCTGCATGGAGTGGCTTCAGCTGCACCAAAGCTGCACATCCTGGAGAAGTGTGTGAGGTGCAGTGTAACAGGCATGAACTACTGTCAAGCCAGAAAATACTTTATTGGCCTAATAGCTTGTAATTGGAAGGAATCTCTTGTACAAAGCAATTTTGATCACAAAGATTTCTTTCTAATTTCATTGTCCTTTCACTCTTGCAAAGAAAATAAAATATCTCAGCTGCCTTTAAAAATAGTGTGTATGCCAGAGGGGTTTATTAAAGTGGCCTGTTTAAAAGCATGCCATTGGTAGGATGATAAATTGGTGTGTGTTGGGGGTTTTCAGCATAATTCAAAAATTGTCATAAAAATCAATAGCAGTTGACAACATGCTTGCAAAGGAGCTACCTCAGCTTATGGGCACCTGTGGCTGCCCTGTGGGCTGTCACAGCACCATTCAAGGGCTCTGGAGATGAAATAAAAACTGTTCTTGTACTTCTCTTGAGCAAATGTCCCTTACCTGCCCCAAGGCAGCCTAAGGCATATTTAAATATTCTCATAAGTATAAATGAAGTAATATCATATGCCACAAATTATTCTATAAATAATTGCAAGAGTCTGTATGCACAGGAAAATAACTGCATTGGTATTTTGGTAATTGCAGTCATCCACATAGAGCACTCCTGTGCATTTGTCCCAACAGCATGCAACTGGCTCTATGGATTCTGGGGCCAGATGTGCAGATTGGTGCATGTGAAGTCTGCCAGTGAATAAATTGGGTCTGTCTGAAGCAGAATAGAGTTTAGGGAATGGCCAAGGAGGATTTTTTTTTCATTTTAATGATTAGCATGTAATGACTCTAAGACGTACTAGTAATTTCTGTTGAAAAAATGTAAGTCTAGATGAATACTTTAACTAGCAACTGAGAAAGTGGATTTTTGATTTGGAATCTTGACTTTGAATAGGATCAGTTTGGGAGTTGGACTTGTGGGGGTTTTTTAGGGTGGTTGTGATGCAAGTCTGTGCTTATAAACTTGGTGGTCTCTGTGAGGGTCCTGCCTGCCACCAGCATTGTGCAGGACATGTGGCAGGACAGATAAAGCCCCTTGGCCTCTGGGCCAGTTTGCTGCCAGAGACACTTTGTGCTGCTGCTGTGGCCTTGGCAGAAGCCTCGTGGGTGCTCCCCATCTCCTGATGTACTGAGCCCTCGAGCAGCACATCTGGAGTGTTGGTACCTCCCCATGGTGCCTCCCTGTGCTCTGCTTTGCACAGTCTTGCCTGTTTGATGCATTCAGTGTCCCGTGCAGTGTGTTCCCTGTTCCATCCTGCTCTCCTTGCCATCAACTCTCTTCTCTGGTGTCCTTTCCCCATGTTGATGTCTGCCAGCAACTTCATTAAAATATTTGTGGCATGGCTGTGATGTTTGTACAGTATTTCCTGTGTGAAATGAAGTTACTGAGAGCCAAGACAATTTTCTAAGCTGATGTCATGTCCATATACCACCAAAACGTTTACTTCCTTGACTTCAGTTGCTTTTGGCACTTCATGTGTTCAGAGTGCTGTGAATCCTTTGCTCTGGAGTATGTGTGTGCTGTTTTGCTGCCTGTTCTCGTGTGGCACAGTGCTGGCAGCAACCCTTCAGTGGAAATCTGCCTGTGCCCAGCTCCAGGGAGTTGACATGTGCTGCTCCATGGCCTGGACTTTGCTCTAAGTGCTGTAACTGGGGGCTGTGCATCAGCTGCCTGGCAGCAGGAATTAGAGCAACTTCCAGGGTTCCAAAAAGCTGGAACTTGATGTTGGTGTAAAGCCATATCTGGCTCCTGAGAGGTGTGACACAGCCTTGGGTTCATCTGCTCTGTGCCTTGCTCTGGTGCCTCCTCCTGCCCAGAGGAGCTCCTTGCAGAGCCTGCTGTGTGTGCTGCTGAAACTGCATTACAGTTAAGTGGTTTTTAGCATGGCAGAGCCCTGGGGTGCCCTCTGCAAGGGACTCTGCTCTGGGGTATCCAGCTCCTTTCTGCTTCCCTTCCTCACCTGCTGCACAGAGCCTGGGGCTACAGTCCTGACCTGGGACTGGGAACTCTGACACAGCAATGACAGGACTCAGCAAAAGGCCTGGCAGAAGTTACTGATTTCAGGGAAAACATCAGAACAAGGTTGTTACTCTGAAAAGAAATAAAGATTTGAATTTCTCAATGCTTTATGTCATCTCTGGATGACCAGTTGAATTCTCCTCAGGACAGCAGTGAACAGTCCTGAAGCTTTATCATTTAGACATTGTGGGTCCTTTGGGTCCCTCCTACTGAACTGCAGAATAGATTAAAACTAAGATTTAAGCAGTCCTGTCCCTTTGACAGCACAGAAGTGTTGCTAAGAACCTGCTGTCCTGTGTGCTCTCTGCATGAAGACATTGCTGAGGCGATCTCCTGTCTGGGTTAGAGCTGACTGGCAGCACCACTTGTCTGAACCAGGGAGCCCAAAGCACATAACCTGGGAGGCCATGGCCTAGATGCATAATAAGTGCTTTTAGACAAGCCTGGTGATTTACAAATGTCCTTTTAATGAAACATCCTTGTCTTTCCTAGATATTTTAATAGAATATATTCATAGGCATCTGGCTCCTGGTTAGCTGGATTCTTTCCAAAGATTGAACTTCACAATGTTAAGCAGACTGATAAGAGTATCTGGTAGTCTGGATGACTGGCACTTAATGAATTGCTCTAAAAAAATCAAATTACTGTAATGTGTCTTTAAAAAGAGCTTGTATTAAAGACAGCATGATGTTAGAATAATTTCTCCTGTAACATCTGTTCTTTTATTTGGTATAATTAAAATATTGCATTCTTACCATGAGTTCTAATGTGGACATATTAGGTTACATTGCAGCTGTGGTTAAAATGGATTGACCTCCAATAGTAATCCACTTGGTAAAAGCCTGCTGAGGCCAAGGAGTTTCTGAGTGTGTTCACCAGCTGTGTGGTTTTGTGGAAGGACATGGACTAGATTCCATGATTCAAAGGAAGCCTTTTTGATAGGAAATGCTTCATTTCTGCTTTATTTCCCCTCCCCTTCAGTTTTTGCACTAGAGAGTTTTTTTATAAAAATACAGAAGAACTTAATAAATTTCATTTATTTATTCCTATTTAAAAAAACAGAGTGAGCAGAATCTGTGGTTGGAGAAACAAGAGAAAGCATTTTTTTCTCTAATTGCTGTAATGACTCTGAGGCCTGTGTGGCAGAAGCCTCTGTGCTCTGTGTTTGAACACCTTGGTTTGCCACTCCTGTGTAGCTCTGTGCATGTCCCACAGCTGGGCTTGGCTCTGCCATGCTAAAAGCCACTTAACTGTAATGCAGTTTCAGCTGCACAGTGGTAAGATTGGTTTTGATCCTCTTACCCTCCCTGTAGCCCCCCAGTATTATTTATTGAGTTAAATTAGATTTAGATTTTCTTAGATATGGAATACCCTTGGTATTTTTAAAAGAGCAATTCTGTTACTATTTGGGGCTGTGTCTTTTCTAAGCACGTGTGAAGTACCATCTTTTGACTGCTTTTGGTAGGTGAGCCCCTAACAAATTTTATGTGTTAATTTTCTGTTATTGAATGAGTTGGTGAAAAGTACTTTCCTTCGTTTTCTTCTGTAATATTAGTTAGCTGAAGAGTTCAGCTCTGACTGGAAGAACTGTCAGGGCCCTAAAATACCCTTGGTTTTGGGTGGATAATAGAATGGACGACTTTCAGCCCAAGGAGAAGTAATAGTTTTCATCTGTGAATAAAACAGCTGACACAGATCTATTTACCTATAAATTGCAATCTCTTTTGACTGTAAGGCTCTTTGGAGATGTGAAAGTGGAAGCCCCAAAGTGTAGAGCTGTTGGTGTAGCTGGTGTGCCTTCTGTACCCATCCTGTGTGGGAGTGGGCAGTGGGTGGGGAAGGGAGGCTTTGGGAGGGCTGGGTGAGGAACACAAACTGCAGATGTGCAGGGCACCAGCCCTCTGGGGTTCCTCAAAGGTTTATCCTGCTCTAAAGGGAGACTTTCAAAGGCCTAACACCTCAATTTCAGCTTTGAGCATTCTGTCTGAGGTAAAGACTCTTGAGGGGCTTTGAAGAGCCCTGCTTTGCTCTTCAGGCAGCTGCATTATCCATCTGTGGGTTCTCTTCCCTAATATTTGCACTGGGAATCTCCAGGGTGGTGGAGAACATGGATTGCCCTGGCCTTTAGCTGAGCATGTCGGATGTTTTTGATGCAGACGTTGTTTATTTTTTTCCCCTAATCTGTCTTTGCTCCTTCGGGATTCTCCTTTTGCAGTCACATTGCATCCCCAGGTGGGGAAGGGAACCAGCCATCAGCTGCCTTTAGTACTGGAAACTACTGTAATGTAAAAACTGCTGCATGTAATTGATTTGGGTTAAGGTTTGTGAGAGCTTAGTGAGACTGTGGCATGGAGACCAAAAATGTCTGTCTCTTGTTTTTTCCCAGGAACTTTACATTGCTGTGGGAATATCTGGAGCAATCCAACACTTGGCTGGAATGAAAGACAGCAAGGTATGTGAAGGTGAATGTACTAGAAGAGATTTTTGAGGAAGGAAGTGAGCTGACTCCCTTGCTTTTACATCAGTGCTTTAGATGGTTTTCGTATTTCCTGCTGCTTTAAAACACTCTTTGACAAAAAAAGATACTGTGGCAAAACATCTCATGGAGCAGCAAAACCTTTGCACTACAACCCACAGTGATCAGTGGAAGCAGCTAATTGACTTTGTTTAAAAAAACCCCACCCAAAGCACATATGCCTGAATTCTATACAATAGTTCCATTTGCCTGTATTCCAGACTATGACATATTAATTCATGCATAACAATGCACAATTTGAATTATGAACTTACTATTCCATAAAGTAAAAGATGTCTCTGACATTCCTGCATTTAGCCATTCAAATGGAAACCTGCAATAAAATGGCAGTAAAACTTTAAAAGGTTTAACTCATTAGCTGCCAAAGCAAATAATCCAAAATTGGAATTGCCAGTTTGGCCCACAGTGCAGTGTTTGAAAAGAGGAGCAGAGTTTTACCTGCTGATTGATACTATCAAATGGCAGACATCAAAAACTGGAGGTCCTGCCTCCCACAGTAATTTTTTAAAAAGGCTATGTGGTTTTTTTTTTTCTGTTTTCAGAGAAGGAACTTAACCAAGCCACAGTTTTGAATAGTTTATAAAGCTGAGGAAGAGGGTTTCAAAACTTTTCAGGTAGTTTCTTGTATTTAATGAGTGGGTTTGTGACTGGTAATTGTCCTCAAAACCAGCCTGTGTGGAAGGATGATCTCTGCTTTCTTACCATTTTTTTCCCTCATGTATTATATAAATATTTTGGGGGGGTAAATGATAAGCTTTCTAAAAGCAGGGACCTGAGTGGCGTTAGCATTAGTTGATGCAGTGGAGAAAAAAACAACAAAAATTCAAGATGTTAGGGTGTGTGTGATGGGCAGAGGTGAAGGTGTCTCTTGAGAAGTGGGAATTGTGGCAGTGTATTCCCAAGGGCTCTGGTGAACGGCACTGCCACAGCTTCTGCCACATTCCTGCTTGCAGTGCAGCAGAGGGGGAGTCCAGGCACAGCACTGCTGCCACAGCCACCTGGGCTCCTCTGGCACTGCTGGGCCACAGGTGGCTTTGTTTGGAGCTTTGTTTGCAGCAGTTCAGCCTCCAGCTGTGCCCTTGGCTGAGTGAGGACGTGGGCAGGTGGGGTGAGCAGCAGCCACTGCCTGAGAACTGCCTGTTGGAAGCTGCATAGACTTAATGTGACCCTCTTTGTGTTTATCTGCTACCTTAGCTCAGTTCAGACTGCCAGCAGCACTGGGAACCTCTGACTTGAAAATCCAGAATTTCCTTTGTTACAAAAACACTGAGCAGTGATATTAACCTGTACTGTCACAGCAAAACCTCTGCTTTTATGGCTTTTCCAAAGGCATGTTTGATATTTTGAGGTATTCTGCTGTAACAAATAATGACAGATGAAATTTGTTGATATGAGATGCTTATTTAACCCTTCAACTTCTCCCATATTTGAGTTTTTTAGCGTAAGCTGATGTGTCTGTTGTAAAATTCAGATTTAGTTACTGGTATTTGGAATGTGTTCAGTCTTCCTTTCAGCTAAGACATTTAGGTGGGGTAGTTATGGAGAAGATCCAGTTTTCCCAAACAAAGAATTCTGCAGCCATGAGAGCTCTCTGGAGCGTCCCCTGTCCTCCCTCAGCACTCTGAATTATCTGGCATTGTGAACTGGCACACTTCAAGATATGTTTTCCAAAGCAGTTAGATGCTTTCTACCAAGTGAAATGTATAATTTATTTGTTCTTTTACAGCAAGGTAGAAAATGCAGCTTTTGAGGAGACCTGAAGAATTGTTGTTGCTTTCTTTCCTTACTTCTAATTCCCTCATGAGAGTTCCCCTATCTTTTCTTACTCAGAGATTTAACTCACAAAGTTCTGTTGTGAGCAGCTTTTGCTGCTCACCTGAGTTAGCAATGAGGTAGGGACCCCAATCTTACTGAAGTTACTTCAGCTAAAGGAGGCAGAGGAAGGAATAAGCTGCCAAACCAAAGCTTCAGACAGTTTTGCAAGCAATTTGTTAATTATTTTTGTGCTAAGGACAGAGCTGGCAGCCCCTGTGGTGCTGGCCTTGGCTGGGCTTCAGCATCAGCCCCTGTGGATGGTTCTGCAAGGAATGGCAGGGCCTCAGAAGGGTCAGAGAAAGGCTTCACTGGGCCAGTCCCCTCAGGGATCACAGCCTGGATTTGCTCCCTGCACTGCAGCCTGTCTGGGGAGCCTTGCATTTGCAAAGAGGGGTAACTGAAGTAAAACTGTAAAAGAGGAGAGCTCTGGGGAGAACATTTCAAGGGCAGCATTGCTGCAGCACTTGCACGTCCCTGGCCAGAGGGCAGGGCAGTGCTCTGGGCACTGCCTGCTTGCTTTTGTGGTGGGGTCCTCTACAGGGACTCTCAGGGGACAAATGGCCAAGAAATAACATTGCTGGGGGCCTAAAACCACAGGATTTGTAAACGTTTCTCTTTGAGTTACTGCCACTAGGCCCCTGCTTCCCGAACCATTAATTTTGTTGGATTTTCAGTGGAGGGAGTAGAACAGAGCAGGGAGTTGTGGTTCCCTGGGTGTGGCAGTCAGGGCCTCAGCTGCCTGTGGGGTCACAGCTGTCCCCAGCCATTGTCCCTCTGGCACTGCCCCAGTCTGTGCTCCAGGCCCCTGCTTGGTGCAGGCTCCTTCTGGGAGCTGCTGCCTTTGCTTCAGGGTTCCTTTCCCTTCCTCTGCAGAGTGCTCCCCAGCCTGTGGCAGATTTTGATGGGGACACCCAGCCATGCTGATCTTGCTGGAGCTGTCACAGGCAGTTCAGGATGATTCAGTGTAGGGCAGGGTTTAAACCAAGATGTTTTCTGGATCATTGTGTTGGGATTTGTTGTGCTGTTTTCTACTGTGTGACAAACTAAATGCTGTCCCATTGTAAGTACAGAGGCCTTTGGGCAGGGTTGTATTGTGCTTGTTGTAACTGCTGCCTCCAGGTTAGTTCTGCAGTGGTGCAGCTTAGAATGTGCAGATAATCCTTTGTAGTAATTTTTTTCTAGGCTTTTCTACAGGGAAGGATAGCAGAGATGTGTATGATGAGCAGGGAAGGAAGGGTTTGTGGTTTTTTTTTCAGGGGGATTGTGATGTATGTGGAGGGAAGGAGGTGCTTGTTTTTGAGATGGAAAAATACTAAATGCCAGATAAATCTTCTGCTTCTGGGGCTTGGAAAGAATATAGCCCATTTCCTGGCTAAGACCTGGCCCTGTAATCCAGCCCCAGAGGATGATCAATATCTAGATTCATATGGTGCTTTAACTTTGCTTGCAGACCATTGTTGCTATTAACAAGGATCCAGAAGCTCCAATTTTCCAAGTGGCAGACTATGGACTGGTAGCAGACTTATTTCAGGTGAGGCTAAACTTGATGTAAGGGTAACTTTGGGAGAGCTGACAGGGGCTTACATAATATAATCCAATGAGTGTTAACCATGTCTGTGTGAGGGTGTTTGTTGTTTAAAGATTTGCTTTCTGATGTCATGATTTGCATGCTTAAAATCAAATCCCTGGAAGTAGGTTGTGTTGGGGGGTGTCACAGCCAGCCTGCCTCAGTTCCCTCAGTTCTGGTTTCCTGAGGTTGAACCACTTTGGAAATAACCACACATAGGTAGGTGCTTGCATGTATTTTTAAGCTTCATAAAGTTTGGAAGTAGAGAGTTGGCAGGAGGTGTGATTATTTCTGCCTGGGCTTGCTGCCTCATAGGCTGATGCCCAGGAGGAGCTTGCAGTTCCCTCTGGAGCTCCGAGCCAGCCCTGTCCCAGTGCCTGTGTGTGGCCACATGTGTGAGTGGCGGGAGTGGCTCTGTGGAGGCATGGGCAGAAACTCTGCCAGCACTTAATGCCACTCCTGAAATAATGCCCACTGGCTCCGTGGTGAGCATGGGCCTCTTTGTGAGCCAGAGACAAAGTCACATTCTGAAGAAACACCATGTAGACAATTTCCTTAATAAATTTTGTACGAATGCATTATTTCCACCTAATGGAAATGTAGCTCTCTTAAATAATTAAGAGGCTTTATTCAGCAGGAGAGAAGTGGGGAGTGCTGTGAGCCTGGAGTGCTGTGCTGGGTGGGAGGGTGGGCAGTGTAAGTGCAGGGCTGGGAACTGCACAGGGTCAGTTTGTGGGGGTCAGAGGGGAACATGCACTACCCTGGCACTGGTGTTTGCAGGCGGTGCCGGAGATGACGAAGCTCCTGAAGAAGAAGTGAGTGCTGGTGATGGGACCCGGCACTGTGGAGTAAGGGCAAATAAAGGATTTTACTGGAAAGAGGTGGGGTCAGTCACTGCGATGTGGGATGGTTGTTTTTTGTGGTCTGTTGCATGGCACGTGGAGTGGTGGGGTGGAAGAAAGCAAGACAGGGAAAGCGGCTAAGAGAAGAAGGCAAGAGCAATAGAAGGCAGGAGGCCGCATGTGTTTGTCAGTGTTTATTCCCATCTCCACACCCCTCACAGTCACGCTCAGCCCCTGGGCAGGGTCAGGCTGGGCCCAAGCTGTCCAGCAGCTCTGTCCTGCCCCTGGCACCATGGGGCTCGTGCTGGCCCTGGACCTGTGGAAATTCCACGATGTTCCCGGCACAGTCTGTTTGTCCCTCCAGGCCCTGTGGGTCTGTACTGCCCTAAGACTGCTGGAAGGTCCATTGTTCCCAGATGGCCACTGTAGGTCCCAGCTGGCCCAGAGCTGGTGGCAGGGCAGGTAGGTCATGTGCCACAGGCACAGGGGAGCAGAGGCGATGCTGGCCTCGCCCTAGGCCGGTGGCCATTGCAGCAGATGCCACAGATGTCTTCAGCACTGCCACCTCAGCTGTGACAGCCTCATGGCCAGTGTAGTGAGCGTGTCCCCGCAGGAGTCCCCATTCCTCAGGCGGGGCCTATGCCTCGGGAACCCTGCCCAGCCGTGGCTCTGGGGGCCCCAGTGCCCCGTACTTCTCCTCGATCGTCGGGGCACCCTGGGGGCAGTCGAGGAGCGGCTTGAGCTGGAAGACATCAAGGCTCTCCTGGTTCCTGCGGTTGTAGACGCTGAGCCGGTGGCCCAGGTCAGGGCTGGCCCCCACCGAACCGGCCGGGCTGGGCAGCTTCAGGTTGACGGGATCCAGCCCCTTCTGCGCCAGGCACGCCTCCTCCGACAGGGACGAGAGCAGCTCCTGCACTGCGCGCTGCCGGGCGGGCGCCAGCGGGGCCCGGGGCTCCTCGCAGGCCGCGCTGCAGTCCGGGGACGAGCCCAGGGTCGGGCTGCTCTCGCTGCAGCCCCGCGTGCCCGAGCTGGCCGTGGAGCGAGAGGCGCTGCCCGACGTGAGGCTGGCCGAGGTGCCCGTGCTGCCCAGGCGCAGCGGCACCTCCACCGTGAACAGCTCCGAGGAGATGTTGGGCCGGTGCACGTCGATGGCGGCCGTGGTCACCACGCAGATGGCGGCCTCGGGGACTCCGCTGTCTGCAGGGACAGAGCACAGAGGGGCTGAGAGCCCTGTGGGCAGGGGCTGAGAGCGAGTCCATGTGCAACGCTCTGTACCTACAGGGATGGGCACAGAGCCATCCGAGACACGCACACAGCACACAGACCCCTCTGAGCCATACACGTGTATATATTATATACAGATACTCGGCAAGGCAGTCCTTTTCTCTATCCCTAGCGCTCTCTGTTTATAGACACACTGTATGCCTAGATCTGTGTGTGTAAATACAACACCTAGAGCTTTAGTCATACAGCTAGTGTGTACATGTGCATAAGAAACTGCATCTACATCCATTTTGCCTGCCTGTGTACATGGACAGGCAATAGGTACCTATGGGCCATAGTCCCTCCCTTAAATACCTGGAATTAGCTACTGCTGCACAGCATGCAACCCCCCCCAAAATTGTACTCGTTTTTCTGTATGTGGGTGTGTGCCCACACAGATATACACACATTTATACCTACACATTAACAGCCCCCCTCTCTTGAGCCAGTCTTTAAATGATGCACACATGCCTTTTATCTATCACCTGTATCTGTGCTGGGGCTGGACAGGCAGGGATACCATACATAATGCCACATAGCTGCATATACATACAGGAACACACACATTTATTACATACATACAATACACAGGGGCAGAGATGCAGGCTCTCACCCCCTCCCCACCCCATTTTATATACACATGGCCTTTATATACAGAGATGAGGAATTATGTCTGTGTGAGCCCCATATGGAATACATTGTACACAGACCTTCTGTTATACACACACAAGATACAGTGCCCCCTTGAAAGGCAGACAGCTGTCTACCACTAAATAAAATATATACAACCTCTCTGCCTTTCTACAGAAATGTGTACATACTTCTCTGTAGGTATATTTATTGGTGTAGGAGATGATAGCTGTAGATGATTCTATCTCTGTATTTACATAGCTGTTTATCACAGAATCACTATGCTGGGCGAGATCTTCAAGATCATCGAGTCCACGCAGCCCAAACACCTCAACTAAACCCTGGCACCCAGTGCCACATCCAGGGATGGTGACTCCACCACCTCCCTGGGCAGACCATGCCAGAACTTCATGGACATATTTTATTGATATATTTTTTATTTTTATACACATCTTTAGACTATATGGAGCTCCATATATGATACAGTACACATACATATAATATATAGACTAATACATACATAGAATTATCTATAAATAGAAAACACCTGTGCTTTCACTCACAAGTATACTTACCTTTAAATTTCTCACTGTGTGTGTATGGCTGGGGAACAGTTATAGAGACATACAGAATACATTTTACCTATACATGAACACCCCGTCTCCCTTTCAGTCTTTTGATATGTACATCTATGTAAATATATATACACACACATGTACCTTTTTACAGCTTTCCAAGTAAGTTACGGGGATCTAGAGATACATATCACTATATAATACCACATACCTCTCTCTACACATGTGCACACACATATATAATACATAGGTGTATCTACACAGTCTCACCCACTTAATTTTATACATACCTAATCTTTATATATAAAGCATACAGATATGAGGAAGAGATGTATCTATGCACGTGTATGTACAAGCCCCCTATGTAATACATTAGACCTACACATCCATATGTACATTTTCTACATACATAGCTGTGTGTCTGTGTGTGTACATCTAGGCATAGATATATAAAAACATATAGATGTACTAGCTATTGGACAGTTGTTGTTCTCCCCCTTTGAAAATGTAATTGTAACACTTTAAATAGAATGTATACAATTACACACATGTATACCTACCTTTGTGTATGACTATATATGCCTTATGGTGTGTATATATGAATCTGGAATGTATATAGAGGAATATATATCTAACGTGTATCAAATAATATAAGATATACACATAACACATGTATAACTCTAGCTCTACATAACACCCCCAACCTTTATATGTTTTAAATTATATACAAACACCCTTTTATAGACAGCAAAATTTATTATGGGGATGTATACATAGGGATACACATCTATGTGTAATACAATATGCACCTACATAGATGTGCCTGCCCCAGTTTAAATCCATATAACCTATACCTGCATAGACTTCTCCATACAGATTGGGGAGTGTGTGTGTGTATATAATATATATAATATATACTATACAATATAATAGACTGCATATACATGCACACACACTGTAGTGCACAGTCCCCCCATAACAATACATCATTCCTGTGCCTATGCAGCCATTTTATAGATGCACTGTGTAGTCCCCTCTTTAACTCCATCCAGTTGTCACTGGCAGCTGCACAGCCTGACCTTTGTGTAGCAGTGCACAGGCTTGTCACCCACCGTGTGTACATACAGGGACAATGTAAAGATCAGGATATACACTGCAGCACACTCAGACACACACATGTTACCTGTAATAGGTGTTACCCACAGCCAGTGAGATGTGTGTACAGGCACACCTTGTTAGAGAGCGACACAGGAATTCAGGGGTACAGAGCGAAATCCACAAACACTAACAGTGCTGTACACCTGTATATACATGCACATACATGTTCTGTAGGACACACTGCTACACACATGCAGTCTGCCTCCCCCTCTCTCCCTTTTTTATACACATAATCCTTAGATGTCTCCATACAGATATGGGCAATATGTGCACACATGAGCTCCGTACAGAATATTTTACACACACACACATGTATATACACACATATACATTCTAACATATAACCCACCCCTTAAATATATATAATTATTTATTACTAAACAACAAAGATCCCATCTCTCTATGTGTGTATATTTATTTATAAGATGCATGTATTTATATACAAATATATATTAAAAATACATTGTAACTTTACTTGAGAACTTAGATATCTTTATTGCTATTTGTATAATGGCGGGTTAATATCAAGGGACTTGTGTATATATACACACACATCTGTAAATAAATAGGATATGCCTGTATATACCTGCTCACTCTATATATATATATACACACATATATAGGCACACACAGAGTCTCTTGCACACAATCATTCTGTAGACATACAGGCAATGTACACATGGATGAGGAGTCCCCTGTAAAATACAGCATACATGCATATGGACTTGGTACATGGAACACACAGTACTCCCTCTTCTCTCCTTACATAGAACACAAATCCCCACATATGTCAGTATATGTACATACACACATACATATACACACCTATAAATTTGTGTGTACATACACAGCGACTGCAGCTATAAGGATATGCATATATAGTACATTATACATACCACCAATGATGCATATATACATGTAAAATTATATTACCTCCCCCTTTTAATGTCTCTCAATGTATATTAGGGGGATATACATCTATAAACAGTACCATATACCTGTGTATATATATCTCTCTGTATACACACACACACACACACAGACACACACAATGAAATACATAGGTATATACTGGGTCCCCCCAAATTTATATATTCATTTATCCACAGGGATGGGGGAATATATGTGTGTATCTGCCCCATACATAGGATACAATGTATATATCTGTAATGCTTACACACACACAGACTCACACATATGCCTATGTGGAATGTATATATACAGGGATACCAATATGAAATACATCATTGCTATATGTGAACACACACACACACATTATGTAGATATGTATATGCACAGACATGGTCCCTCACACCTTTCCCTTTTTACATACCCTACACCTATGTATAGATTCATACATATTTGTATATAGTCCTGTAGAGCTTGGGGATATGTGTAGAGGGATAGACACGAATAAAATCAATACTTTATACCTCTATATGCATGTGTGTACATTTTTTAAATAGCTCTCTATATAATTCATGTGTCTATGGATTCATAGGCTTTCTCTCTCCCACATACATATGTACAGACTTTATATACCCATATACATAGCTTTATATATAGACATCCATATTTTTAGAGGGAATGTCCCTATGCATATATCTATGTTTCCCCTTCATAATATATCTACATATGTACACATATTCTATATATAAAACATATGTCTCTATATATACACTCATGTCCTTTCTAATGTATAAACCATATACATATTGAAACAGGCTCTCACATGCCCACCCACATATATCTCTCCCTGTATCTATATATGTATCTTTACTTATATTTATACATATACAAAATACTAAAGTAGTACACAGATCTTTACCTTTGTATCCATCTGCATATATACATAAATAGCTTCTATACATTTATACAGATATAGGATAAACCTATATATAAATTCCATGTGCCTATATAAAAAACAAGTATATATGTTTTCTGTGTAAGATATACACATAATAACATGCATAAAATAGATTAAAAAGAGATGTATATGCAGTCTTATACACACTTCTAAAATATATATAATTATGTTTTAAAATAAAATATATAGACACTTTTGTGTCTATATAGTTCCCCTTTGTGTCTATGTGGAGAATTTATATATATGGGGATATAATTAATAATATATATATATATATATATATATATATGTGATACACACAGAGAGATCCGTATTTGTGTCATATATACGATACATATTAAAAATATATGTATATAGCCATTCACACCCCTTTGATTTATATGACCTAAGATATATAAAATAGGAATATACAGTTTCTCTCACACATCTGTAAGTATGTGTCTATCCCCATATATATGGGATAGACATACATATATATCACACTTAAAGTATCTTTATACGGACTGTGTACAGACTGCATGTATGTATCTACAGTCACATCCAATACACAGCTCTCCATCTATGCATGTGGCTATAGATACACCATACATTACAGCTCTATATGCACACACATGTAACTGCAGTGCATATAAAACATAAATCTATAGACACAAACATGTACAAATGCCTTTACAGATCTTTAAATACATGGGACCATACTGCAGCCATATTCATATGCACATATCCTGATCTATGAACATACACAGAAGCCGTCCTCAGCAAGCACATCTATGTGCCCAATGACACAATGCAGATATTCAATACAATATCCTTGTGCTCATAGAGTCACCGAATGGTTTGGGTTGGGAGGGACCTTCCAGCCCACCCAGTGCCACCCCTGCCATGGCAGGGACACCCTCACCATCCCAGGGTGCTCAGCCTGCCCCTGGGCACTGCCACGGGCTGTGCCAGGCCCTCGTCCCCTCAGCGCTGCCAGCCTGGCCCAGGGCAGCTCCGGGGCCTCCTCGGACTCGCTGCAGCAGCTCCACGTCCCGGTGATGCTGATCCTGCCGGGGCCACTCTGCAGGTGGGGCTGGGCTGATGCTGATCCTGCCAGCACCAGAGCTGGGCCGGCTCTGCAGGTGGGGCTGAGCTGATGGTGATGCTGATCCTGTCGGGGCCAGCAGCTCCAGGTCCTTCCCTCAGGGCTGCTCTTGATCCCTGGCCGGGGCTCGTGCTGGGGAGTGCCCGGGGACAGGGCCAGGCTTCCCCTTGGCCCTGCTGAGTGCTGGGAGTGTTCAGGAGCCCCCCTCTCCAGCCTGCCCGGATCCCACTGAATGCCAGCTGGGCTTACAACCAGACACTCACACTCCCTTCTGGTTAGCATTTATGTGGCCTCAGTTCCGTATGAATGTATTTCCATTTATATACAGGATTAAAGATATGCAATACATTATACAGAGATCTATTTTCATTCCTGTAATATATACACATGTATTTCTATAATATATACACATATATTCTGACCATCTCTCCTCTCACTCCTTTCTACATTTAATATATGCATTCTAATAAAATATCTCAGTATGTACAGAGACACAGTCTTCCCCGCGTCTTTATATTTGGATAAAGCTCTACCTATATGTAGACACAAAATCAAAAATACCTTTATATGTGTATAAATCTGCTTACATAATACCCATATGGGGATGTGTGTATGTTTGGAGAGACATATATGATACATTATACACATACATGTACAAACGTGTATGTTTACTTACATACACATGTATATGTATCTGGGTTTGTGCAGGTATATAGATATGTATATCGATATATATTGATATATAGAATACAGTATAGATTTATATACATACACATACATTATATATATACTAGGCATATCCTTATATAGAGAAATATATCTAGATATACCTATATTTCACTACTGATGCATACTATATATAAAGTACGTAATACATTCTATACACACATAAATGCATATATATGTATATATATACACACACATAGCTTGTGTATATTCTATGTACATGCATGTACAGGCACACACACATTGTTTTCTTTCCTGTAACCCTGTATATATATATCTGGTGATGTGTATGTGGAGATACAGAGTTATAACACATTATATTTAAGCACACACATGTTTTTAATAGATATACAAATGTTATATTCATAAGGGGGGTGTGCACACCCCCACCTGTCAGAGCCTGCCTTCCTCAGCCCCCCCTGCCCCGCTGTGCCGGCAGCCAGAGCACGGCCAGGCCCAGCTGGGCTGGGCAGGGCAGGGGCTGTGCAGAGCCCCCAGCACGGGCAGAGCCCCCTGTGCTGCCCAGCAGGGCGGTGCAGAGCCCCCAGCACAGGCAGGAACCCCCCCTGCCAGCAGGACTCCTGCCAGGAACATCCATTTGAAGGCTGCCCTCGGGTCAGGCCCAGCCGCTGAGGTTTCCCACCATTCAGTTTAACCTTTCTGAAAGGTTCCCAGCGTGGTGCTGGGCTAAGCTGTCTCCCCACTTCTTTTCTCTTCATTTATTTTGTCCCTACTGTTCATTCTGAGATCCATATGAAGTGCTCTGTGAGCTGGACAGCCCAGCTACAGGGAATTAACCCCTCCCAGATCTCTGAACTATCCTGAGTTAAATACACAAGTTTGCAAGAGCAAACTTGGGGCCTTTCAGAGAACGACTGTTGGCACACACTTCCATGGACCAAACCAGAAGGCTCTGTGGTGGGTTTCATTTCCAGGACAGATTACAGCACTGCCCAGTCTCACCTGGTTTACAGCACACAAGGCAATGCAAACATACCACTCACGTTTGTGTTTGTAAGCAACACTCACCACTGCTGGGCTCGTTGTAGTATCGACTGATGTAATTATTCATGTCATCCTCTGAAAGAACAGAAAAGCAGCCCTTAGAAGAGCATTTATTTCATTACATGGCTGAATCCCACCCCATGGAAAGCTTTCCTCTCCCTGCATGCCCAGAGCCACTTGCTCTGGATTTTTAGGCCACAAGGCCTGTGTGCATCACACCCCATCCAAGCTGTGTCTGCAGCCAGCACAGGGACTGGATTATCCTTTGTCACAGTCCTCTGCAGCACCAGCCTGGGAATGAGGCACTTTGGGCTCCAAAGGAAAGGTGCTCTGTGATCTTTTCAGAGGCTGACACAGGGCTGGCCATTCCCCTTGCTCTGTGGAGACAAACACAACCCTGGCCTTTCCCTGGTCAGCAGGGGCGTCCCATCCCAGCCAGGGCACACAGATAAACCTGGATTTATCCTGACAGGCTGAACCAAGGGCACCAGCACAGACAGAGCCATTGCTGCTGCACACTGACATCCCCAAGTCACCTCCTTCCCCACAGGAGAAAGGGAGGCACCATGTATGATTTTAATGTGTAATTCCCTACCTTCTAAGATAATGTCACTTCTTTTCCATTTTGAATGAATGAAGAGTTATTTTGGTGTCTATAACACATGCATATAAGTATACAACATAATATTAACATTACACTATCTGTTGGCTTAAAACTTACTATAAATAGTTTTACTAATCAAGGGTGTAATACTAAACCTGTAGTACATGCATGAGAGCTACACCTGAACTTCAACAGTGAGTTAAAAATGAAGATGTGACCACAGAATGGAAAGCAGCAGCTCCATTGCATGTACAGATTTTAGATGCTACAGATGACAGGGGGATTTACTGTTATCTCATGGAAAAGCAGAACATTTTACCATTGTGAAAAAAAACATAAACTTCTCTTGTTCTGAGCGAAGGCAAACAGGGCTGCTGAGAAACAGTATCGGCAGGCCCAGAGAACTCAGGCTTCCAGGCAACCTGACCTGCCCAATTTGTGGTGTATCCGTGCTCTAAAAGCACTCTCTCCTTTTAAGTGCTCTTTTTGATACCATGTTTCAGAAAGCCGAGCTCATCCCTTTGAGCCAGATTTCCTTCGTCCCCCTGGGTCTCTGTGGCTACAGTCCTGCCTCATCACAGCACATTGCGGTTTGCAGGTGAAAGAAACAGATGTTTTCTGGGGAACACTTTCCTCACACAACAAGACCCAAACCACCAAGCACTCTGTACCTGAAATAGCTGCACTCGTAAGAAGGCAATCTAACCTGACACTGAAAGGAAATGTCGTTGTTTTCCTGGTTTCATTGGATCTTAAAAGCTTTTTCGGCCCTTGTTGATCTTTAAATGCCTGCAGTCAGAGGTGTGCTTTGTGCTAATGTCTGAGTTTAAAAAAGAGGCCTCAGAGTAGCTCAGGGCAATGCCACTGAATTAGGAGTACATTGCAAGGCTTTTCAGCTATCTGCTACTAAAATACACTTCATTTCAGTCGTGCATAATTGATACTCTCAGTGCCACCAAACCTGCCAGTTACAGACACGGGTTCTGGTTCAGAGAATGCCTCTGGAGCTGCACTTCTGGCAGGGCACTTTCAGCATCTTGGAGTCCAATTCTAAGCAGACAAATGAAAACAGCACAGCACTTTGGCTGGATGAGGGTCACCCCCCTGGCACCTGACAAAAGCCACCAACAGGGGCCTTGGGTACTCCCAGTACAGTCTCTCCAAAAGCCAAGACACTTTGCATCAAAGAGAGGAAACGCTTGGAGAAGTCACTCACCTGCTTTTTGTGTCTCAAAGACAATGCTCAAGCCAAGGCTTCCTTGGGAGTGCACACTCTGCTGACAGAATGTACCAGGGCACTGCTCCCAAACACAGCAGCTGTGTCCAAGCCAAGCTGGCAGAGAACCAGGCTGCTCTGTATGGAGCAGTGGGCACTGCCAAACACCTGGAGAGGGGGTCCAGAAATGCCCTGCCCCTGCTCCCTCTGAGCTGGCCTGGCCTGGCTCTGTGTGTGACCACTGGCACACAACACTGGGGGAGCTCCCAGCTGCCTACCTTAATGTTATTTTGTGATGGCTTTATTAATGTTATTGCTCACTGCTGATCTCTTCAGCTATAAATTAAAAATATATGTATAAATATATCCATGTGTGCATGTGTATGTAAATATAAAATACATATATTCAACCTTAAGTAGTTTCTTACAAATAAAAACCAATAAAGAGTAATGGAATAACAGCAGCAGAATAAATATTTCAACAACAGATTAAGTTTCTGAATCATTACATTAAAGCAAACTGACAATTAACAAACTCATCTGAGTCATATGGGAGTCTCAGCTGCTTTGGGTATTGAAGGTTATGAACAATTCCAGTTACTTCCCATTATATTCTACATTGCTGAAAAAAGGAGTCAAAAATAATACAACAAATACCCAACTGAAAGCACCCATCTGTGCATATAAAATGTACCCCCAAATGCACAGTTGTGCACAGCACCACAGAACACTGCTGAAGGGATTGTGGGGGTTCCCAGATGAAGTCCCTGCTCGGAGTGGGGAGTTTGCAGGAGCAAGCAGGGAAGACCAGCTTTTACACCAGGGGCTGAGCACTTGTATTATTTACACTCTACACAGTGTTTTCTGCTGTCAATCTCGTCCAGTTTCAACTGCAGAAAGGGAGTTGTCTTAAGAAGTACTTAATTTTCACAATTTCCATGGGGTTTTTTTAAAGCCTTTTTCAAAAAAAAATATATTTTATTTTATTTCTACCACCTTGGAATTTCCAGGATCCAGATTTAATTTTTCTCCTTTCCTAGAAATAAATCCCTCTCCTCCAATACACAGAAATGTTACCTGCACTTCCTTTTCCAAAAGACAGACCTTGCATCTTTAGCTATGAAGATACCCAAATGGTATTTACAGCAAGCTAAAAAGCAGAAAGGAAAAGCATTCCCATCCTAATTCCCATGGAAATGGCAATCTTAGGAAAATGTCAAAGGATGGTGACTGGGACCCTCTTGCTACATGTACCAGCAGGAATCACAGAAACTCTTCTGTTGGAAAAGCCCTTTGAGCCTACCAGTAACACTGCCACTAAGCCATGTCCCTCTGTGCCACATCCACCCCTAACAAATGGCCCCAGGGAAATGTGGATGACAGGAAATTTCGTGATGAAGTTCCAAAAGGTGTGAGCTGAGAAGGAAGAGTGTGGCAGCTCTTCCCCATATGAAAACCTGTGGTGAACAAGGATTTCTCTACAATCCTCCCTGCAGAGAGCCTGGGGAGGGATTCAGCTGAGAGTTCTGCAGAGCAGGGGAAGGAAGGAGCAGAGCAGGGCAAGGAAGGAGCAGAGCAGGAGCTCTCTGCAGCCCACAGCAGAGTTTGCTCAAGCAGTGTGGGCTGACAGCTCCAAGGGGGGAGGCAGCAGAGACCACAAAGGGACAGTGGGGCTGACTCCAACACCATCAGAGCTCCCACCCCAGGAGGGAATGTCTGACTGCAAGGCTGCTCAGACTCTGCCCCATCTCACATAAACCCAGCCTGCACTGTGACCAGCCCCCTGCAAGGCTGCTCACTGCAGTGCAGTCCCAGCTCTGCCTGCTGCCCAAATCCCAGTTATTGAAAAAACGTGTGGCTCTCAGTCAGGATCTGTCTGACAAGCACTGGATTTTGTCTGATGAAGGTTTCCAAGTTATCTGCTTGTTCTTTTCCTGCAGGACTCCAAACACACACTGCAATGGTTCAGGGAGTAATAAACTACTTAGAGTACAGTGCCATATAATCTCATCTGACCCAAGAGACAACATTGCAATCTCTCTCTCTCGGCCCCATAAAAACCTCATAAATTTGGTGAAATATATAAATGACATTCCACCCAAGGCAGAGCTCTTTCAGTTCTATAATGCCTCAACAGTGATCTTTAATTGTTTCATCAATGCCTCCATGAGTGATCTGCAACTCCCCTGCATACAAGAAAAGGCCTTAAAAGGGGGGTTTTATTTTGAAATATTTCATGATTAGAGTATTTTATTTCATATTTTTATTGCCATTGGTTGTACTGCCTTCTGTCTCTCCAAGCTGAATTTTCTGAACTGGAAGGTTCTTTTTTCTGCTGTGCAGCCTCCCAGTGAGGAGTGAGTCCTCAGAGTAATGTCTCACCCCAACTTCCTCCCAGAAAAGAGTCTTTACTAGGAGGTTTCTAAAGGAACAGATCTTTCATCTGTTTCAACAGGAACCAAGAGCAGCCAGCTGGCACTTTCCAGGAGACTTCCCCTGCCTTTGGTTTGAAGACAGATTGCTACATTACTGCAAGCTGCAGTAGTCACACCACTGTTCAATTCACACACACATCCAGTCCCTGCAGAGGCTGGATGGATGCCTGGGCACATGGATATTCCATCTTGAGAGCAACTGTAAAGTCATCTTGCAGAGAAAACAGAGCAACAGCTTCAGCCTGGTTCTAAGTAAGGAATCATTCTGTGGTCAAAGTCATTGTGCAGAAGGAAACCTGGGATATGCAACAGGCTCCATTATCAGCAGATGCTGCTGGGACAGAAACCCAGAATCCTGACAACAAATGGGGGACTTTGGGCCTCACTTGAGCAGATGATGCAGCAAGAGCACTGAGCTGGCTGGAGCAGGGCTGGGATGCAGCACAGCTGTGTGAGGGGGGCACAGCATGGCCTGGGGGACTCTCAGTGCTCCTCCCAACCTTGTTCCCTGAGTGTGGATCAGCAGAGCCACACCTGAGCTGGCTCAGTACAGTCAGCCTGAAGCAAACTCAGAGGAACCTGGGTTTGTCTCTGTGAAACAGCAACATTGGCTGAGTCTAAAATACAAAGCTAAGGAAGAATATGGCTGCCACCAAAACAATCATCAAGATAAGAAAAAATATGCAAAAGGATTCAAGAACAAACTGTTATAAACTGGCAACAAATAAATGTAATCTGAGAATTAGGAAAAGACTCATGACACTTGAGAAGCCAGGCGTCTGGCAGGGCAGCAGAGGGCAGAGCAATCACTGCTGTCAGGGGAGCACCATCTGCTCTTGAAAGGGATCCTTCTGAAAGGCTGCAGGCTTGGACAGTGGAAAGCATTCCAGTTCTGTGTTCCTCTACCTGTCAGCAATGTCTTCACACCTCTTCACATTAATGATGAGAGACAACTTCACCCTCACAGCCGTGACTGCAGGCTCACCCCTTCTGGGAGTGAGCAGTTTCAACCCCACCCATTTGGTGACTATGAAATACAAGAGCCTGACTCCACTAACTGCACACACATTTCTCTAAGTGTTGCTTAAGGTTTAATTCCTTTGATTCCTGCCTGGCTGGTCAGTGCACAGAGAACCACAAAGCCTGGAAGAGGCACCTAGAGAGAGGTCAAGCTGAAGTGGTGTGCACTTAGATACTTCACTTCCAGGAGTAGACTTCAAAGTAGATACATTTCAGCATTTGAAAATAACCATAAACTATTTTTTATCTATTGTCTTGCACTAACACGGTTCTTTTAGAGCACTAACAGATGATCACCAAAGGAACTGGCTTAGAGTTTAAAAGCATCCAACCAGCAGAGACTGCCTTGCAAGGAACAACTGACAAAATCCTTCCCAGTGCCCTGCTTTGCCTTCTCAGACAGCTTATGAATAATGTTAAGGGAAGCCCTCTGAAGCTCCAAAAGTTTTCATGCTCTCCTCCCAGTATCCACTTTCTTCACTTACAAAACAGTGGGTACCTATGGGGAGAGCAAGCTTTACTTTTCTTTAAAGCATGATCATAAATTGCAGCAGTCCCCCAAAGCAAAAGACTTACTGCTAACCCCATAAAAATGGGAATTTGACTCAGAACAGTTAAAGAAAGGTTTTTGGCGATGTGAAGTTCCGGTTCTTGCTCAAAGGAACAGAAGGGTGGTATATTAATCTTACAATATGGCAGTACTGTAGAATTTCAAAAACCAAAATGATATATGCAGGAAAATGAGGAATTTCCACTAGGGACTCTAATTCATATGTTATGGGAGAGATTAAAGAATAATAAATTTTGGAAGGAAGTATTAATGGCTAGAGGGGGCACTGTGAACCTGGCATTCCCTGAAGCCTGGAACTTTGTATACCAAACACTAAAAATGATTTGTGCAGAACAAGAAAACATTAGCTGTTATTCTCACCATGACCAGTTACATACTGTATGGGCTAAGAACTCCTTTATAATTTAGAACTTCCTTTATAATTTAGAGATTAATAGATAGGATGATATTTGCCATTATGTGAAATGGCAACCATCTCTGGGAAGAAGAAAGGAGCACTCAGGGTATTTCCCTGCTCTCAGAGAAAGGCTGACCACAATGCTCCTGAACATCATTAGCAATGCTGCTGTGCACTCACAGGCAGCAGCTTTCAGCCCAAGCTCTTCACAAACAGAGCTCAAGTGCTCTGAGAGTGCAGCAAATGTCAGAGCTCTGCCCTGGGTTTGCAGCTCCTCCAGCCCTGCCCTTCTCTGGGGTCTGTTTCTTTCCTGCTGTTGATACTGGTACCCTTTGACCTGCAGGCTGAAAACTCTTTCAGCCTTCACATTTATCTGGTCTGAAGATAAAATTCTTGGCAAGAGAATTAAAACTTCCATTCAAAGTAAATTAAAGGTGAAAAATATTCCTGCTTCTTTACCATATTAATTAGGAAATACCATATATCCACACATTTTCCACAGTGTTATTCCCACTGTGTCAGGAGGTCTCTTGGTGAACTGCACTGCAGAGACAGAAGTGGGAGGCAGCAACCAGCTCATGGTTCCCAAAATTAGCACAGACTGGCCTTCAGGAGGAGGCATGAAATGTAAGCTGGGGAGTTAAGGGACTCTTTCAGAACTCATTGTCCATCTGACCACAGCTCTTGCTTCTCCCAGTCTTGTACCTGCAGTTAAGGCACTTTAAATACAAAGAGCAGGAGATCTGCTGCAGGAAAGTCTGGGTGAAAACATGGAATTGAAAACTCCCAAATCAGCCAGCACACACAGAGCTCTCCTGGTGCAGGTCACTGTGTATCCTTACACAAATTTGCAGAGGTGCTGCACGTACCATGTGCAGATACTGGGGTTACCTGACTTACTTTACTGAATGCTGTAGTAAATGGTTGCACAAAATCCTGTGTAAATACCAGAGACAAGCTACAGCTGCCCCTGAGGAGCTTTAACTTATGCACTGTCCCATAAAACTTCCAGGTAGGGAAATGAGTAAAAAGTCTCAATGCTTTCTTATTCCATCAGCCCTTCATGGTGAAGAATTCTGCACTGAATGTTTCCATTGTTCAATATAGATGGGGGAAATTAGATTAGCCTGAGATGGAATATCCCATTTTCTCATGCAGTATGTTCTCTAGCCAACTCAAGCTTGCTGGTTTGGCAGAATTCAGAGCTCTCTAAAGACAGCGATTTTTTTGAAGGCTGACAAAGTTTCATTTGGCAAAAACACAGGCATTCCATTCCATCCCCCAGCCTCAGGTGTTGTATGTAGGGCTAATGTTCTGCCAGAGCATAAAAGAACAGCACATCAGAGCGTGTTCTGCCAAACAGCTGAATGGTGGCTTTGAACTGCTGCCTCCCTCTCCACAGTGAGGTGAGCTGGTCCCTCATTTCTCCTCTCCCTGGCAGTGCACGAGGCCATGGCAGGTATGTTCCAGAGCTCACAGGTACCAAGTGGCACTCAGGATGATTAGCTGCAGCCCTCACTCTGGAATCTTTAAGGAAGAAAAACACAGCTCAGAAAAAAGGGTTGCAAAGCAATCCCTAACGTGGTCTGACACACAGGGTAACTTGCAAAATGTAACCCTTGACCCAAAGGTTAAAACACTGGTGGCTGAAGTTCCAGGCAGAGCAAGTGGTGTGGGAAGCCCTGAAGGCAGCACAGCCAGTGTGACTGCAGGAGAGTACAGGAATTGTCTTGTCTGCCTGTGCTCTGCAGAGCCACATCTCTGATATTTCACATGCCCCAGCAGGTGGGGAGATGGGACATCCCACCCAGAGGACATGGAGGCCCCTTCAGCCATGCCCTGCTGGCCCCTGGCACAGCACAGGCAGCTCTGGCTGACACCTGCACTGCTCAGGAGGGTGCAGAACGAGCAGACACTGCCAGCATGGCAAAGGGAGGATGGAGAAAGCTGCTGCAGCCACCGCCAGCCCATCACTGGGAATATAAGCTGGTGCCAGAGAGCTGGAGAGGAAAGCCCCAGTCGAGGTGAGGAGGGAGAACAATGAGGCAGGGCTGGCCCAGGATCCTTACTGCCTTCTCCAGCTGTGAGCTGAGATTCCCAAGTTACACAGAAGCAATCCCTGAGCCAGCACTGCAAAATAATCCTGGGAATGCCGTGTGAAATCCTCTGCCTGGACTGCCTGTGCCCTGGGCTGTGCACACTGAACTCCACTGCTGCTCTGGGGTGTCTCAGGCACTCTGACTTGGGCCCCAAGGGATGACAGACCACCACAGACTGCTGCAGAACACAGGGAATTTCTCCTGTCCAGCTCCTGCCTCATTCTACAGAAACTACTTGTTCAAATACTGTCACCCTAATCTAGGTTCTGAAAACGAGCATTCAAGGCAACAACAAAGACTTTGTATGCAATATATAATACAGGGCACAAGAAACATTACCTCTGGTACTTTTAGATGATCTCCAGGAACTGGAAATTTATTCTGCAAATTCACTATAAATGTTTAAATATAACATAACTGCACCTGACCCAATAAGTGAAGCAATCCATGTTTTCTTATTTGCTCAATGTCTTTTTTTATCAGTGAAAAGCACAAATCCCTCTAATCATGTAACCTAAGTGCAGAAATCAATCCTGAAGATTTGGGAGTCTACTTTGTTGCAAGTGTGGGCAGCATTTTACAGGAAGCCATGAATAATGAGTAATTCTGTTAACCTGGATGTTGGAAAGAATACCTTGAACAGAAGAATTTTTAGAGCAACCTCCACAGCACTAAAATTTCAGCAAGCCTCCTTACAGTGTGCACAACACTCTTCAGTTCCAAACGTAACCCGCAAGGAACACATGCATAAATTATAACCTACCCACTGGGGAAACCTCTGAAATACTACAAAAAAGAGGGAAATGCATTTTCGGGGTCAGTCTGCTCAACTGTCTGCTTTTAAATACAATTTCATATCAGGAATAATTAATGGCTTTTCTGTAGTTAGTGCTTAGATATTATAAACTGGAAAAAACCAAAACAATTTTCTACATGCTTTCACCACTCTGTAGAGAAAGGAAAGGATTATAATTTGAAAATGTCTAACAGCTTTTAAAGTATCTGTGCCTTGAATTCTAAGGAGTATGACCAACATAAAGATACTGTGCAAACTTTGTATTCCAACAGATCCACAATAATTAAGCTAAGATGTCCAAGGAATACTAACACAGCACTAAGGCAGAAAGTGTTGTCTCCTCTGGAATATTACATTAAAGCAAGAGACATTCTGCACTCCACTGAAAGGGTTGGAGGATCACAGGAAAGGAGCTTTGTCTTTTCCAGAAAAAAAATCAGGTCCAGCACTTACATAATAAAATGTGATCCAAGCAGATGTAACTGCTGTTATCCCTGAAGCACAGAGCTGCCCAGCAGACACCCTGGGCAGCAGAATGCTCCTCACCACAGCCATGTGGCACTCAGACATGCAAGCAGGATGCCCACACTGCCCTTCCCTCCTTGCCTGGTACCAGTGCTGCCCTGCCCAACAGTGGCAGCTTTAGGGAACTGGGGAGAGCACAGCCTCCAGGCAAGGCAAGCCCCACAGCTGAAGCAGGAGTCCTCTCCAAACCACAGAAATGCAAGTGGCCAAAGACTAAAACTGTTTTTCAATGTTCTTCCCAATATCCTTGCTTTTACCTCTGAGTGATTATCCTTTGGCCAACTTTCATTTGGCTGCTGCTTCTCCAATGTTTGATGGATGTGACCATGAGAACACTGGGAAGGTACATCGTAGCCATTTCTTTGGCTCTGTTTAGAACCTGCTCCCAAATACAACAGCTCCTGCCACTTGAGAGCAGATGCAGCAATGAACCCCTGCAGGAGTGAAGGAGTTCAGTGGGATCCCCCTGTGCAGGATCAGCTGTGCTCTCACCTCGTGCAGGTCGCAGCTCAGAGATGTTCTCGGTGCCTTCGTCGTCCGAGTCTTCGGTGGCCACCACCTTGTACCTCTTGCTGCTCTGCTTGTTCAGCACGTGTGGGACCTGCAGGGCAGCTCCCTCTGCAGCCAGGTCCAAGTCCTGCTGAGCAAGGTGGGCCCTCAGCTGCCTGATTTCAAACTAGAGGAAAAAACAACACCACAAACCGATGTCATGTGAGCACAGCCAGAAGCTGAAATGCTGCAGCTGGGGACCTGTCACTCATCCCTGAACACTGCAGGTCTGGTAAAAGAGACAGTGGGCTTGAGCCAAGACATGAGTCCAAGCTGGTGCTGCTCTCCCAGAGCCCAGGTGAGCTGGACCATTGCTCACATATCTAAAGACAATGACTGCCTCAGGCTGCTCCTCTGTTTTGCACAGCTGTGTCCTGAAGGTTATTTTGGACAATTTTAACAATTCTTACTGCAAACCTCATGTAACCTTTATAGCAAGAGACCACTTTTAACAGGCATTTAGGGAGTTAGGCTCATGACAAATATCCCTAACCAGACTTTGTAATGAGGCCTCCAGTGGAGGGGAGGTTCTCTGAGCAGCACCCAGAATGGTCCTTCCTCACTAATCAGACAGGGGGAGGATACTACAGTCCTCTTCTGACTTGAAATCTTCTGTGCTCAGGAGTGCGCAGAAAACCCTGGGGAAGGTTACCACTTTTCTGGCCATTCCTCTCCAACATGTTAAAGAACTTCTGCAGCCACAAGGGGATTTGCTCATGACTGGTGTTATAAAGCAGACACCTGAAACAAGAAGCTACCAGGTACAATCTGACTGAGGGATACAGCAGATTTAATTTTTGATGGCCAGTATCTTCTACAATGCAAGAAGGAAATCAGTTTTTTTGGAGAGGCTGCAGAGACCCTTTAAACCTTTATACAAGCAGGAAAAAACTCCCTGTGCCACACAGCAGAGCTGTGGGGCTGCAAGGAAGAGTTTCTCTTTAAAAGAGTAAACTCTTTAAAATCAGTAGTACAGCAGTGACCAAGTCATGTCTAAATCTAGAGTTGGAGAAGGAAACACAAATGAGGTAACAGGCAAACACTCAAATGTGGCTCAGGGCCTGCAGAGCCACAACAGAGCAGGAGGACACGGCAGTGCCACTCCACACCCACAGCACACATGGAATTGGCACCTCTGTGCTGGAAAACTGCTGTGGAACAGCCCTGGCTGAGTGCACCTGGCTGTGCCTCACCCTCAGATGTGACTCAGATCGGCTTCACAGGCAGATTTTGGAAGCCATCCCCACACCCCATTTGTTCCCCTGCAGTCAGACGTGGTGCAAACACCGAGGAGGGGAAACCAGACAGAATTTCCACAGATTCAGGAAAGGAAAAGGGATTCCAGTTGATACACCTGGACACTATCTGCTTTCCAGAGCAGCTGGGAAGGAACTACACTAACTGGAAGGCCTATTGCAAGACTCAAATCTAGAAAGCCAAAGGGCAGCTCAAGCTTTCCAGATCCCATTAAAGCAGCTAATCCAGGGCTCTAACAAAGCACACAGCTTTCCCTCCATCTGCAACCCAGCTGCAAACAGCTGGCTGCAAGTGCTCACTGCTTTTAACCAAAGGTCTTCTGGCAGTGGCAGTCAGGAGTCAGGTGGAATCAGCAAATGTCAAAATACTGCCCTGCTCCCTGATTTCCTGCAATGAAGCCTCCATGGCAGATTCTTGTTTTTGTGCTAACCTATTGCTAGGAAGAACTGGCTCTGCTAACTCTGCTCCCAGCCAGCCTGAAGCATCCTGAAGCTCAAGGTGCCAGTATGAACATAGGGAATTTCAGGTTTTATCCTTTACTTGAACAAAACAAGGAATCACAAGGAATACCTTACATTCCACCTTTAAAGAGAGAAAGATACCCTTTCAGACACTCCTTTGGTTTAATGGAAGAAATGCACTCAAACAGATTAGCCAAAAAAGAAATTTGGTGATTTTTTTTCATGTTGTCTAGCTCAAACATAATTTGTTTTTCTACATTTCACCTTCCAAAAACATTCACATGTGTCAGAAAAAGAAATAACTGTCATTGAAATGCTTAATTCTGGCCTAGAGGTATGGTACGATTTCCTCTTTTCATGCAAGATAAAAAATCCAGCAGGTGTTTTTCAACACAGACAGAAGTAGCTAAAAGTCAGCTCAATAACTATGTCTGCATCAGATCCAATTTAAGAAGCTTCAGCATTTACAAAGTTTTGCTGAGCATTGTAACAATCAGAAGCCTGAACGCATCACTGCATTATACAGGTGTGAAGGAGAAAAGGGGAGAGCCCAGACTCCTGCGCACTCACAGCTCCTGGGACGGAGTGAGCATTTCCAAACAGCACAGGTTATTGCCAGGTTATTGCCAGGTTACTGCCAGGTTACTGCCAGGTTATTGCCCCGTTCCTGCCAGCCCTCAGCCCGCAGGGCCGCCACCGGTTCCAGGCTCAGCCCGTGAGGGCCGCGCTCGGCTCCGGCCCGGGGACACGGGCCCGCCGCGCGGCGCTGCTGCCACCTGCCGAGCGCAGCGGGAACTGCAGCCGCGCCACCAACCGCGGGCACAACGGCACGGGGACACCGCGGGCACGGGACACCGCGGGCACGGGGACACCGCGGGCACGGGGACACCGCGGGCACGGGACACCGCGGGCACAATGGCACGGGACACCGCGGGGACGGGACACAACGGCACGGGACACCGCGGGCACAACGGCACGGGACACCGCGGGCACGGGACACCGCGGGCACGGGACACCGCGGGCACAATGGCACGGGACACCGCGGGGACGGGACACAACGGCACGGGGACACCGCGGGCACGGGACACCGCGGGCACGGGACACAACGGCACGGGACACCGCGGGGACGGGGACACCGCGGGCACGGGGACACCGCGGGCACGGGACACAACGGCACGGGGACACCGCGGGCACGGGGACACCGCGGGCACGGGACACCGCGGGCACAATGGCACGGGACACCGCGGGCACGGGACACAACGGCACGGGACACCGCGGGCACGGGGACACCGCGGGCATGGGCTACACCGGGTACACAGGAATTTTGCACATGCCATGCTTGTGACTGTCACTGTGCACCTCTGAGAACTGTCTGGGTACACCCAGCACGATGGAGCTGAAGACAGCAACAAAGGCGCAATAAATGCGGCTGATGTGAAAATACACCTATTACCAAGAAAAAGGGAGATACGGAACACTTTATAGAAGAATGAGTAACTAGATTGTCTGGCATGAAGAGAAAATTCACCAATGGGAAATTTAAACTTACCATTTTCAAAATCTGTTACATGTCCTCTTGCAGCACAAACCTCGCACTACTTTGTCAGGAAACAAACCAGAAATAATTATGGGGCACTCCTGAGCACTTCCTCACTCAAATGATGCATCAGGTGATTATTTCTAAGCAGGTAAATTGACAGATCTACCTGGAGCTCTAGATAACGTCTCCTTTCACATGCCTGGTTTCATTAAGTGGGCCGCCCATCCTAGCTGATATTTTATAATACACATGTAAGACTCAAAGAGAGACTTAGCAGTGAATCATGGAGTACTCCTCTTTAATGGTCTAACAACAGAGTAGGACTGACATGGCTTCTGAGAGATCAATGAACATTTTAGCCAGCAGCTTACTTGTGTCTAATGCAGGAGCAATAACTTTGCTCAATTCTATTAGTGCTGTCTGTACAGAATGCCCTGCCCTAAAACTCATCTGCCACTGGGATACAATCCAATGTTTATTTCCATTAGTTTAGCCATTGTTGGTAACAATAAAAATCAGGAGACAGTTGCAAACTAATGATTTATGGGTAGAATAAAACACAGGATGACCTTGGCTGCCTTCCATCCACCAAGAAAATGACTGGTAGTTAGAAATAAATTAAAATCATTGTGAGAGGATAGCATAAGTTATTTCTCCAATAGGTAATTTTACCAGCTAAATAGCCCTGTCATTAAACTGGCAGCTGTTGTACAAATGATATTCCAAGATAAAAAAAGAAATTACAGCTCCCATAGTTGTTGCACTGGTAAGAATGGTGAAAACCCCAGTTCTGCAGGAACTGACAGAAAAGGAGCTCTGGTGTTATAAGGCTAAGCACACGCTCCTGGCTGGGCTGTGTTCAGCTGGATGACTCTTCTGAAAGCTAAGCAGAAAAGATCAGGTAAGTATATCTATTACCACAAATGGAAATTCCTTTACAGGTGATTCCAGAGAAAAAGAGCAATCTTCTCTGACTGGAATTTGTAGCTAATGAAACTTTAGAACTTTGTTTTGCAATTTAAGTTATTCTAATAAAGCAAAACCATCAGCAATATACTCTGTATATTCTTGACAGTGACTGCAGTGAGACTTCTTTTCCTTTTACCTTTACTCATTTTTAGAAATCCCTCATGCTCCATTCCTGTTTAATAACCTCTTTTTTTGGCCAATGGAGAATAAATAAAAAGCAAACTATTCAAACAGCTGCAGTGGGGTACTACAGAGAACAAAGTGGTGGTCTGTGCAAGTTTAATTTATAATATATATATTCTGTTTTTCAGATGTACAGCTAGCCAAAAAGCAACATGTGGAAAGAGCAACACGTTTGCAAAAGTACATCTCCATTGTCAGTCAGGAATGGAAATGTATTTTATAGTTGTGATACACCATCATTGGTCAAAAAAACCCACAACTGACAAAAGAAAGAGAATTCAAAAAGATGAATGGAAGTTATATCTTTCCTGCTTTTAATTTTTAAAACAGAAATCCTTGTTTTTTCTGCCTAGCATTAAGCACCAGCTTCAAATCAGCATGGGACTTCTTGGAGAACCAGCCACCAATAATTTTTGTTTTCAATCCCAAGCAAAACAGGCTAACTATTTTTCCCAATTCCTCTAATGAAATAATTAATACTTTGCTTGAAACTTTCAAGATCATTTCTTCTGCAAAATAAGTCAGACCCCGAGAATTCTAACCCCAATGGCCTGAGCAGCAGCAAAGCAGTAAGAAACCAAGCACTCAGAAAAGGAAGTGCTGGGAAGCCTTTCCAGCAGCAATGTTCTCAGCTCCACCTGTAACTACTGAATAAATGCAATTATTAATCCCAGTGTGGTCACAAAGGGGCAGCACAGGGTGAGTCCCTGCTGGGCTGCAGGGAACCAGGGTGATCTGTCTGCCCCAGCACCCCCTGCCCTGGCACAGCTGGCACCACAGGGACAGGGCAGCCTGGAACCCTCCTGGCTGCTGCTCTGCTCTGGGCACAGCCTTCTGCAGGCAAACCTTCCTCCAAAACAGACAAGCACAAGGAAACACCAGCAACCAGCAATCCTTTGGAAAGCTCAGGAAAGATGATCAAACGAAAAAGCAAAAACCTGGCAGATATTTAGACATTAAATACCATTAGAAGCCATTTTCCCCATCAGATGCTGTACACAACAGCATATTAATGGGAATATGATAATGCTGACAACTTTTTCTTGACTGAATTATGAAGCTAATAATTTACAAATAAAGGATGCAGTACTCTTGTCAATGTCTTATGTTACTAACTGCAGCAAATTAGTACATTTACCTGATATTATACAGCTGAGACAGTCGTTTGGCAGCAAGTCAGGCCAGTAAGAGGGATTTAGCATGCTGTCATCTTTCTACAGACTGTATTTTTCCATAGCAGATGACACTTGAAAGCTGCAAGAGAACCTGCTCTGTTTTCTCAGATTGACTCCTCTCCCAGTGCAGCATTTCTTTGTTTGCTGTGCAGGTTGTGACCATCAGAGCTCAGATTTAGGGTGACTCTGGTCAGACACTCAGGAGTACCTGGCTCAGAATGAAGGGCAGCAAGAGCTGCTCCTGAACCCCACCTGGGATCAGACTATGAAACTGTAACACCAAAAACTGTTTAGAGATTGAGAGTGTTATCTGGCTGTATAGCAAAGTTCCTAAAAACAAATGTTTTACAATTTATGATTGTCAAGACCTTTAATATGGCCTGACAGACAAAATACTGCACTGGGACTCAAGAAATCACTGATTTCTCTCCCTGGTAAAATGGGGTATATGCCACTTACCTGGCAATTCCACAACCTTGACAGAACCCAAATCACTAAGTATCATTGTGCAAAGGTGTTATGAAGAGGGCAACAGTTTTGCCACCCAAGACAACATAGTTGGCACTTACCAATTTTTGGCAGAAGCCAACCTTAGGTTTAGAACTTGTTATGGTTAATATGATTAACTCAAAACCAACATTATGAAGTGACACAGTGTCTGTAGCTCTCCCTAATGCATCACACAGACAACGCAACTCACCACCACAGCAGTTCATTGCAGAACCCTAGGCTGACATCCAGGAGATCTGGACCTAAACTTAAAATCCGTTTGGAGACCTAAATATTGATGGTTTTGTATTTCAAAAGTACCTGCCACAAGCCAGGAATGGTAGTTGAAGCTAGAAGTCTCCAGGATTTATCTGGACTATATCTCATAGTTCCCCTTTCACTGAAACAAGAAGTAAATCACCTCGGGATCATCCTGTTGTGGTCTGATGGTCACCTCAACACTCACTTATCCCAAGCCTCAACATCCATCCCTGCTTTCTACTTTAAAGCAAGTTAGTCAAGATCTCATTTGCATAAGACAAATGGCAAAAACTCCTGGCTCATTGCCCCAAAAATGGTTTTACACCTTTTTCATGTAAAATATATTCACTTGAGATATTTCAAAGTTCACCTTCCCTTACCTCTAGACTGAATCACTGAACATTTGGGGGCCTGGGAAGAGTCTTAAATCTTGACTTGCTTCCAGGAACTAGAAGCTTCTACTGCAACATTTTGAGCTTGCCAGGAGTCTCTGACTGACCTACAGGGAAGCCACCTCTTGCATTTAAAGCAGGGAAATTCATTTTTTTAAACTGCACATCCTTTTCCTAGGAATGCTAGCTGCAGTCTCCAACAATGGCTTTTGTATGTTAGTACAATGTCAAGCTAGCTGTTCTCATTTAACAAATGACATACTGGAACCATTTATTTTCTGCTCCTCACATTTGTTTTCCTCACCTCTGAAAACACAAGCCCAGCAGCAGAGGCAGCTGACTGCTGTTTGACAAATACCATGCTGACAATATCCTGGCTGCAGCTAAAGCTTCCTTAGCACTGAGACCTGTCACCCCCCCAGCACAAGTCCCAGTGGAACTTCTCAAAGCTCAGCCTGCAGCGAAGTACACGAGCTGTTTGACTTGCCTTGACAAGATATGCGTAAATAAAGACAGAACTGAACTTTACCCCTTGTTCTTGGCAGATCTGGGTTAGTCTTTCCAGCTGCTCATCTTGAATAACTTTTGCCTTCTCATATTGCTGAATCATCATCTCCATCTCCACTTTCACTGGAAGGACATAGGCTGGAAAACACAAATAACACTTAAAACAACCCAGCTGTGATTTGGTTTTTTATCAGGAAGAAAACCTTTACAGGCCAAAGAACATCATCCCTTTCCCTTGCATCTGGAGAACCAGAGTATTTCCAATAGAAGCAGCACTAGAGTACATTTTTCAGGGAAGGATTTCTAACATAGGAAATGCAGGGTCAGACCTCCATCTCCCTGGCTGAACTGAAATTCATGCTGCCTGCTCTTCCCAGATTCCATGCTAGTACAGCTCTTCCCCAGGGTTTACCACAGATTTCCTGAACTTCTGGGTAGGAGGATTTTCTCTTTAGAGTCAGTGCCATTTCCTCTAAACCTTAACAGCACAGTTCCCTCAGGAAAAGAACTATTCCACAGCCCTAACCATTTAATTCCTAGACTTTGTGGTAAGACATCAGTTCTTAATGGACACAGCAGATTAAGAAAGATATTTTGAAGAAACAAAAAGGGCATTTATCTTCTATGGCTTTTCAAGCTACAGCCCAGCCATTTTCTGAATGGCTCTAGAAATTTTGCTCCTGACTTAACTATGGCAAACTCACACTGATGAGGAAAGCTGGTCAATACATACTGCAATTAATGTTTTCTGAAGCTACAAAAAATCCTGCAATTTTGTTTTATGCTTCAATCAGAGGGCTATGACCTCTCCTGAACTCTGCATACAGAGTTTCCTGAGCATTTAAACCCAAAATAACCTAACTCTGATTTTTCACACATGAGCAAAATGGCCATTCATTTATTTCTTTCCCCTAAGCTGCCTGCAGCTGCTGAGCACACAGTAACCTACACTAAAGTCCTTGCTTCCAGGCCCAGCCACAGACTCTGCTCTCTGCAACCTTGACTTGCTGGGGACTTTTCATCTACCCTGGCAAATCCCCACAGAGGTTTCTGCAAAACACCACCAATATGCACTTCATTTCCAGGATGTACAGCATGCACAGAGCAACTCCTGCTGGGAATCCCCAGGGCAATTTTCTAAAATCCTCCTTGGATTCCACATAAAACTTATTTACTGACAAAAACTTAGAAAAGAAAGTCCCAAGACAGAGCTGGCTGTATGGTTATGAGGAGGATGCACCAAATATCAGCAAAGTAGAGAATCAATTATTTTGCAGAATCAGGAATGACCACTGTTGGCAAGAGACATAAAGCAGGTAAGGACATTTACTTTACAGGACAGGGGATAGGAAGCTGCCTAACAGGAAAACAAATCAATAAATTATAAAGGCTCTTAGAGAGCAGGAGATACAGCCATGATCTCCAGACCTACTCTGGAGAGTCATAACTCTCTTGTGTTCAGTGCTAGCAAAATGTAAGAGAAAGGACAATGACAGGAACAGTGGTAGCAAGCAATCTTTCTGTATTTTTAAATCTGTATTTTCCCCAGCCTGGCAGGTGATGCTGCAGCCACAAGTGAGTCCCCACTCACCATCAATGATCCTCTTCACTCTCCATATCCTCAGAGTGATGATAAGGCTGATGGCATCCCACGGGCTGCTGGGGCCGTTGGCCACTGTTGAGGCCACCATTGGTGCCAAGGACAAGATTATGATAGCACCATCAAACACCTGGAGAGAAATCAGCTTTTCAAACCTTTCCTTAAAATCATATCCCTGCCATTCCTCTTTGAAATCTGGAAGGAGTCCCTCTTTGCCCAAAAGAAATGCAATTATGCACCTATCTGAAAGGGATATGAGAGGTGGCCAAGCCACAGAAAGGCTGCATCCTTCTTGGGTAGCACAACAGAATTCCTCACTGCTTTTTATGAGGTGAGGAGAGATAAACTGTGGTGGAAGGGAAGGGGGAGAGAAAGGTATTTGGAAATACTGGCCAAAATCCCCAAGGAGAAGTGATAGTCTAAATGTTATTACAGCCAAAGAGCTTTATCATCACTGGTATTTATTACCTGTTACTTGGCATAATGTCATCTTAAAAAAAAAGGGAAAAAAAAGCAGTCCCTGCCCATAGATCTTACTGTCTAAATGAAGAGATCAAGAAGACAAGTAGAAAAAGATGGAGCCAAGAGACTTGATGGCTCTTGGCCATGTCCTGGCTACACCACACGTGTGGGGATGGCTGTGCACCCAGACAGAAAGGCTGCCTGCTCTCACTTCCATGGGGCAGGAGGCTTGTGAGGAGTTTGACAGCTGGGACTGCTCTGAATGATTCGTGCACCACTGGCTGCACTGGGATCAAATCAGAAAAAGCAATTGTGCAAAGCATTAGACAGAAATGAGGCAGCAAATGTGTTCCAGAGCAAAGTGGCAGCAGTGCTGTGTCTGTCCCACACTGGCCCAGCAGAGCAGAACAGAGCACCACGTTCTCATTCCTGCTGAAAGCCTCCCCTGCTGCCAGGGCCCACTGATTAACTGTTTGATAAAGAGGCAGGGCACAGATTTTTGTAAGAACTACATATTCAGAACTGTGTATAACAATTCAGTGTATTGAAAAGAAATACTTCTTACTGCAGCCACTCAATGGGCAGTAAAAAATATCACTATTCCAAATTACCAAGATGAATTATCAGAAACTGCTCCATTTAGCCTTAATAATAAGAAACCCTGAATCAATATTTAAGTTTCATTAATTTTTTTAGCAAAACAAGTTAAAATGTTTACAACGTCATTACAAAATATGCAAGTCTCTATACTGATTATGCTCCAAGAACACCCAGAGTGTCTTCTGGTTCTTCCTGCACAGAGGTGGTTTATGAGGTAGTATCAAGAAAGAGCTTTTAATTTTCCTGATCCCCAGATTTCTGCGCAGATTGGGATTATGCATTATTTACTACACACAAATTTCCTCTTCTTTTTCTACTAGAGTATATACATTCTATGTAGTTTTTAATTTGAGGTACTAATTACAGTGTTTATCAAAACAATTTCACAATAAAAATGGGGGTTTTCCTAAACTAGTATTTACTACCAGGAAACTACATGCAATTCTTCAACTAACTCAACTAATTTCAACTCAATTATGGCAAGGGGGATATAAAACTCAGGTGACAGTTTTTACATTTCAGGGTAGCAGTACTGTCAGACCAGCACAGCTCTAACGACAAAAGTCACACAAAGAGCAAGAAGACCAAAATCACTCCCTTCATAAAATACTTTCAAACACTGCAATCTTCTGAGTCTTTCACAGAAAAAGGGACTGCAGCACTCAGCTATTGATAATGCACATCATGAAAAGAATGTGTGTATTTATCTGCCTTAAAAGACATTGTATTGCACGGGTTAATAACAAAGCCATCTAAAGCAGTTCTTCATGGTCTTACTGGGGCTGCCTGGAAAACAGTACCAAGAGAGAGAGCTTACCTCTATTTTGTTTTCAATGTAATCCCATATGCCAAGGACCACAATCCTCAAAATAGTCTAGTAAAATAGATTAGGGGGAAAAAAGATTATGAATGTTATTGCAGTCTTAGATAAACATTTAGTCCTTTACCTATTTAGGGAATAATTTTTTGTCTTATTTAAGAATTATACATTTCTTCTAAATAATAATCAGGTTCTAGAAATGGCTACACTTCTATATTTAAAAATCAGATATTGCTTCCCAACCAGTATATTGACTTAGCAAAACCTCCACAAACAAGTTCCAAGTTCAAATGCTCATCAGTCTTTCCATCTTCCTAAAATTTTGCTTTCAGATTTGTGTGATTCAGATTACCAACCCTCCCCAACCTCCTGACCCAAGCCTATGTAAGATCCACCATGGGGCTCCCTCAGTCAGAATGGGGGAAAATTCTCTTTTCTGGCCATCTTTGATATGCCAGTGCTTACTGATTTTCTAAGAGAAGAGGCCCTGTCCTGTCCTGATGCCTAAAGGTACTGACATTTCATCAGCCTGAAGAGCAGATGCTCTTCACTGCAGTTGAAAGCAGTTGCTATATTTTAAGATCCCAGAAAGTCACGGGATAAGGGTGAAAAATATCTCTGTGATCCTTCTCTATGAAGTAAAACAGCAATAAGTAGCCTCAACAGCTAAAAAAGAGGAATAAAGAAAAAACACAGAATGAACCAATGGTGAATTCCTATTAAAAATCCAATGGCACCTTTCCTAATTTTTAATTTGGCTTTGTGATGACACAATAAAAGCAAAAATCCATCAGTCAACTTGCAATTGATATTGAACTGACATGAAAGCCTAATTGGTAGGGATGTTTCCTGCCAACAGCAACAACAAGCAACAAGGTCAGATTTGGACAGACATGAGGAGTCTGCAGCTGGAGCCCTACAAGGGCCACCAAAATGCTGCTTTCTCCATTGAGGAGCAGCATAATGACTTAGTGCTCAGCAAGCTTACATGTCAGGGGGTGACCGTGCCCAGAATTGTGCAGAAAAAAGTGACTCTGATGAATACATGTATCTCCTCTTCGCTACAAACACAAATCTCAAATCCCAAGCAGCTCTGAATTGATGCCAAACACACCAGCAGTACCTAATTGCAGAACAACACAGAATTGTTCTGTGCTCCTGTGCGTGGCTCTGCCACCCCACCCCAAGCCCAGCTGCCCCAGTTGGCTGGGATGAGTGTGCCCCCTTCTCCTGGCACTGCAAACCTGGATAACAGCACTTCCCCTGCTCTGCCAGGGGGACACTGCTGCTGTGGGGCAGATGGTGCTCCCAGAGCCCAGCCCCACAGCACCAAGGAGCAGGAAAGTGAGGCAGCCAACACCTCAGAAATGGGGGATGCAGAGGCACAGGCCAAGGCTGGCTGAGAAAGGGAGGCACGAGCCAGAAGACAAAATGCAGCATCCTCTTTCCTCTAGAAAAACTGATGATACTCTACAGAGACAGCAAGATCCACCAGTGCTGCCAGTCTGTACTCCCAAAAACACTGTACTTCCAAAGCACTTGACAAATGAAGATGGGAGTGAGCCTCTCTCCATAATAACCTATAAATAAACCTCAAGGTTTATTTATTATGTGGAGGAAGAGATGCACAACAGCAGGTGCTCAAGTCCCTTAATGACCCCAGACTGGCCAGCACAATGTGATCTGACACAGGCACAAGGTGCAGGCACACGTGCTGCTGAGCAGCCAAGGCACTCCTGCAGCCACAGCTCAGCTCCTGAGCTGAATTCTGCCAGGAAAAGCATCCCAGCTCCTCTGCCAGCACCACCCTCACTCCCCACCCAGGAGCTGCACAAAAGGCTGAAGTACAAGTGACCTGTGAGCCTGACAGTTCAGCTGTACCAGTTACCTGGGGTCCATACAGGTTCCACAGCAGGCAGCCATGGCAAACACATGAGGACAGGCAGAGCCTTCCTGGGGCACCACCTCTCCTACAGCCACCCTGCTCAGAGCACAGCTCAGGCTCTGCTCTGCTTGGGCAGGACTTACAAAGTGCCACGTCAATAAGCAACTAACACAGGATGGCTGAGAACTTAACAACCTTACAGAAACTGAGGGTGAGAGTCTTCCTTCCTTTGGCCAGGTGTGCACAAAGGTATTTTCACTGAAATGAGGCAAATCTGCACAAAGAAAACAGAAACACTGCCTCACAACCCTAAAGATGATTTAACATCAGACTGGCGAGGGAATGTAAAAAGGTGTTTTCCTTCTTGCCTTTTTAGTTCCTGGCTGCAGCATTTCAATCAGACTGTGCTACTGCCACCTTAACGGGAGTGAGCAGTCCCAAGGGCTGGAAGCGACCACAAATGTTTTCATTGCCACTCTGCTGCTGTGAATCAGCACAAGCCAGCAGTGACTGGAAGTCTATTTGGCAGACATTTAATGCAGATTGGGTGTTGCTGTCCAGGACAACATGCCCAGATGATCAGCTCCTTGGCTCTCAGCTCGAGCAGACACTGAGGAAGGTGAGGGTAAGGGTGGGATAAGCCAGCTCCTCTCACCCCAGAGCTGGGCACAACTGGGGGTAAGCTTAGAAAACATTTATTCTGCATGGAAGCTCTTCAAGCTGTGCACCAGCACTGTCGCTCCAACACCCATCCCCGCTGCAGTGCCAGGAGCTAGGAAAGGCAGTCTGCCCTTGGTGACCTGAGTGAGCCCCAGCCTGGCCAGCCCTGGGCCAGCACAGCTCCAAACCAGCCCTGGCTGTCCCCACTCTGCCTCTCTGTGCCCATGGCAGGAAGAACATCCACTGCTCTCACCCAGAAAAGGTGGAACCAAAGAAATTTGGATTTACTGGGCACCTCCTTGATTGCTTAGTATAATAAATGCTTTGACAGCAAATGAAAGCATTGGTATTTCTTATATATAACATTTTAGTATTCTTTTGCAAAGGAATCAAAAATATGTTTCATACAAATACATACACATTGCATTTGATTGTACACTGTCCCTGTACAGAACTTTAAAAATGAGGACCTGTAGCAGAATCTGAAAAAGCAGAGACAGAAATTAATAATCCAGGAAACTTCCTAGCTACTGTTCAAGGACCAAACTGAAAGATGCATATGAATTAGAAGAGAGCCGCAACTGTAAAACATTCATCACAGACAAAACCAATGTTAGTCACAATTCTACCATTTTTAAGTACAAAAATCTACAAGAAAAAGAGAAAAACTGGAGTAGCACCACTGTTTCCTACTGATGTGCAGGCATGTACAAATACACAAAACCAGTTTTGTATTACACCACAGGCATTCTGCATTTTTAAATACAGATTTGAAAAAAACATTAAGTATCAATGTGAGCACTTTCTGTTAAAGGAAAGTACTGCCAGATTGGATTTTTTTTGTACTTGAAAAAGAAAGCTTTAATTTTTTTTTACTGGAAATGTTTTAATTAGAAAGTCCTTAACACATATATTTTTTAGTTATAACAGAAATACATTTTTCTTCTGCTAAAGCTAATTTATTAATGTGCATTAATAAAAGGCAAATGACTGAACAGTTGTGTTAATTTCTTTAAGCTAAAGTAAACCCAGATAAAATTTTAGATCATTTTTCAGACAGAAATCCAATTTCAAAACTGACAATGTCTCCTGGTTACACACAACCTCACGACAGTAACTGTCTGCAGTGAGGTTTAGATGCTGCAGGTTCTCTCTCTAATTTTGTAGGGAAACTTGGCCAAGTCCTTTGCTGAGCCAGCTGTGTGAATTCCCACAATCTGCATTTGTCAGCTGACTGCATGGTACATTAAGTAATTTTAAGTACTTTTCTGCTTGCACAGTTAATATACAATTTACTGCTCAGTGAGTCACCGAGTCCAATCCCTCTGTAGGGTGGAATCAGCAGGAGGCAGCACAGGAGGGACCTTGGCCCAGCAGCATGAGGCAAAGGAGAGAGGAGGAGAGCACCTCTGCATTTCATGATGGGGCACAGTTTGGGCAGGAGAGAGACAGGATGGAGGTAGCTGGAATGGATGTCTGTCTGTCCTTCCTTCCTGCCTCCCTTCCATCCTCTGTCACAGAGGCTCCCTCCAGAAACTCTGTCAATTAAGCTTTTGCCTGTTGCATGTATCTCATAGGACAAAATAATTATTGAAAGCTTTCCCAGAACACCTTGTACCCAATCTGTAATTTATAACCCCTCTCATCTGGGTCCCTCCCAGAGGCCTCAGCTCATGCAGTCCTTAGAAGAATCCCCTTTTGCCATCTCCTGGTGTGCCTGTACTGAGCTACTGCATGAGCTGTGCCAGCACAGGCTGTGCCCAGGCCAGCAGAGCCCAGAGGAACGTGCTGGCACATGTAAACAAGCACATCCTCCTGTTTCCAGGGCACAGGCACCCTCCTCACACAGCTTCTCGTCAACCAAGGCTCTGAAACTGCAGCCCCCACGTCACCACTGTCCAGTACAACCCAACCCCATGTCGTGTGTGGAACTGCTGGGCTCCATCAGCTCGTGGTGCCACAGAAAGCATCCCCTGCCAAAGGTTGGAGCCATGAACAGACACAAACACACTGGCTTCTCTCTCACCAGGACATCACATACCCAAATGCACCTTTGCACAACCTCTGCACTTCTATTTCTTCTTGTGTTCTCCCAATACTCTCACAATCTTAATTCTTAGCATACAGGGAAAACCAATGAATTTTCAACTGACAATTCTGTCTAGATTTGAAAGGGCTTTTCAGGCATGGGAATGGCTCACCAGAGACTCCACCACAGGTGCAGAGTGGCCAGGGAACTGGGCTTAGGCAGCCCTGCAGCACAAGCTCCCTCTGGGCATGGCCACACAAGCACTGACACTTCTCTCTGAAACACGTGGAGTAGGACCTGCTGCACTGCCACCATCAGGAGATGAAAGCACAGATGAAGCACTGACACAGCACACTGTAAGTCAGGTGTATTACTGAAAATGAAATGGGTAGACTGGCATTCAGGCAGATGTCCAGCAAGATTCCCAGAACTTTATGGGACCGCTTCCATGGTAACTACTTCTTTGTGAGGCCAGAAAATTGCTAAGCAAAGAAATTTCCCAGTATATTAAAATTTATTTCATACACACTAGCAAAGAAAGAAGCCTAAATGTACCTTTATAAATCATATTAATACATAAAATCTGTATCTGTTCCTACACCCCACTACTCACTCCATTTAGAAAACAAAACTTACAGCAATGAAGCGAATTTATGCACCATGAGAAAAGTTGTATGTACATGGAATAAAAGTAAACACACAGAAGAGAAACCACAGCTTACAGAAGATTAATGGGAGATTATTATCTTCCCACTCAGCTCTCTGAAGTTCACAAATAAGATAACAAAAGTAGCATAGCTGAGTTTCTCGAATATAAATTATGTGTTTCTTAAGGGAAAGACGTTTTTACTTCATTTTGCCATTTAGGATGTTTTTCTTTTTTAACAGAACCTTAACAGCAGAGTCTCCCTTTGGAGGTTTTATTCCTTTCAAGGGTTGCTATTAACAAGCAGAAAAATGGCAGGTAACTATGAACACTTCCTTTAAATATACAGGATGAGGAAAGGCTTGGAGTTTTTCCTCCTGTGAGCCACAGCTAATGAAACAGATTGTTTACCCACTGGCAGTCCAGACCCACTCCACTAAATTTGAGAGCTCACTTCTTGGCCACAGATGCCAGAAGAAAGCTGCAATTGGGTGCTTGCCTGAGTACACAAACTTGGTTCCTCCCAGGGAAACCCTCAGGCGCTCCCCTTCAGCAGAGTGCCTGAGTGCTGGGCTGGCTGCAGCACACAGAGCAGTGCACACAGAGCAGTGCACACAACTAGTAACAAGGAACTCCCTTCTTGCACAGTCTCATCAGTCCCTGTGGAAAAGCAGAGCTGCACAACAGCCACGGAACCAGGCAATTGTGGCAACGGGATAGAACTGCTCAGAGCAGACTTCAGTCCACTTACCAAAACTCTGAGACATTCCCCATCTCCTTTTCTCAACCAACAACACCAAGGCTGAGTTTGCCCTCTGGAGAGGGTACAACCCCAGCCTTGCCCTGCTGCTGATACTGGGATTTCCCCCCACTGCCTCTCTCCTCTTCTGTCTTAATGTCTGGGTAACATTTGGTGCACAGACAAATCACAGTGATGCATGTAAACAGAGACAAACCACTAGGAAATCCTGTTCAAATAGTTGGAAAAAAGCAAAGCTGATGTGCACTTCACTTGAATATGATTTTAATGCTGGAAGTCACAGGCAGTGACAGTATAAAATGAACTAAGTACCTTTAAGGCTTGTGGCTGTAAGACAAGCCTAGGGAAAGAAGGAAGATGCTGTGAGAGCAGCTACTCAGCTCTGCTGGCAGCTGTTCTGGTGGCATTTGCCAGCTGCTGGCATGTTTAGCCCCCTCATTTTAACCAAGCAGAAAGCCAGTGGCTGTTTAACTTCAACTGCACTGCAATTACTTGCAATGCTTTGAGAGCACCATCTTTAATCAGTTGTATTCTTCTAAAACATTTAGATTTTGTGCTGAAAGTTTTATGGGTTTTAACAAGTATTTGACAACTTTGTCTGTTAACTTGAGGTCTTCCTGAAGAATTGTGTACCCACATTTACAACTAATGGGAACCAAATTACAGAATAAACACTAAACATTCAAACTTATAAAGGGTACTTCCTATGGAAACCACCTTTTTTGAACACCAGAAACCCTGAATCCTTGCTTTGAGTTGAAAAGCAAGGACTGAAGGACTCATCAATCCTCAGCAGTTGCCTGTTACACCCAGGTAAACTAATTAAACCTGCTGATCTCTGAAATATCATCCTGGCATGAACAACCACTCACTGTAACATATGATCATCTCAACAAATGATCCCAAAATCAGCTGACTCATGGTATGGGAATCAGAGGGGGAAAAAACCCCAAAACCTGAAGGGACCAAAGGAGAAAATAAAATTAAAACCTCGGAGAAAAAAACCATTTGCAATTTTTGCAGTATTTTGTAACCTCTTGGAAAAAAAATATTTGGATTACAGAAAATTATACCCTCTGTTTTTGCTCTCTTAAGACACAATTCAGCATGAACTCAACCTGGCATAAGACCAACCCCAGCAAACCCAGCAGGAAAGGTACACCTGAACTCGGATTTCCCAGACTGGTGGTCTCTGAAGCACATCCAGCTGCTCTGTGGAGCCACTTCTATCTCTGAGCTGCCAAATGAACCCATATCCAAAAATCTACCCTGGTCTGTGCACCTCACATAGCTGTCTTGTGGCCTCATTGTTCTTTGATCTAAATTCAAACCATAATCAAATAGCTGAAGGAAGCTACTCTGGAAGACAGAAGTAGATAATGAAGTGAGTGATAAGTTTATAATAAATGAGAACAGCACGTAGACAAAGTGGTCCAAATATCTAATAAAGAGAGAAAAGCCAATGCAGATCCAAAATGAGGATGGTGAGTCAGGGAAACTGTTTGGGCTCTGTGAAACACTTCTGTTACTCTTTTCCTGAAAAATACTTCTGAACAAGTTCAACCACTTTGGAGAGTACCCTGTCCCAGCAGAACTGAAACAACCAATTCCTTCCTTGAGCCAGATGAGCCCTGGCCTCAGGGAGTATCTGCAGTGCCACAAACAGCCCAGGAGCAGCTGGGCACTCAGGGAGGGACACACGAGAAGACACTGCCTCAGGTGTCAGAGAGTGTGGAGGTGCAGGGAATGAACCCAGAGCTGCAGAGTGCAGTGCAGCAGCAGGGACTGAGCACAGGAGAGGCTTCTGCTGAGAGCAGCTGCAGAAAGGCAAGGGGTGAACGTGGCTGTGCTGCCATGCTGCCAGCAGCAGCTACAAGCTGATCCTGCTGGGAAGCTCAGGATCACAGGGAGCTCCAGGGTGCTAATCCCCACTGAGGAAAGATTCTGGAGGGGAGAGGAAAGTATTTCTTTAAAGGGAACGGACACCATCTAGCAAACCTGAGCCTCTGGGAATTAGGATAATTCACAAAGGAAAGACTACAAGTTTTTTAATTGTTTAGAGATTATTTTCAGTCATTTTACATGTAACCTTCAGCCCAGCACCACTGTCAAAGGATGGGGCCAGTAAAGGGACCTATCTGTGTATGTGCAGCAGAAGGCTGGCATGCAGAACAGAGTGAGATCCCTGCCTGCATCACACAGCCCTTTCAGAAAGCACCCACTGACAGCACCACCTAAAAAACCCTGCTGAGAAATACAAAATGCTACATGTAAATGTTTTTCATTAGGAGCACCATGGAAATTACCAATCATATATGATGAGTATGAATTCAATACAAGTGATCCAGTAAATAATTTGCAGATATCATAGCTTTGTTTTTTGATTATTGCTTTTGTAACCGTCACCTAGTAACTATCTAAACTTTCTACAGAACAAAATCATTAATAAACCTCTCTGAATTATATTTTCTCCTGTGGAACCTGAAAAAATATTTTAAAATATTTTAAATCCAAGTTGTATTCCAATTAATAAACATAAAATGGTCATTGTGACAAGTAATATATTAAAACCTGAAAAATAGCAATAAAAGCATTTTGGAATATTTCAGGAGCAGTCTAAATGTCTCAATACCAATGATTTTTTTTTCTGGAACAAAGCTGAAAGCTCAGAAAGGCAGATTCTTCCAGTCTGGTCATTTGTTACATCATGACTAGAACCTTTTCCAGTGCATACATTCATACACACTTTGGCAAAGAAATTCACCATTTGGTTCATTCTCTGCCTAGGTCTACATGCAGCAACTTAGAATATATAAACTACCTTAAATTGTGAGAGGAGATAACTCCATTCTCAAAACAGATCTTTTTGTACAAAACTCCCATGGATCTTTATTCTTGAAGAACATAACTTCATTTAAATCCTATACTTTATACCCAGTGACACTGGTAATAAATGGATCAAACTATCCTGTCCAGTGCCTGTAGATTCAGAGATAATTATTTCCTTCTGCAGCTTACCAATTTTTATTTTTAAGGCAGTATCTTCCCTTCCATGTTCCCTTACCTGACATACAGTGCTAATTTAAATAACACTTTTTAGTTTGCTTAGTAGAAGCAGCAACAGTACATTTTTGTTTGTTTTTTTCCTCAAAATACACTGTGCTACATTATTTGCAGTCAAACTCCTGTAAAACTCTTGCTAATTCCAGTGACAACATAATGTGGTGAAAGACTTTGGTTATACATACCTCTGAAAAGAAAACAGAGAGGATGACTAGGCTGATCCAGTGAATTACTCCTGCAAACTGGGAAGCACTTGAAACTGCAATTAACATAACACAACGAAGGGTCATTATAGTAGCAGAGTGCAGCTTAGGTTTAGCATAATAATACTGCCACAAGTTACATATGGTAAAGCTTGCTTTGTCAGATTTTGCAATGAAGTACCAGAAAGAGGATGGGATGCAATGGACATGGAACTCCAGCCCTGCCAGCTGCTCACCTTCATTCACCATGTTAGCAGCTCTTCACTGGAGCTTTAACAGATCCTGCTGCTGGTTAGCAATGGCAGACACAGCTCAGGTCTTTGATGCTCTGCCACTGCTTCATGTTCTCACCCCAGTACGAGATGTGTGACTAATTCCTGTGTACCTAAAAATCCAGATCTAGGACTCAGTAAGGAAACAGAATGCTCTACTATCCCCACATTATTCCTTGTGTTCAGTCTTTGACAATGCATCTCAGATGATCAGTATTTTTCAGAAACAGGTGCTTAAAAACTAATCCTTAAAATGGGCTTCAAAAGACATTTCATGCTGACAGAAAAATGCAGAAGGTTGACAGGGTCCACTAACTGAACTGATAGTGATTCCTACTCCCACATGCTCCCAAGTTTGGGCTTAGGGAATGGAGAGCAAACACACTCTCCTTCCTGCAGGGTATTTGTGAATCTAGCATCTCCACAGCAGACAGAGCAGAGCAGTCTGTGCAGGCTTGCAGTGTCAGGGGATGACTGTGAAAGGCAAGCAGTGGCTGTGCGCACAGAGGTGCAGGGCTGCAGCAGACTTAATGATTTCACAAGAACATACTGTGCACATACTAAATGAAGAATTTTATTTTGAAATCAGAATCGATTAATATGAGAAGGAGAGGAAAAGGATGTAGGAAGAAATCAGGATACAAATAAAACTGAGTATGCCCTGCCACTGGAACCCCCACTACTGAAGCTCTTTTGGGGCTTGATGAGAGCATTTGCTGTGCTGCAGCAGAGGAACTCCTTAAAGGTGAAACAAATCGGCAGAATACAACAGAATCAAGTATCCTAAGGCACTTCTCTAACGGGCAGCCTGAAGAACGGGAAACTCTTGAGATGCAGTTTTTCCAACAGGGCTCGACTGACAGACAAGGCTCCAGCTGCCCCCTGGCGACACAGAAACATTCAGCAACCGCGAGCTCGGGGGGAGCACTCCTCCTGCCAAACCCTGAGCGAGCACTGCGGGAGCTCGGAGCAGCAGCACCTGCTCTCAGCGGATGCTGTTCCTGATTTCCCGGCAGATGCACACTGCAGGGGTGCGTGTGTGTGTGATGCTGCTGCTTCGGGCAAGCCCTGACCCCGCGGGGCTGAGGCTCTGCTGCGGCCCGGGGGCGTTTCCTTTGCACGGCTCGGCAAGGGCACAGCTGGGCTCGGCCAGGGCACAGCCGGGGCACGGCCCGGGAGCGCAGCCCCTCAGCCCCACACCGCTCAGGAAGGGCTGCTGCCTTCTACCCATGCATCGACTGCAGAACGAGGGTGGTACCACCATCATTTCTCCAACTCCTTTTCCCCAAAACTGCTGAAGATGAGGAATGGATAGCCTGGTCTGTATTCCTGAGGCACTAGAACCTGCCATAAGATTTTTTTTTTAATTTTTAAAAGGAGGTACAAGTGAATTAATGCTCATCTATTTCTGCTTTTGCAGAACATCACAAGGTATTGCAATGTTATTTTGTTATTGCATGTGAGGAGCTTTGAAGACAGACTTAAAAAACCTGATTACAGAACAGAGACCTAAAACAGAACACATATTACATGTCCCTTGCTTTCTGGGGTTTCTAATTCCAGTATGAATACACTTTGTGCTAAAATACCCTAAAAGGTCTCTGACCTTTTCACATGTGCGTCCTACAGTTTGTAAATGTGGTGTTGACCTATGGAACTACCAGTTTTGTGCATGGGAGAAGTGTATCATGCAACCAAAGACTGCACCAAAAGCAGGAGAGAAAAGCTATACTCTAAACATGCCACAGCCAAAGAAAACACCAGGTTTCTTTTGTTGTGTTTTTTTTCCAGTTGGTGGGTTTGGATTTCTTCTAATAAAGGGAGGTTTCCTAAGTAATTACAGTCTATAGCATGGATTAGCAGTTGTTATTAAGGACAGAACTGGCAGTCAGGTGCCAGTAAGGTATTTTAATGCACTGCTTGGTTTTATAAAGAATAAGGAACCCTTTAAAACTGTAATTACATTTTTGAGAAACACAGTTATGGGCTAATGGCTTTTCAAAACCTCAGTGTAAATGACACACATCCCTTACAAGGCACAACTGGAATACTTAGATCAGCCTCACTGAGACAGCCTTTATCTGATTTAAAACAACATAGAAGGTATTCAAACCTGGGAAGGCAAAAAGCCTCATGGCAAGATTCATTAGCTAAAATGTAAAGTAGTAACACAAGTGGAATGGACCTGAGAAAATCCATCCTGGTGGCAGGGGCCACCTCTGAGCAGTGAAGTCACCTGGCTCAACCAAACACCTGCAGGTCATGCATAAGGTGTAAGCTGCAGAGGCTTCAGCAGTGTCATATGCACCAGACACACAGGGGAGCAATGATTCCTAAAGTAAAGCGTTCCTTAGAAGGGTCTTCAGAAAATAAATGGTGAGAAAATGGCTGCTGCCAGAGGAGAGCAACCAAAACTGTTAAAACTCAAGAGAAATCAATAGTCTTTAAAACCCTTTGTCTTTACAGGAAGTGAAAATTCTCTACATAAACAGAAAGATGTGACACCTCAATAAGTATTGCTGAAAGCTTCTTCCTTAAGGCCTTATACCCACAATTAGCATTCCTGACTTTTTCTGACGTGGCAGACTTGTCCAAATCCTGGGCTTCCTCATCCAAAAATGGTGAGTGACCAGAGAGCAGAGAAAGTAACAGCTGTAAGGGAGTGGCCATGCCCTGAACAGTGTGTGCAGTATGGACAGATGGGTGGAAATGGGGAGCAACAGCATGGAATGACACACAGTCATTCATGTTCATCGGACAGAGTTTAAGAAATGGCTGCAATTACCAATGAAGTCCCTTAAAGTCATCTCAATACAACTGCAACACCTGAATCTTTATGCCACTATGATCAGTAGACAAATTCCAACAGTAAAAGGACTTCAACAGAATAAAAATTTGGTTTGCTCAGTTTAAAGCTGCCACAGGAGACAGCAGGTACTCTTTCATGCTAAGTACTTTTGCATTTATGGGATTGTCTGAACCCCAGCTGCCATTTCAACACATCTGAGATTGCATGGAGAGATACTACAGGCCTCAACATTCAGCTTAGAGGAAAGTGTTGGTGGTGTCTGTGGTCATGTCAACTTCATATCATAAATGAAAAAGAGAAAAAAAAGAAAAAAAAAAGGTGCAATGGAAGAAAAGAAGAGTAGGGGGAAAAAAGATGAATTAAGAAGCAAAACAGCAGCATTAAAATTTCTATTGTGGAACCCGTGTAGAGTGAATTCAGATAAAGCAAAACTCCATTTAAGCCATGATTTGACTCACAGTGTGTTAGCAAAGTAGAATGAAAATCTGTCTCATTTTAGTGCATTACAAGCTAGAAGGCTGTAATTTCGAGCAGAAGTAATTAATAAGAGGTTAACACCAAGTACCCTATTTATTTTTGTATGTTCATCACTTTTGTCTCTCCACATGTGATGGGTATCAGAGACTAATGATGCACAGATTTTTCTCCTGTGCATGTATAACATGTCTGTAAAGGACAGAGCTTCTCAAGTACTAATGACAACACAGGTGAATCTCTGCATGTACACTCTGCTTGTAACCTCTGAAAATTTGTCCTGTACTGAAATTGTTATTTGACCTAGCTTTGGTCAGAATAATAAAGAAGAGACTGACTTCACTATACCAAGATTCCACAAGAACACATTTCTTACCTAGCCTAGTAATCATTTAAATGGTAGGGAAAAAACATTCCCAACGTCCTCCCCCTTCAAAAACCTCCCAGCAAGTTAAGCCTTTATTTCATCAAAATTAAAAAAAAATTAAAAAAATCAAAATTAAAAAAATCCTCCTACTCACACTGGAGAAGCTTTATATCTATTAGGAGTTCCAGAGTCAGAAGAATCACCACCAATACTACACAGGCTACCAGGAAACTGTTGAGACTTGCACTGAGCAAAAATACCTGCCACACAGCTGCTCGTCTCCCACAGCACGGTTTTAGCCAGTTAGATCTAAGGAAATAAAATTAAGGGAAAAACAAGAAAAGAAAAGAAGAAGTAGTGAAAAAGGAAAAGAGCTAAAGAGCAGTGAACTCAAAATTGTAAGTTCTGCTGTTATGGATACACTCAGCAATAATGCACAAAGACTCTGCAAAGTTCACTTTCACTGGATTCTTTTACTGAGAGAAATGTAAGAAAAACCTTCAGCCTGGGACCTCCCCAGCTCTGGAGTGCACTGGTGTCCAAGTGCCTTCAGTGTACTGAGTCATGCAGCCCTAATTATCATACACACATTTCTGCTTTCCTCCTGTCTCACTAGTTCTCATGTGCTCTTATTTTGACACACATGCTGCATTCATTGAGTAATGAGGCACAGCAGGACTCTACTGTTTAAAAGCTAAGAAGTTTTTAAAAATAATTTCTCTGCTACTGAATTTTCTGGCCATGCACCTTTATCCCTGCTCAACTGTGAGACGGATCTGATAAGGGCTGCCAAATTTGGGATGCAACAATCAGTCCATGACATCATGGAAAAGAACAACAGGAATCTGGGAAACACCAAAGCAGCAGCTCAGTGACTGCACAGCTAAAACCTGCCAGCAGCAAAGGCACACAGCCTGGCAGTGTCCAGCCTCTGGCCAAGGCTCTTTCACTTGGTTATTTGTCCAGCTCTCATCAGCCTGTTTGTGGATCAGGCCAAGAATTACCTTGCCAGAGTTCAGGGGAGAGCATGCACCAGGGACCACTCCCAAGCCTGGTTTGGATGAGGTCACCCTTTTTCAGTGGAAAAATAAGGTTTAGGCAGGATGCAGGAAGCTGTGAGAAGGCAGAGCTCTGAGAAGCAGAACTCAGGAGGGAAGCTGATGAAGCAGTAAATGTTGCACTACTGTTGTGCTAATGCAGAAACACATTTACAAGAGGGCTGCTAATTTTTTTTTAGGAGAATTGGTAATAGGAATAACAGTAGCATGGACTTCAGATGTATAAAGTCCATCCCAATTCTGTTCATCCCCTAACTCCTCTCCCTCAGTATCACATCATCTCTCATCACACTGTTCTGCAAGGTTCCTGTACTGGCTCACCTCAGAAAGTTCAAATGGGATGTTTGCCTGACACTTCAGATTTTCAAAGCACTGTAAATACACATTAGGTAATGAAAAGCTAACATGATTTATTAGCCAGGGTTTAAAAAGCTGCAAGTGTGGTGCAGTAACCTCACTGTCTGACTAAAATATCACAACACAGAAATCAGAGGTGCACAAGAAGATATGGTGATACTGATCAATTCCTAATAAACAGCTCTAGACTCAGTAACTCACACTATAATCAAACACTTGGAAAAACATCACAAAATGTTCTCTGACATACTCACAAATAAGGGAGAAAGTGATGCCAAGCAGTGCTCAGAGACTTGACACTTTCAAGCAGCTTCTCAGAATTAAGCACATCAACAACACTTGTAGTCAGATTGCCTGATTGTAAAAGACCTCCTCAACTGACTCTCAAAGCTTCAGAGAAGATTTGACAAGTGTTACTATCAGCACCTTGCCCTTAGGTTAAACGTTGTTATGGCTCCAGCCTGAATACAGAATGCAATAGATTTCAAATAGGTTGTGTTAAAACATAAGGCAAAAAAAAAGCATTAGGATAGGGGCCTTTTTGCCTGCTTGATTTTTTAATGGGTTTTATTTTACATATCTCAAAACAGGGCAATTTGCTTTTAATGCAACTATGATTTTAGGCTTAGGGCTGAAGTGTTTTTAGATATTTCTAAAAACAATGAGGGGGTGGCTCTGTTTAAACAGAACAGGCTTTAGTTCTAGTCTCTGCTTACATTCATGCTCCCTTTTCCAAAAGACCCATTATGCCAGTGTTTTAATATTGCAGGGCAGCTTTTCCTATTCACAGAATCATCAGTAGAGGGCCCAAGTACCTATCTCTAAAAGCTCTGCAAAGTCAATATTTTGAAATATACCAAATGCACCGGTAAGAATAAACCAACTGTAATACTTAGCATACAATTGTAATACTTAGCATACAATACACATAACCATGATAATTATTACTCAAGCTGCTAATTACTTAAAGAATCCTAAATAACATGGCATCATTCTGTCTGTTCAGTATTATTACTCAGTATTATTAACATCAATTCTAAAAAGCTTCTGAATGAAACTACCAGTTTACAATTGATAAAGCAATCAGCTTAAGAGGTGAAGTACAGCTCATGTGCTCATTTCCATTTCTACCATACTCATAAAATATATAAATTGATTTCAAAGACACAAAAGGATTTGAAATTTAAGCACTGGAGAACCACCTTCAGTTCTGTATCTAACTTGCTACACCCAGGTGAGTTTGTTACCACCTGGCCTGTGGGTGATCAGCACCTGCACAGCCCTGCCTGCAGGCTGGCACATTAACAACCACCCTGATCTCTAACACACACACACCTCACCTCTGGAACCTCTTCTAGCAGTGCAGTCTCTCTCTCTCCCCTCTGATGGGCAAGGGCTCATCTATTCACAGAAATCTGGGTTTGGAGAAAAACAAACCCCTACCAGAATTAGTGTGGGTTTGAACTTACCTTCCAAATTCTGGCCATTTCACTTGTGACACTGCAAAGCTACACTTTAAGCTCAGATTAGAAAGGCAGCTACATAGAATTTTCAAAAAAACCAAACAAACCAAAATACAACTTAAACAGCTGATAAATTTATGAAGAGATTTCATAATAACCATAGACAAGTAAAAGACCATTTTCCCTCGCTTCAGACAAAAAAAACCCCAAACCAAACAAAAAGAAAACCAAATTGCCAAAACCCCACAAACTAGCAAAAAAGTCCCCTATTCTGTTCAGAGAATAAGCACACATTCTCTTGGTGTCCTGACTGTGTTTGCTTAAATTCACACACAAGTGTGACTTTGGAAAACATTCCTGCATGATTTCAAACAGGTCAATCAGGTATTTCAGCTAATTTGTCTCTACAACAGAAATATCATTTACCTTTCCTGCAATGCCTGGATGAAGTAAATAAACGTACTAGCACAGGAAATTTTTATTTGTTGGTGACATTGAGCTGTAAAGCTCTGTTCTGAGACATTAAAATACATTTAGTGGAATTTTACCAGGGGTAGTTTTTTTAAAAGATACTTTCACACATGGCTTCATCCAAAACCAATCTGTCATCATCCTGCTAGCCTTACTAATAAACAGCTTGGGAAATACAGAACATAAGGCAAAACTGGTAAAGGTTGAACATATTTGTCTGGTAAGGAACCACTACAAACAGTATTTTCAAGCTGTTAACAGCTGTCACTGTTTCTATTTTCTGGTATTGTAAACAAATACCCCAAAATCTGCATTATACCTTACCCTGTCTTTTTTTTTCTTTCTTTTGGCTAAACGGCAAGTGTTTGCACCTTACAAGATGGTTATGATCAGAAAACAGAAGGATGGATGAGATCCAAATTGCTATCTCAAGGAGCAGAAAGGCCATGGTCAGGAAGTGGCAGGAACACAGGCTAAGTAACAAACCAAACTGTGGCTGAGCCAACACAGACAGCAGAGCCTCACAGCAGGCTGCAGGGAGCAGCTGGAGCCCTGGAGCAGGAACTCCAAGCAACACACACAGCTCTGCACCTCTCTTATGGACTTCTACAAGCCTGGTTTAACTACAGAACTTTAAATATTGACAACACTCTCATCTTTTTACCCCTAAAACTTGTACTATTTCAAACCCCATGGAAGACTTCTTGGAAGACTCCCGCAAAACTCTGCTGCCCAAATGGCAAGAGAGATTCCTCCATTTTTCTCCCCAAACTCACCCAAGGCCAGTTTATACACACTCATTCTTGTGCCAATATTATTCTTTGCTTGATTAGGTCTTTTCCCCAGCTGGCAGTCTGTCCACGATGCCCTGCACACAGCAATGGCAGCCACGTGTGTAATTCAATTAAAGCCCATGCTTTTTGTGGAACACAGCCTCTGTAACTATCCTAGCAGCCTCTTCTGCGTGTGAATACAGACAACTGGAGCAGGACATAATATTTCACAATAGGCTTAATTAATTAATTACATGAATGCTTCCCAGCTCTATTTGAAGTACTTGAAGCTTTCTAGGATCATTTGTGCTTTCTTTATAGGTGTGTATCACACCATTTGCTCACAGACATCCAGTGATTACGTGGCCTTTTACTCCTCTCACTAGAAAACTGCTTGCTAGATTTTTCCTTTTTATGCTAAAATCTTTAGTGCAATATAACATCAGCCTCAAAAACTCCCTTTAAGAAACATGGGAACAGCCATACTAGAATGTACTGAACCAAGGCTTGGCACCCTGTCTCTAACAGTGGTCACGAGTAGATGTCTCAAGATGTCTCAGAACACAGCAAACACAAAATCCTTCCCCTTAACATTCTCACAGAATCCAACTCTTTTCCATTTCATCACTTCCTGAGACAGATGTGTTTTCTCAGGCTGTGTTTAGTGAACTTCAGTGACTTTCTCCTCCACAAACTTGTTCAACCTCCCCTTGTGGGGATAAGCTGCTCTCAGCCACACATCCTTCAGAAGGTAGCTTCAGGCATCTACTGCCCTCTGTGCCAAGAGCAAACTCCTTTTGTTTCTTTGGAACTGGGCTTTAATCTATTAATGTACCTTAGAGACTGTATTGGGAGGGGGGTGTGTGGGTGTCAAACCTATTTTAACCTCTCTGTGTCACAGACTTTGTATTATCAATCAAATCTCAATCAGCCTTCTCTTACCCAGCCTGCAGAGTCCTAGTTTACATTAATCTCCACTGGAAGACGTATCACATCTTTGATCACTGCTTTTCTTTGATTCTTTTCCAGTTCTTTTATAGCTACCATACTCTTTCTGACAGGGATCAGAACGGCACCCGTGTTCAAGACATGGACAAAGCTTGGATATACAGAGAGGCACAACAACAGCCTCTTATTCTCTGCTCTTTCTCCTAAGCAATCCTAAAATCTGATTTGCTTTTACACTGCTGCTCAGCATTTAGCTGTTTTTTTTTTTTACAGACCTGCCTTCTAGACAAATACTCCTCTTTTCCACATTTCCTCTTTGTCCTATGGCTTATTCATATTTCAATATTTGCCCCAAGTCATATCTTCCCCAATTTAGACAATTAATTCCACTGTCAAGCCAGACAAATTAGACTCATGTAATTTCCAGTCTCCAATAAAGAGCTTTGCAAACAGTCATCTGTGGACTACAAATGCTACATTTCTATCCTCAAAAACTGTCTGGGAAAAGCAAGTTCTGTTGGAAAAATACAGAAAAATCTCCAAACCAAAAAACCCTTAAAATCGCTGAGCTAGAAAATTAATTCTTTGTCTTACTTACAGTACTGCTCTCTCTACCAATTGATAAAAGACATGGGGGGGACACACTCAAAGCACTGAGGCACTGGGATAAACACAGTAATGAGCTACTCTGGAAAACAAAATTTACCAAGAGGAACACTTAAAAGGCTGTACAGAAACAGAAATTTCTAAATCACTGAACACCTCTAACATAGCCCAAAATTTAATGTTTTCCCTACTGAAGAACTGGGCACCTCAGAGGTTCTGTTGAGCTGACTGCTCCTTTTCTGCTGCAGTGCAGGTCTGTTTTGGACCACAGCACCGAGAGCAGCAGTGATAAAGTGCTGCACAAAGAACAGATCAGCACTACAGTCTCATTCACTGTATCCTCATGGTAGGATTTTGCACCATCTTTCTGGATTCAGGCTATGGCTGGCAGCTAAAACTAAAATTACAACTCACTTTTGTAAATAGGAGCTTGCTTGCTACACAAAATAGTTGTGACATCTAAAACCACTGCACTCTATCTTGGGCTTGGACCTCATTATTCACCATTATTCCAGATCCAAGATCTGCAGAGGTGCAGAAAACTTTTCAGAAAATGGACTATTTTAATTATGCCACCAGATAAAGACAAGAAAAGCAGAAAACAAGAGAAATGTGATAACTTGATCTTTTAGATAAAGCACCTTTAAGTTTTGTAGAAAGCACAAGTAAAATACCTCAAAAAAAAAATCAAAGTAACATCTGAAAGATTAATCTGAAAAGCAAAACAATAGCACCTACTTGGTACAATTACAAAAGACAGACTGAAGGAAGAGACTTTTTTCCCCTCAGGATGGGTGAATACATTTACCAGTAGTCTTGTAACCAGTTTAAAATGAGAGCTCCCAGCTTTTCTCTGTGTTAACCTCTGCATCTCTGTAAATAGACTTCTGTTCAGTTTTGGTTTCCCTTCCTTTCTCTCCCTGTCCTTATGGTTTTCGCTGATATTCCCACTGTTTAATGCACTTTCTAGCTGTGACCATACAAATCTAAGGCTATGAACAGATGATCATAAATTATTAAATTACAACAGCCTATTTACAGCTAATGTCAAATGAGTTGCATTAACTGTGAACTCTCAAACTTTAGAGTTTTGATGTAAAACACAGGATTTGAAAACACTTTCATGTTTCAGATGTTTAACATTAAAACTCAAGAGCTGCAATTTAAAACAAATACAACAAATAATTAAAAAGTTGGTGTACATCTCTCCCCCTTGTTTCTCAACTCCAATAAACACAGCTCTTCATCAAGAGAGAGGCTGACTGTCTATCTGCATATTCACACAATAAAACACACTCTGTAGTGCAACTATCTGTCAACTTTTTTATCATTTATTGTGATCGATACCTATTAACTGGAACTTATATAAAATATAGGAAGGAGAGTTTTTCCTTCTCCATGTATTACTTTCTGCATGTTGTCAATTTTTCTGCTATTCTCCATCACTTTCATTGGACTTGATGCAAAAAAAGCAGAAGAAAGAAACTATTTTTTGAAAAACAGAATACTTGATTGGAAAAAAACCCCTAAGAGTGGCATTTAAAGCAATCTTAATATTTAAAAATCATCTCACCTTTCTGGGTAATTAGACTCCTTAAAGAAATGCTGGCATACTCTTTTCATGCAAACTGAATTCAATACAACCACAGCCTCTCCAGTAAATTCAGGACAACACATTTTGTATTTTGTTTGAGGGTTTCAGGTAGAGCAGAAAGGTTTTTCTTGCCTGATTACCCTTTCACTACCTACAGGTGTACATCAGGGACAGGCATAACTTGCCTCTAACCTGCAGTCCTTTCTTTCTGGCTTAGCACAGAGATCAGCATTGTCATCTAAATGTCTGACAAAACCAGCTCAAGCTGTCCACAAATCCTTCGACAATACCAACACACAGGAACTGACCGCCCTGAGAATTTGATATGAAAAGGCAAAGACCTCTCAAACTGCACAAAGTAAGGATTTATTCCAGTATTAAAGCCACAGGAATGGCAGCTTAGATACAGTCTGTCTAACAAGTTAAAGACAGACCATAACTACTTCTCTTTTTCCTTTTCCTTCTCATTTCTTTCTTTTCTTGTTGGAGGGGTAGCTAGTGTGATGCCATGTGAGTTTCCAGGCACACCACGAGGGTTATGACCCACCTATTCCTGATCACCTATTAATATCAGCTTTATTAAGAGAAATATTCCCTCAGATGAAACAAAAAGCTCCCCCAGGGAGCAACCAGGTCAAATTTGTGCTTGGACCCTGAACACCTTGTAGCCTTAAAGAAGAAAAGGTCAAGGAAAACCTTGTGTGCTCCTTGGGGTGCACAGAGCAACACCATTAAATCAGGAGACTCCTTTCCTGCCCTCTCCTTCACCCCTAGCCTGAAGGCTCTCTTGGAGAGAGGAAATGGAGACTTACTGGTGAACACCCAGAGTATCTCCCCCTGCACTCTGCACAGCAGCACTGGGGTAACAGAGCCTCCGTCACAAAGATGGATGCTGGCAGAAACTACAGGGATTTTTGCCATTTTCTGCCACCTTTTTTGCTGCCCTCCCCACATCCCCCTCTTTGCACCTAAGGCAGATGTGGCTGCCAGACCCTGGATCAAACTGATCTGACCTGCCCCACCTCCTCCTCACTGGGATTGGAGCCATTCACAATGAACAAGGCCATGGCAAAGAAATGACACCGCATCCATAAAACCAGACATATTCCCAACCAAGCTAGGAGGTGGCACAGGGATAGTATTTTACTTTGGTAAACAGGGATAGTATTTCACTTTGCTGCTGGGCTTATGAAGCCCGGCTCTGCTCCTAAATTTCTCAGGGCATCAGTTGTCATGGATGCTTCTGAAAGGAAGAAGCCACCATTCCCACAAAGCAGCTGAACACACTTAGCCAAAATGCATTGGTATGTCCAAACTTAAGCTCTGAACTTTCTACAGAGAATGTGCTCTACAGCTGGGAGGTGTGGAGGGCACCTGCTTATTTCCATTCAGACTGACAAAGCCACAAAAGAAGTCTGAGTGAAGGGAGAGATCTCTGCTGAGGAAAACAGTAACAAGCCTATTTCCATGTTTAAGACTGCAAAGCTTCTCAAATGGTTATAGTGAGAGACCCGCGCCCTTTGGCACAGTGAAGAACTGAGTTTTAGATCACAAAATTCTATAAAAATGCATATTTGAACTAAACTGGTACTGACTCAGCACCAAAATAGCCTGAGGATTACACCTGCATACTTAAATTAATTTTCAAGTGCCTCTTTTGCTATGCAGGGTATTTTATGTTACAGTTGTAGCGTACTTATATAACCTACTCGAAATGTATTTCCCCTTGTTTAGAGTAACAGCCTTTTGGAAAAGTCTCATAAAGTCCAATTTGGAAAGCAATTAAAGGCAAGAGCCTTCCCCACATCTTGCTTCCTGAGTACCCCCCAGAATACCTGCTGAGCTCAGATCAAGCAGGTCTCTGCTGATTACAGAGCACAGGTTGAAATGTACTGAGCTGTTAATAAATGGAGCCTTATATAAAACCTTCCAAAGTCTTCAGCAGGGAGCATTCTCCATGGCTCACTGGGAAGGGCTCTCCCTGGACCTCAGTGACAGTGGAGCAGCTCTGTGCTCAGTGTGACACCCAGGGGAACAGCAGGCACAGAACCAGGGAGGGCAGGCCCCAGTGCCCAGCCCATTTCTGTCCCGAGGGATGTTAAACACAGCGTTATCATTCCTGCCAAATGCACCTTCCTGCTCAGCAATCCAGCAACTGTACCTCTATCCCCCTCCTTCCCACACACACTAGAAGTGTACCCTAGCACTTTGCTGCCCTCACTGCTCTCTGCTGCAATTCAAGCTTTTTACTTCTTGTCCTAAACATCATGGAGATCAGTACCAGGCTGCTCCCTTCCCTACTGAAGGCTCTTGGAAGCTCCCCTCAAAGTCTCTTTGTCATGTGAAACACAGTTATTTCAATCAGTACTCCACAGCAGGTTTTCTGAGCCTCTAATCATTCTCACTGCCTTCCTCTGGATTCTCTCCAGCTGACCCAAATCTTTCATAAAGAATTTAGTACAGCAGTCCACCTACAGCCACTTCAAGCCTGAACCAGGCATAAGGATGACTTCTAATGTCCTGCAGGGCAACAGTGCTACATAATCTGACACTGGGCTATGTTTGGGCACATGCTATGAACTGATTAAGATCCTTTATTGCAATGAACCAGGAACCACCTTTCTATGAAAACGGGAGCAGTATGTATATACTGTGTACATTACCAAAGACAACATTCTCACATTAGCAAACGACACAATTCACATTACTGGGTGGCAAGTCCACTCTCTGTCCTGGAATCAGCAGTACCAGACATCATCTCTCAGTCAGGAGATGTACAGTTATGTCCAAGAGTCACAGCAGCCAATTCTCAGCATCCTCAAACACCTTTCTCAAGGAGCTTTCACCAGACCATTCTGCTTGTCTGACAGGCCAGGTATTTCATCTGTTTTTTCCCTGAGATAAGGCTTCCAGACTGTGGTCAAACAGTACCTATGAACCACTTAAAATGATAAACAGCTCTGAACCAGCCCAGATTAGTGATATTAGAAAAGGCCCCTTCCCTCCTGTGACAATAATTTTACATAGAGTTTAAGGACAACTGGCTGCACTACTCCAGCTTAAGGTTTGCTGTTTAACAGGCGATGAAAGTCCTGTAACCTAAAACTACATGACAAAAATCTGCCCCTTGTACTTACCCTTCTCTTTGGTACTCCTCATCCAAATTTGGCAAAAGCTGGGACCCAGCCACAGACAGATCAAGTGCAGCTAAAGGTAGATCTCGATAAGCAAAATTAACAAGCTGCACAGGAGCAATGCTTTTGGTCTCTTCTTCCACTTGTTGGGAAATGATCTCAACTTCTGAAACACTGCCTTCAATTGTAGGCCTGGAAATGTAATAAACACACATACACACAAAAACAAATAGAAATGAGCAAGCAAGTAAAAGGCAGTTAGAGACAAGAACTTCATGGGATCCTAAAGAGCCAACAACTTAAAAGGCCTCTGCAAGGTCATTGAGGAGGTGTTGTCATTAAAGAGGCAGATCAAATCTCTCCAAACTTCAGGAGATCTCACTGTAATCAACAGAAACCTCACACAGGAGAACAACTTTCACTCTGCTGAATCTGCTTCAGAAGCACTAAATAAAAATGGGTGTGTACAAACAAATAGAGAAAAAATGCACGAGCCCAAAAGGAAAATATTTATGGAAAACAGAAAGGAGGCATGTAACTATGCCAACTAAAGACTCACTGCTTTCTAAGTTAGATTGGTGAGCAGTGAATAGCTAGGCTTTTTAAATTACTATATACAAACCAACTGTTAGCTACTAGGTGCAGTTGGAGCCCTCTTCCAGCAGATTTGAATACCGATTCAAACAGTTGTGACAGATGACAGCTTTGTTACACTCACCTAAAAAGGATCATTCTGTTACAAGTTATTTCAAAATAGTACTGAAAGGGAACAGTGATTCAGGAGAATTAGGGCCTCCTCCATAAAGATTATCTTAAGCAACCTTATGTACAGCTTCTAAATCTGATCAGGTATTGTTACAGCAGCCCACTATCAATAATGGGAACTCCGTGCAGCTAAAAACAGTCTGACAATGTGTATGTCTCCCACATTTAGAACAAGATACTACTTCTGTAGGAATTCTGTTAGCATTAGTGCATGCACAGGATGACTTGGCTCAGGACACACCTTGCATGTCAAGGGCTGATCTTTGCAGCACCCAGCAAAGCTGCTTGCCCTGTTTGATTCCAAGGATGTGCAAGCACAAACTCTTTCAGCTTTCGTCTAGGGGAGCCTGGTAACTTTGGAAGAAATCTCAGGCTACTGTCGGAGGTTTACAGCAGATGTAAAGACATTCTTTTTCCACAGGGATATATTTAAAAAGTTCTTAGTACCCTGTGTTATTTGACTGCAAAAATTGCATTTTATTTTAAAGAAGCTTATTAAAATCTTCCAGCAATTTAAGCAACCTGGTTAGCAGTTCCTTTTTTTTCCCCAAAAATAAGAGGTTACTTTAGAAGATCACTTAACTGGTACATCTTGTATAAGGATATCATTTAAGGATGTGGGTGAAGGAACTAAAGTTCTATGTTGAAAGTTTCCACTGATCTGAGCTTTACCATTAGACTAATTCTTTCAGATGGAAGACATTATTCTTGAATGAAAAGGAACTAAATGCTGCCAGAATTACCAAGAAAGTAAAATGCTGTTATATGTAGAGTATTTGGCAGGGAAAGGCTGCAGCTGTGTCATACTGTGGCAGAAAAAGCAGGTAAAAGGAAGTACTATCTGAACAACCTAAAAGCTTTTCTTTTATTCATGTCTAACTAATAAAGGAAAGTAATGAGATTCTTTAGTTTCCAACAGAACTGTATTCTTCTGTAAACAAGAATCTTCTGATTCTAAAATCAGAAACCCAGAGGTAAAAGCTAATTTTAGCAAGAATTTTCTTTGCTTTTCACCTTTAATGCCACTCTGTGGACCTGTACCTTTCTAAGTCCAGGCTGGTTCAGTTTTGCATGAAAGAGCATGCAGTAATCCAATTTCCAGTAGTATAAAAGAAACAGGGTTGGTGCAACCTTCCCTCCCCCAACAGTAGTGAGTTTCTGTATTCTTAGACAGACTATATGACAAATAAAGTCTGATTTGATTGAAAAGAAAACCAAACAGACTGGTGTTGGCAGACAGATTTGGTGGCAAGAAAAATAAACAGATCTGAAAATAACACAACATACTAGTTTTCAGCCACTGCTGTTAGTAATGCACATCAGCCATGCTTTACAGCATCACTCATGTAGTTTCTGCTAACTCACAATCTTTAGAGAAATACAAAACCTCCAGGATGTCACATCATTGTCCTCCAGGTAGCAGCCTGTTCCCTTTCATTTAAAGTAATTTGTATCACATGGTACTTACTGAGGATTGGTCATGTTGGAGGATGCAACCAAATCAGCAGTGGTTCCAATGTTTAACTACTTCCAGCTGCTCTGCATTAAAGTTCTAGCTTTGCAAGATTAGGTCTCGGTGAGAAGCAAAACAAGGTTATCTGAAACACAGCTGAAAGAAATCCAAAGGGCTACAATGACTTCTGTTTTCATGTTGCAAATGTGATTAATAGGTCAGCTCCCCCCCCATGATTCTTTTTCAAAGTGTTTTTATTCCAGGTTAATTCCTCCATATTATGGAAGCTGTAAAGTTACAGTGCATTTACTTTTACACACTGACACATACATAATTCCATAAGAACACAGGTCTTGTTTCAATCCACTAGATTGTTGAGAAAATAACCAAGATCAGAGGGGGAAGGGGATTTTCAGAGAAAACTTCAGGAGAGTAAATTCTATTGAAAGACAATATTTTACACGTTGTAGACATAAACATTAATATTGTCAATGACGTTTGGGGGTTTTGTTCTCCATTTTCCAGTTTGAACTGTTCCTGACTCCCTTTGCTATCTTAGGATGTCTCTTCCAAAAATTAAATCATGTCATCAAGCATTCTAGATGGGCTGTTATCAGGATAGTATTTTGATCAACAAAACTCAGTAACACATTTGGAAAAGGCAAAATCTCCACTTGTCCTGTACCTGGAGCAATGCATGGCCACCAGAGCAAAAGAGGACAAGCCTGTGAGAATGAAACCTACTGATACACAGGTTTTGGGAGCAGGAAAAATAAGGAATACCACACAACAAACAAAAGCTCTTAAAAATCATGAGAGACCTTATGAAGCTATTGTGAAGATTAGATGCTACAGAATTTTTTAAAGTAACATAAAAACAGACTCTAATTTTGATTAAACAGAAATAAATATTGGCAAATTGGAATGACTTACAATAACACCAATGATCATGAAAAATGCTCTTATACTAAACTTTACCCTAGAGTCACAGGCTGAATTGTTAGTCAAGTATTTACAGTGCAGACATACAAATGTAGCTACATTAAGATCCTTAACAATCACATCATACAAAAAAGTAAAATTGGAACTTACATCTTTTGTAGAGCCATTTCCAAGGCTTTATTCCATGTTTTGTAATTTTACAAAAATGCAAAATGTAGCCAATGCATTTTCACATTTTCCAGATAATGTGCCCGGAAAAGATGCAAGAAAAAAAGTTCTACACTGTGATCACCCTCCTCAAGTAGGTAAGTCAGCCAAAAGCAATTTAATTTCATATGAAGAGGACAACTTTAAAACAAAAGACTACTCATACTTTAGAAAGACACAAACCTTCCATTTATTTACAATCTTGCAATACTTCTAAGGACAGAGTAAGAAGGAAATGTTTTTCAGATGAAGCTTTGCTAACACAGCAGAAACTTGATTTCATATCCATTCAAGTATCAATGGGAGTCTATTCCCCGGTCTTTGTACACCTTAAATTATTTCATTTAGTATACCCCCTAAGGCAGCAAAATACTAAAACATTTGCCTAAATTTATGAATATTTCAATCACACAGAGCTTTCTGATGCAAACTCTTGCACCTACCAGCACAGCAAAATCACAATATAAGACTCACACTTGTTTTGCAATGTTACCTCCCTATCATCTCACTTTCAGTTGACATTTTTACAACACAAAACAACCCCAAACATTCTGAATGAAAAATTTTACCCAAATCAGTTCTTCTAAGTACTCAGCATGAGAAAATGGTCAAGGCATGAGATATTGTGCACCTGTTTTCTGAGAGTGAGAAAACTGAGAATCCTGCTCTAACTGCATTTGCAGGCCTGGGGAGTAAAAAGTACAGGGGGATCCAGCTGATTTAGGAAATGGGAATAAGAGTGATGGAAACTGGCCTCAGAGGACAGACAGGCCAATGTACATGTGGAAGTTTCTTAACCTAATAAAACCTCACCATTTGTTCAGGAGACAGCACAGTGCTGGTAAGCCCAGCCTCACGTCCAAAGGGGACTTAGAAAAGAAAGGTACACAAACTGTACCTCTGGATTTTAAGAAATCTTATTTTTTAGATTAATCCTAAGATTCTGGGGAACAGACCCGGATACAAACATGAAATATTTGTCCCTCCCTTCTCTTGCTTTCCCAAAGCTGGAGCACATCTGCAGTTAAACAGAAGAGTGTTTTCCAGCTCAGAATTGCGTTTCCAGCTCGGCATGTAACTTTGAGATTGTCTTTCAGCCACTGGCCTTCAACCTTAAGACTCTTCCCCAAGCTATCAATTTTCATTTTCTTCAGATCCTGGGCCTAATGGATTCTGGAATTAAAGGCCTTTGGAAATTTTAAAAGTATCCTCTAGTTTTCTAGAGAATGTAATGTCAATGAAAATAGAAAAGATTCACAACACTACAATAAGAATGGGAGAAAGTACAGAGAAAAATCTCCTAAGAAATTGTTGGCATCTCTTGAAGCTGAGGAGCCCAATGCATCTTGCCAATTAGGACTCTGTGAGGCCCATAAATATTATGTTTCTAGCTAGGAAGGAGAGTGAGAAGTAAGTTCTTTAGACCAATTCTGTTTCACATAATTAGCAGTACAGAATCAAAAGAAACCTAACTAGACTGGTACTAAATCCAGATATTAGACAAATCAAAACAAGCATCTGGAACCAAAGATTTCATTCTAAGAAGCAACTAAATCACAAATATATTTGTGAGAAATATCTGTTTTGTCACTCCTGGAAAGTATTATGGGCAACCTTCCAGAAAAAATGCAATACATTTATATGAATTTACGGCTTTACCGTGTATGGGAAGCAGCTGGGGGCAGAGGCAGCAGCCCCACGGCAGGCCAGCCCCTCCTGCCGGAGCTGGCAGCGCTGCAGGCAGAGTTTGCTCAGCCCGGGGCTGAAGGAGCCGCTCCTGTGCAGGGAGCAGAGTCCAGCTCCAGCCCGGGGATCGCTCCGTGCCCCCGGGAGCCCAACGGGCCGGGACACCCAGAGGGAGAGACGGGGACTGAGCTCCTGGAGCCCTCCTGGAACACCGAGTGCCAAACGTGAGTACCTGCTGGGGAAACTACTGATGGGTTAGCTGATCTAGCGAGCTCAGGAGACAAGTCAGGAAGTGCAGTAAGAAGACAAAAGGGATGTAATAGTTTGTGTATATGTATCTATCTATCAGTCTCCTAAATGGATTACTGTGATTCATGCTTCATGCAAGCAACAGAAAGAAGTATCTTAACATATACTGGTATTCTGCAAAAACATTTTTTTGCACCATCCACTCCACCTCATCTATCGGTTTTTACCTTCCTTTAAAAAATTCACATTTCCGAGCAACATAAACAACTTGAAACTTCCACAAGAAATTTCTTTGCAACTGTGTTTGTTTAAAGGCAGCAGGGATCAGCAGGGAAATTTTATTATTTTAAACTTATCTCCTGATTGCATTCCTACAGGATTTTCCTGTAGGCAAAGTGGAATGACATTGCTCTTCTCCCTGCCAACAAAGATAGGCAACTTTTGGGTATTCCATCCATCACCTGAGTGAAAATATTTCCATGCAGCCCTTTCCCCACCTAACAAACTCGATGTTCAGTAGACAAAAATACCTCATCTCTCATAGTCTCATCTGATGGAATTACTAACAGGTCCAGAGTTTTTGGCTTTTTTCCCCACTTTGTAGAATTGAGAGTAGGCAGCACACAGCACTCGCTGAGCTGCCACGTGAGCACGGGCAATGCCCAACCCGAGAGCTCAGCAATTCTGCTGTTCCGTGGTTTTCCAGGTGAGGTGGCTGCAGCAGGAGCACAGTTTCCAGAGTTTAACAGAAACAGTTTGGAAGGGAGTTCTGACAGAAAGGCAAGAATTGTCCCACTGGTTTCTAGTGCAAGCTTTCAAGCAGTGCAACATTCAGTGCACTAAATGACTGACATTTTGTATGTACCAAGAGGACGGTGCAATCTGATGGGAAGCATGTAAGTTTGCAACCGGCAGCCCAGCTTCAAACGTGTGGGATCACAGCTCTTCATCCCTTCTTAGCACTGAAGGGAGTTGTAGCCCAACCAATGAGCTCTTTCTGAGGCAAGATCTTCAAAATGCTTCCAAGTGCCATCCTTGCCTTGCAAGCCCTTCAGCTTTGCTCTGTTCTCTGCACCCTCACTATCCATGCCAGTGCTCCCAATGCTCCTGTCACACGTTCTTGGGCTGGCTGTGCTTTCCCCCTCTCCTGTGCAGGGCCCTGGCAAACAGCTGCCCCCAGCTGCCGCTGTGCAGGCGCTGGGGTCATGCCCTGCACTCGAGCAAAGGTTCCTGCTGCCGGCCTTGCCCAGCCACATCCTGCCCCAGTTCATTTGTTAATGTTTACATCGATCTTCTATTGTCAGCCACCACACCTTGGCAGGAGCTTGCTAATAGGAGATCAAATCTCGCTGAAAAAACAAAAAGCAGAAAAGAGTTTGGAAAGTGTACGCTAAAGCATAGCACATGGCATACATACACTAAGCTAAAACAAAAAACAAAACTCCAATAGCAAACTTAAAAAAATAAAAATCTATACTCCACTGGTGCATGAAAACCATGGCTTTTAGCATTGATTCAAGTACAGTCTTACAAAATATGTGTCACAATGTAGTGGGCCCAGTTGGGGGTGGGGAGTAGGAAGATTATTTAATTTAAGCCTTTTGCACCTAAGTCCCTACTAACTTGTACCCTATTCAGCTGAGCTGAAGTCAAGACATGATTCAGAGCTGTTTGCTGCACTTGCTCATGTTCTGAGGCATATTATCAAGAATCTGTAAGCTCCTGTACAAAATTCAGATGCTAACTTAAGCAACCAAGTTTGTGCCCTTACAAAGTAGCTACAAAACCAAATTCTGACATGTTCGTGTAATAAGACCCCCAACAGCAGCTTAAGACAGCTGGACAGGCTCAGAGTTTGCATTCAAAGGAAATGCCACAGGCCCCACTCAAGGAGACACTGCTGTAGCTGCAAGGTGGAGTTTTGTGTTCTCACCAGCTCCATCTCCTTCCTCTGCCCACACCCCATCCGTCAAAAAAAAAAGGGCAGGACGCCTTCCCTGATACAGGTCATAGTACAGCTCCAAAAATAGCTGTGCCAGCAAAAGTGAGAGTGCAGGGCAAGGCACTGTGCACAGCCAAAGAAACAAAGCACAAGAGCAGAAAGACTTTAGACCAGAAATAGTCCAAGATGATGTGCAGAGCCCTGGCCATTGGCAATATCCAACTGGAGCAAACATGCAGCATGAAATCACTGAAGAGACTCAGGAGGGATGCAGAGAAGGAGGGCTGCTCTGGGGTGTTTTTCTCCTTTTGTGTCACATTGGAGCTTTTTACTCTGAATCTAGTCCACATCAAGAAACAGAATTTTGCTTCCTTTGCGCAAACAAGTTACATTCTTATCTCAGTCTATAGATTGAAAGCCTGATACACTTTGAAGCCTAAATGCCAATGATGGTTACTCGTGTGCCAGCTGGGCAATCCCAGAGATGTCAGGAGCTATTCAGAAAAACAGGAAGAAAAGGAATAATCTGAAATAAGAGTAAGAAGAGTAGGGGACACACCTAAACAGACATTACCCCCGACGCTTTCAAAGTGAAACTGAAAGAGTGAGTTACACTTTGAGCTCTTGGGAATCAGCCAAGCCAGATTTTTTGGTGATGAACACCATGAATATCATCATCCTGAGCATCACCACGAACCTGATATGATCACTCATTGCCACTACTGCAAGCTGCATTTCTCCAAGAACTGAAATTCCCAGGCCCCCTGGGATCACAACTGTTTTTGTCCTGAGAATTTTAATTAGCTCCAATCATCTGCATATAGAAAGTTTAATTGGTCATATACGCCAAAACTGCTCCCTTCAGGAATCCAGCAACTTGTACTTCTGAAGGGGAAAAACTGAGAAAATTGCCAGCATGGTTCCAGCACTTCTTTGCTTTACTTTGGGTTAAACAAAATTGGTTCTTCTTTTTCCCCCAACAGAAAAAAGCAGAGGGTATGATATTAAAAAAAGTATTTTGATGAAACTGACCTTCCATAATGCTTTATGTAAGACAAAGATTTGATGAGGTATTAGATTTGTCAAAAATTATGAATGCAGAGATGCCATACAGAAAACAAAAAGCAAATTAACTTCATTAATCTTTAACATTCCTATGCAGTGTCCAAAAGAAAAGAGGCACAAGAGAAGGAGCTTTTTATTTCAAAGAAAGGACATTTGCATTTTGCATCTTTTTCGTGGAGGGTCTGACAGCAAAGTTTTAAAATACACCACATAAAAAAAAAAAAGAAGGAAAAACTCCTCCATTGCAGGAAAGGTATTTTGATTGGGGGAAAAAAAAAGTCAGGCATTCACAAATTAGGAAATGGCAGATTTGCACTTGCTCATGCAGTCATAATTCTATTCCCTTGTGGAATCAACCTCTATGCTGAAATTAAGCAGAACACTGTTCAAGGAAAAAAACCAGCATGTAATTATGTAACTAAAACCCCTCATTATTCCTAAGTGGACTCTCACCTTCTAGAGAGAAGTCTAGATGGGCCAAAAGAGAAAAAAATTATCTTGTGCACAGTTAATAATCTCATCACAAATGCAACATGATCATTGGCTGAATCCTGAACATTTCAGTACTGCAAGTCTGAAGCACAGAACAAATAAGAGTAGCTGGAACCAAGGCTTTAGAGGAGGATTAATCCAAAACAGACTCTGAGGAGAGCCCAGTCAAGCCCACCCTCTTCCAAGGAGCTTGCAGGTGCGCTGCACATGGCACTTCCACACCAAATGAAACAGGAGGAGCTGCTCTGTTTTGGAAGGTTATACAAAGACTCCACTCATGCTTCTTCCTTGCGCTCTCTCTTCACATGGAAGCTGGGGAGGAGGCAGGGATTGTGCAGCAGGTCTCCAGAGAGGTTCTGTGACCTGCAAATGCTCCACCATCAATAGGCTTTCAACACAAGAGCTGCCCACAGCTCCTGTGGGCTCCCATTCAGTTCATGCTACATGGTGCACCCTGGCACTGCTGGAATTCATGGTTCTCACACACTCCCAACACTCTCCAGAAAAGGCACAGGTCTGGCAGGTACTGCAGCAATTCACAGGGTTGCTAGTTCAGAAGATGCCATGGGGCAAAGAAAAGGTGTTCTCAGTTTAATACCACAGCAAATACTGAGAGCAATATGGATCTCAAAGATTGCAAAACTTGTCCATCCACAAAGGCTATCCAAACAGCAAACTTGCTCTTAGCTCCTCAATAAATAAAAGGCATTCCTTCAGCCAGATTATTCATTTATCTTTCTCTGGAGTAATTCCAAGCATGCCATTTCCCTTTCCATTTTACAAACTGCTTGTATTTAGCTGTAATAAATTGGTGATCCTCACAGTTATCTATAGTTCCTGCATGTGGTAGAAAAGATCCCCACAGGGCTTCCCCACGGGGAAAAAGAACACCACAGGGTTCTTGAGTCCAGAGAACAAACACATAGCTAAAAGGTCCCTTCACAGATTTGTCTGGGCCTCCTCAGAAAGGGAGAGCCCTAAGCAGGCTGTTCCCCAGCAGGACTGGGCACAGGGCTCCCAGCACTTCCCTGCACACCTGAGCATCCCCTGCTCTGCTCACAGCAGGGGGACCTTGGCTGGAATGGGAGGTCAAACGTGCACACACAGCCAGCACCTGGGCCAGCCAGGGCTCCAGGGAGATGGATGATTCCTGTGCTCAGCACTGCACAGGGATGGAAGGGCCCTGGCAGCTCAGGATCAGTTTGCATTTGAAATGTGCCACTGCACGTGCTCATAGGAAGGAGCCTGGCATCAACAGCTCCACTGCACTGAAAACATCTGACTTTGTCTGCTCTGGGAAACTAAATGGACTCGGCATATAGGCCGATGATCGTTTGGACAAATTTCATAACACAGGCACTCCCCCCACAAACCATGACTTTTTGTGTCACAAATTCTGTTTTTCAAAAGAAAGAAACAAACAAACCCCCTCAAACAAAAAAACACATGCACACCCCCCCATTTGAAACCCAAAGTTGGGTTTATATTTCCTTGGCTAAAAACAACTGCATTTCTGGGAGTGACACTAATCTAGTCAAGTTGCATTAAAGCAAATTGTTACTACTGGAAGCAAATCAAGTATCAATTTAGTTTCAAAGCAGTTTGGTTTGCTTTCCTCTGTCAAGAGTCAACTCTTGGATGTTGTTTTTAGTTCTCTTTTTCCCACTCCCTGGAAGTACAGTGAAAAGCCAAACCAGAAACCTGCAGCCACATCTTTTTGTTTTCAAGCCAAGAAAGATCAGTCCAGCTGCTCTTTAGAATAGCACAGAAAAAAAAATATGTACCCTTTTGAACATGCCAGAATTAATGTTTTTAGGTCTATTTAGAGACCTGGCAGGTCATCTCTGACTAGATTTGAGTTTATCACACATGAACCTAATTTTTGCAGCCTACTGATGGCTTTTGAAGAACAGAAGTCCATTTGAATCCAACAGCAAATTTTATTTGGACAGAGCTGGAAATTCACTCAGGCTTTTAACAGCAGCAGAATAACACAAATCCTTAAGACACCCCGAGTACAAGGTATGTGTCAGTTCAGGGCAATCTGTCTTAGTCACGTGAAAGCACCAATGTCTGTCACCACCTGTCAGAAGAACAAACAAAACTCGCCACATTTTAATTTTCATCCACCATATGTGCTGCCCATCTAACTTGGAGCTTTACTCTTGCCTGAGTTTCTGATCATACTCTTAGATTAAAGTAACTTTGAGATTGTCTTTCAGCCATTGGCCTTCAACCTTAAGACTCTTCCCCAAGCTATCCATTTTCATTTTCTTCCGATCCTGGGCCTAATGGATTCTGGAATTAAAGGCCTTTGGAAATTTTAAAAGTATCCTCTAGTTTTCTAGAGAATGTAATGTCAATGAAAATAGAAAAGATTCACAACACTACAATAAGAATGGGAGAAAGTACAGAGAAAAATCTCCTAAGAAATTGTTGGCATCTCTTGAAGCTGAGGAGTCCGATGCATCTTGCCAATTAGGACTCTGTGAGGCCCATAAATATTATGTTTCTAGCTAGGAAGGAGAGTGAGAAGTAAGTTCTTTAGACCAATTCTGTTTTTCACATATTTAGCAGTACAGAATCAAAAGAAACCTAACTAGACTGGTACTAAATCCAGATATTAGACAAATCAAAACAAGCATCTGGAACCAAAGATTTCATTCTAAGAAGCAACTAAATCACAAATATATTTGTGAGAAATATCTGTTTTGTCACTCCTGGAAAGTATTATGGGCAACCTTCCAGAAAAAATGCAATAAATTTATATGAATTTATGGCTTTGCTGTGTATCTTAAAAGCAAGTATATATCAATTAGCCCACTGATGTGAAATTTATTGCTATTTTCTTGGACAGTGTTATGCTTTGTAGTTCAGATTTTGGAAACAAAAAACCCAGCTGTTTTGAATGCAAATTTATGAAAAGTTGCAGCATTTAATCCTGGTGATGTACATAGGACAAATTCCACTCTAAAAACACACTAAAATTCTTAAATTCTCATCTGTCTTGTACTTCAGAGGCAAGTTATCTCACAGAGGTATGGGGACACAACAGCTGTACTGCTTTTGGCTGGCAGAGTCTTTCCTGATCACCAGGAGCCTATAATGCAAGATTTAACCACCTTATTCCAGCATGCAGAGTACTGACAGCTATTATTTAATATATGCCTGGTGCATTTAACCAGGTCACCCTGCTTCCCTCAGCAGGTGATGGAATGCACTTACTGCAAATTACAGGCCAGCTTTCTGCCACAAAGTACTGATGGTGAGAGGCTGGGTCCAAGCTGTGAGCAAGCAGGCCCAGCCCAGGCAGTGCTGTGAAGGACTTGGAGCCAAGCCCAGCCAGTGCAGCCCTGTCAGCTGGGGCAGATTCCCCCTGCAGCAGAGTGCGAGAGTGAACACATCACAGGGACACACACATACACAGAGCCAGGGATCCCCCTGCAGCAGTGTGAGAGTGAACACATCACAGGGACACACACACAGAGCCAGGGATCCCCCTGCAGCAGTGTGAGAGTGAACACATCACAGGGACACACACACACACACACACACAGAGCCAGGGATCCCCCTGCAGCAGTGTGAGAGTGAACACATCACAGGGACACACACACACACACAGAGCCAGGGATCCCCCTGCAGCAGAGTGAGAGTGAACACATCACAGGGACACACACACACACCCACACACACAGAGCCAGGGATCCCACTGCAGCAGTGTGAGAGTGTGTGCCTTCCCCTCAGCTCTAACTGAGTCTGAACACATCACAGGGACACACCCGTGGCCCGCAGATGTTTGGAGCCTGCCTAGTCTGACCACTGCAAACTGAACAGATAAGGCAGAAGTTCTTCCCACTGGAGCTGGAAAAGGGATAGGAAACAAGGGCTTTTTTTTACTAAAAGCAATTGATTCTTTAATTATTTTGTATGGAATACAAAAAGGATCAGTGAAGTATGCAAGAGAAGTACTTTCTGAAAATGTTAAAAGGCTTTGGATCTGCAGAGGCACGCAGAATTCCTTCAGAATGAAGATATTTGCTCATTCATATAAATACATATTAAAATGCATTCAGCTACTAGTAATAAAATAAGCCACACATGGAAAGTAAGGAAGTCCAATTTATCTTTTTCCCCTCTGAAGAATACCTAACATCACTATGCCTGCCCAGCCCTCATCTTTTTCAAACTCTGCAAGAACAGAGAGGACTGATATTCTTGTCACATGAGGAAATGCAGAGTATCACAAGCTACTGAATAAATTTCAAAGAAGATGCAGGAACACCCACCCATGCACTCCCTTTGATTTAGAGGGGAGAACTGTCAGCTTTTGCTCTTCCACTGATAGCATCAGCATCAAGATAAACCTAAAATCAACTTCTCAATTGCTAAAGGCTCACAAAGTTCACTATTCACTAGGAAATTGATCTTATTGTGATTCAAAACTAAGCCTAGAAGCAGCTTTTCCTGTGGGACACTAATTTGGTGCTACTGCTAACACACTAAGAAATCCACGTTGTGAAGCAATGAGGATGGTACTCTGGGATTCAGATATAAAATTTACCTCAGTATTCCCTCAGGCTTCTGCAATGCACTTTGAACCACAGCCCTAAAGACACGTGGTAAAACTACAGCCCCAGAGAACATGAGCAAGAGAGGCCCAGAGCAGTAAGAACAGTGATATCTCACAGGCAGATAAAATATGCACCATGGTTCAAACAGAAGTGTTAATGCTCTGATGCTGTCTCAGCTGCTTGGACTTCGGTGCCTGGATGCCACAGCAGGCGCCTTCATAGGACCAGAGCATGGCTGCTGGACCCCAGTTCTTCCTTTATGGAGGAGGAAAAGAATGAGGAGAGGGGAAAAAACCCCGAACTAAACAAAAAAAGAGAACGTTCCTGCCTTAGAAAAGTTTTGGGAATAAATTTAGAGGAACTGTAGTGGTAAGACGCAATGATAAAGGAAAGCAAACTGATGCATCTAGCAGCACATGGACCCCTGCCTGGGAGCTGCTCTTCCTCAAGTGTCCCCAAGAATCCCTCCCAGAGGTTCTGCCCCAGCAAGCTCCTGCTGCCCCTGACAACAGCCAGAAAGCTCAGGGCAGGGACTGGCACAGAAAGGGACCTGCCCTCAGCTTCTCCAGCAATTCCACAAGTAAACTTTGGAGTAACTGTTCTACCCAACACTTATCAAATCATAGCAAAATAGGAAGAAACAAATAGCATATACAAACCTCTGATGTATTTTCAATTCAAAGTCATGCATGTTAATTCCTAGGCTTCTCTTTCAATATACAGCCACAGTCATTCAACTGCAGTTAGGGAGATGATGGAGAAAAGTTATTCTCATTTAAAATGCCTGGCACTAACTTCAAATCAGACTTCAGCGGCTTTTGCCATTGTATTAAACAATTATAACAAATATCTATTAAAGGAGACACAATAATTTTCTGTGAACACTTCTATCACAGTGTCTGCTGGAGAAATGTACAATGCAACAAACTCTGCTACCCTAGAGCTCAGCACAGGCAGTATATAAAACACATGTCTTAAAAAGCTTTGTTTAGTAACTATTCTCTTCAAAACAGAAGATCATAAAGAAAACAGGAGACCCTAACCACATTGCCCCACAAAAAAACCTTCGTCCTCTGTCCTTCAGTGTTCAGTGGCACCACACGGGCAGAAAAGCTTTGGCCACTGTGTGACCCAAGGCCATCCTGCCACCCTCCTCAGCTCTACTGCAGCTGTATCTTATTTAGTACTTCAAGTCCCATGACCCATATCCAATAAGGAGGTTCTGTCTAATACACTGAGCAGATAAAAGGATGCTTTTCAAGCAAAGGTTATGCAACAGATCCATACTGCAATGCAAGCCCCAGAACAGTAAACAAATGTCAAGATAAAAATAAAACACATTTTTGCTCTTCAACCTGTAACAAGTACCAGTCACCTGCTTGTAACAGAACCGTGTCTGTAACAGCTGCAAACATAGACTTTTGTGAAGATTTATCAATTCATCTTCATAAAAAATAAGAAAAACCCAAACCAAACTACTTTACCAGTATATTCATTAAACATTTTTAGGCTATAGGAAACTCAAAAACATGTTAAAAACACACAGATGAGAGCAAAGAAGCTACATCTGTATTAGCTTTCTGGATTAAGATCATTAAGAGCTCGTGAAACAGCTCTGAAAATTTTCAGAAATATTTTGTGTATCACCATTTCACTAACCCCTCCAAACCAACCATTATCTGCTAAACAACCTATCAAACTCAGCTGAAGACTCCCCAGCACTTTCAATAGAATTTAAATAAACTACTGAAAACATACTTCCTAACTAAACACAAAGCCCAAGACCACATAGGAAACAGATGCTAATACCTGGATTAGTATGCAAGTTTCTGACCTTTGATCTAGCATTCTGTTGATAAAAATCCTGCCACTTTCCAACAGAAAGAAAAGCCTCAAGTGTTGTAAGTGTAGGTTGTTGAGGTTTTTTTAGTTACATATGAAAATATCCCAAAAATAAAATTAATTGCTTTTGAAATCTCATTTGAATCAGAAACAAAAAAATCTAAATCAATATAAATTTTCCAATAAACTAAGAATATCTGCGAGGTATTAAGATGATACTGGCATCAGGTGAGAGATTTACTGCACCTGTCACTGTAAAAACAAGCACTAGAAATGAGACAATCTGCTGCAAAGACCAATACAGGATTTAAAAGGGCAATATCTTGTGAGCCTTCATTTCTCATCTTCATAGCTCCAAAACACTGGTCCTTGGTAAAACATTCTCTTGTATAATTCTTCTCACTCTCACTTTTAAAACAATGTTGACAATTGACACGTTATGAACTGTAGAGCTCACAACACTTGAACAGTGGAGGGTAGAAAGCTTTCAGACAGTCCCAGGCACCTGCTCTCAGTGAGAGCTGACAAAATCCACTGCAAACTCCACTGCAGCCCAAGATGGGAAAGGACAACCAGAATCCTCTGATTTTTAAATGAACAGAAATGAAACACAGAAATGAACACAAGAAAGTTAGCCCATACTTTAGTTATTCACATGCTACTTAAGAGAAACATTAGGTGATTTAGAATGTGGTTTTTAAAGTAAAATAACCCCTGCTCCAAAGCACTTAATCTAATCTGAGGCATTGTTTGCAGTAATAAGATCACACTGTTTTGAACAAGTGTAGATTATATACCTTATCAACAGAGGCTGCTTCAATGGACCTACCACACTGATGCTGAACAGAGAGAAACTGCAGGACAGACAGCATGAGGAACAGGGAGTGCTTCAGAACAGGAAAATTTGACCTGAATGGAAGATGAACAAGGTTTTGACAAGATATTCCATTAACAATTAATTGCAAGAGGCAGTAATATTGGAAACACTCTTCTACAGAGCACAGAGAGATGTCCAAAGGAAGTGTGATGCCACTCAGAAGCAGCATCAGGCAGCATCCTAAGGGAAAAACCACAGGCAGGCCAAACCAGAGTTCACCCTCAACCAAGAGCAGAATCCTTCAGGAATGTGATGGGACCAAGGCAACCCCTGAGATTAGATCAGTTCAGGCATCCCCCACACTTTAGTTACATTTCACCACTGCCCTGCCCACTGCTGCAGGCAGAGCACACAGCTGCAGGGCAGAACTGTTTTCTCCTGCTATTAAAAAGAACGTGCCTCGTTTCAAAATCCCAAGGAATAGCTGGACTCCAGTGTGCTATGTAACTGTAGCACCACATTTCATTCATCTAAGGAGTCAACCCATTCATTTTCCATTAAATTAATATGCCTCCCTTTGTTCTGGAAAAAATATATGATGAGCCATAAAAATGAAACACATAGACACATTTTTCCCATCTCTGCTTTCAGAGGCCGTGGCTAAGTGAAAGAAAAAATTGCTTTACTGTGTCCAGGCCGATAGTTTTCCTCTCTGGATCAGCACTCAGGATTACCCGTTTGTGCTGGGCTTTGTGACTAGTTGCCACTGCCCAGGTACAGCTGTACAAACTGCACTCTGCAATGCAGCACAAAATTAACTATTTAACTTAAACCCAAATCCATTCTCCCTACTCACTGAAAAACAGCAGCTGACGAAGTATGGATCTGGCATTTGCTCACATGCAATAAAATTTGCTGCAAGTATCTAAAAATACACTTCCTGGCTGGCAGCCTAAGGAACCAATCAATGAAAGTTCAAGAGGTGTGTTTCACAGTCCAGATGTTCTCAAACTCTGCTCCACTGACAACTTACAGAGATGGCTGGTCACATTACGCTGACTTTTCTCCCCTTTGTTGTACCAGCTTGTGTCCAGAAGATAAAAAGCACATCTGAAATTCTTTAAGTATTTTTCCTTAAACATCTCCTTCTGCTACAGTTAGCATAAAAATATCACAGCAAATCAATGGGATAAGAGGCTATCTCAAAGACAACTTGGTGGAAAGTACAAATCAAACTCGAAGCTCTGCAGCAGGATGAACTTAATGAGAACTCTGAAGGCAGAAAAATTACAGGATCCACATGTGCATACACACATTATAGATAATGACAAGAAGTCCACCTGGCTGAAATGCTTTTCTTAACCCCACCTACTCACTTTGTCAGCAGATAGAGTGTTGAAATTTGTGAAAACTGGAGAAGGGAAAGAGAGCTTACCTGCTTATTTAAGGATAAAACTTAGTAGGATTTTCTAGGTAAATAAATTGTAATTCTGAAAGTGTTACTAGATCTTATTTCATTAAAAACCCATGCCTGAATGATTTCCTCTAACACTTCAGTTGTATAATATACAACTTATAACAATCAGCTATAAATTATTATATAAATGCAAAACTATATCTCAGAAAAAAATATGCAAACTAATTTAAACACGCTTATCCATGCACCAAAACACAAAACGATCAAAACTGACAAAAATCTAAGCTTGAAAACGCTGCCATACTCCTTGCACAGGGGATACACAAACTCTAGCTTTGGACATATAAAAGTTCTCATCCATCCTTTCATCTGGATTTTAAATTAGCAATTAGCAACTTGAACACCTTTGACACCACACACCACGACAGGCACGAGGGAAGCAGCTTGGTCCAGCACGTAGGTCCAGTAGCTGCTGCTGCTACACAGAGACCTGCCTGTGCTGGAATCACAAAAATACTCATAGTTCAGTCCTTAGAGGGAAAAATGAATGGAATGTTTAGCTTGATACAAGGAAAAATCGTTAGAAATTACACACCATGCAGCTTCATTGTCCTTAGCAGAGAAATTGAAAAACAGGTCATGTAAGGCACCTTTTATACACCATTTTTTATTTTGATCTTGGCTAACAAGTCCTTTGTCTCTCCCTCCCTGCCAAGGCACACCAGTCTGTGAGCATACCCAGAGCAGCCTCTGAGGCTCTTCTGCTGCATTTTCCAGGGAGCAGCCCTAATCTTGCCAAGTCAGAAGAATCACCAATCCATCATTTCTGCTAGCATGTTACAGAGCAGAGGACTAAAGTAAAATTCTAATATTCAGTGCTTTTCCATGAAAAAAGTGCTCTGCAACTTAACTCTGCTCCATCTTTCCTTCCCTGAATAGAACTTTTGCCCTTGGTTTTATGTCCCTGCTTCAGACACAGGGCTGCTTGATGACAGCAGAACGTGCATTACATTCTGTGATTTCTTCAATCCTAAATAACCCAAACTCCTTGCTTTTAGTAAAACAATTGTATGCACTACCATTTCTCCTTGAACACCAAAATTCCAACTTTTGCTCACTAGGTCACTGAATTTTCAAGTAACCATTTTTAATGTAAGCCACAGCACTCTAGCCAGGTACTCAATTTCTGGTGTGAACAAGAATTTGTTTTCACCTGGAGGTTCATGTGTCTGCAGCACAGGTCAACAGCTTCATGCACTACACAAACCTTTCAGCCAATATTCTGCTAGCAGATTCCTTTACAGACAGGCTTCTATATCAACCCAACTCAAAACTATTGCTGTGGCTAAATATGGGGCTCAGGTGAGCAGGAGAAAAGTGATTTCCTTAGCTCACCATCAGTCTTGTTGTCTGAGGGGTTACTGAGATCATGGATGCTGCTGCCTTGGTCTCTATTTTTCACATGTCTTTTGGCAGATATATAGAGCAAGACAGATTCCTTTATGTATGATAAATGCTACAATCACTGCCATCTCCCTTAGGGAAGGCAGAGTGCTGATCACAGCTCAAATGGGTATTCAGCTCATATGGAAAATACAACTTCCCTACTGCAAGGCAGGCTGATCTTCTGCAGGCTAAACAGTCACACAGATAGAGAATATGTGTTTTGATTAGCTGACTACACTGCACTTTATAAAAAAAACATTACTTTGGGTGGGTTTGATCACTTTTGTTGTCCTTTAAGGCAATAATTTTATCACCTTACTGCTTTTCTTTTAAACTCCATCTTGGGAAAAAGAAAGTAAGACAAAAGCCAGATGAGAAAGGTCTGTACACCATCACCTGCTCCCCAGCCTGTACAACACAGAGTACTGTAGCACTGGGGATTCTCCCAAGCTGACAGTCACCTCCAAGCAGAAGCTTACAGAAATGAGTGCCCAAGGAACCTGCAAACTTACTTGACCTCATATTCTGGCATACTTATAAAAATTACCAGCTATTGACACTGCAGTCAATAATTTCATATTACACCTTGGGATCGTTAGGGATTAAAAAGCCCAAGTAAATATTCATACAGCAGAAATACTCTCTCTCCTCTAGATAAGCAAAATAAGGTGCGGCGTGTGACACAGAAAGACATGGTATTTCTCTCATAAATCCTATTTGCCTGTAATCATACTCTTGTTCTCTTTCACTTTTCTTTCTGCCCACCAGCAGGTCAGAAAGCTTCCAAACTGTTTATTCTTCTGGGCATTTTCTGTTTGGTTTGTTTTTTAATACTGTCTATGTTTAAACAGTCTATATGGTCCCAAGCATTGCTGCAAACACCAATACAAAATTAAATTCAATAAACAAACAAAAAAATCTCTTCAACATCTTCAGAACTGTAGGTATGATACAGTCAGTGAGACATGCACAGCAGTCTACCACCCTAGAAGCTTTTACTGAACTCTGTTCTATTTAGTTCTTACATCAGCTGGATAACAGATGATTTAAAATACAAATATTCTATATCATATACTTCAAATCTAGGCTCTGAATGCAAACAGTACCATTATCTGCTTAACAAAGACCAATTATTCACTGAATAATCAAGCTACTGTGCAAGTTCTGAATACCTGTAATATGTTATTTGATAATATGGTGCCTTCTGACCTTGACAGTGCTGCCTACAATATATAATTAAAGGTTTCAGATACATTTTGCTTCTCTTCTGCCAAATGTTGTTCATGCAGTATGCCTTATATACTCAGTGAAACTAAGAGAAAAACAGCCTTTTTCAGACTGAAGTGCTTTGTTAAACCATTTAAACACAACCAGTAAAAGCCCCAAGATCAGATGTCCATCTAGGGAAGGAAAGTACCACTGCTATCAGTTTTTCTTGCAATATCGAATCCTCCATTTTATAACTTCATATCTTGAACACTGGCTTTCCCTTTTTTCTACCTTCATTCTGGGAAACAACACTCGCCATTGCCTTATGATGATAAGTATTTAATTTCATTAGACATCACCAGCAGAGAAAGCTCCTGCCCCACACAGCCACCAACAAAAAGGGAGTATGTTTAAAAGTGATTTTTAAAGCTTGTGAAATACACAGGCACTAGGGTATAAAGTCCTCCCTCTCTTGACAAAATGCACTGTGCAAACCTGTATTTCCCAGTCAATTTGTCCCATGTACCTTAATCCTTATCTGGAGGCATGAAGCAGAAGAAAGCTGGCTGACTTCACTGCTCACTCAGTCCATGAAATCTCTCCATCAAGGCAGCCCATGGAAGCCAACAGTTTACAGTGCTCTTAGATGAGACTGTGGAACCTTTTTCACTAGAGGTGCACTTATTTCATTTAACCCAGCAAACATCAGTCACATCCTAGCAGTTGCCTGGGCACTCAGAAACCTGGCTGCATTTGCAAATGCTTCAAACAAATAACCAATTTGTTAGCTCGCTAGTTCATTATACCCAGTGCTTTCAGATTTGGCAGGCTACCAGCTACCTGGGCTGCAGTCCTCTCCCTCTGAAAAAGGGAAATCATCTTATACTGAAAGAAGTTCTTCAAAAGCAACAAGCCTATCTATGCTTCAGAATGAAGTGTTGCAGTCAGATTGGGTAAAATATCCAACTGCTAATGGAAAAAACTCCAAGTTTCTTTCCATCACTCCCAAATTTCAGAAAAGCACAAGGGAGCTGCTGCTGAGCATTTTTAATCAAAAGAGAATGTAATTAAAAAATAAACCAAACATCACCCTTACAACTGGACAGTCTGTAGCTCGAGATTCAAAGGGCTCTAACAGTCCCTGAGCCCCTATTCCTTGTGCTCTGGAGGGAACCCTTTGCCTGGCACTCCAGGCCTTCCCAGCATTTCACAGAATACCTTCATTTACACATCAAAACTCCTGCCTTCTGGCAGGGTATGAAGCCTGGGTACCAGCCTAAAAGCAGCACTTCAAGACAACTGTTATAGTCTCTTCCTTAGCTGGAACCATGGCTCTTTACCTGCTCAACAGTTACTTTTTCTACAGCAGAATAATAGATGCAGGAAGATGGCCAGTATCATTAAACTCAAACTCTTCAGAATCTTTAACTAAATATAATCTTTTTCAAATGTCAGTCTCAGGAGTCACTATGGTGACTATTCTGACTTCTAAAGCAGAGAGAAACTGCCTTACCAGTTACTTCTATCTCATGAGAAGCAACCTACTAAATGAATTCTTTCTCATTTTCACATTAAAAAACAATAGCAGGGGGACAAGTTTGGTGAATATGTCCATGAATCTCACTCAGCATGTAACATTTAGATTCATCACAGATTTATCCCACAATGAACTCTGAAATATATTTTATTTCAGCAAACTTCAATACAAGTCATATGACACCATGCATTTAAAAACCCCAACTACTACTCAGGAAGTACTCTCCGATGCTCTGAGCTAAAGAACTGGGGCTAAAAGAAAAGCTTTGAATTTTTCTGTGCTGGCCCTCCTTTTTTTCTTCTTCTTCTTTTGAACTGGAAAAAAATTCTGCAGGGCACAAGTCATTCACCAAGGCAGTGCAAGGTGCAGCTCAGCAGGGATTTAGCAGAGCTGGCTGCCCCAGTGCTGCTCCAGCAGGGGCTTGGCTGCAGATCAGCAGCAGAGAGGCCACAGCTCTCTCCCAGACTAACAGAAGCCATGAAATATTTCCTTCTCCCCAAATCTACTCTGAATTCCCACCGTCAGCCTAGTTTTACTGCTGTGTACTGAGGGTTGAATTCCCATTTTAAAATACTTGGAAGACACATTAGTGCAGAGAATATCTGCTCAAAAACAGTTCCTTTGGAGTAAATCTCAAACTTCAGATTTTTTTTTTTAATTTAAAATGAACTTTTCCCATTGCATGATGCAGTACAGAACAAAAGTTTTTCAGAAAGCTATCTATAGTCCTTTAAATAGGCTCTTTCAGGAAAAAAGGCAAAAAATCTCAATACTTACAATATTTAAAAACTTGACCGCACTTCTATTCAAAACAAAATGAAAACTTTAAAGAATGCAGCAAAGAAACTCCTCCACAAAAACAAAACTCTTCTTCCCAGTCCACAAGCACTTTCATATCACAGTGGCATCACTGCAGCAGTACTGTGTAATAAATATGCATGTAATAATCAAAAGTGAGGGTCCCTGATCTAAACAGCAAGGAAGATAGTAATTTATCTGAAACATTCTTTTGACTTATCTTCTACTTGTGCAGTCATCTGTTCCAATTTTAAAAAATACAGGCTTTTCCATGGGGCTACATGAAAAACAAGCTCTTGACTTATGCAATAGAAAATGTACAAAAATTAACCCTCCTAACTGTAAAATAAATAGTATTTAAAAACTACTTTCACAGGTACTCTTGTCTGCAGATAAGGTATGAGAATATTACAGCATAAACATCACCTAATTTTTTTTTTAGTGGTACTCCTTTAGATAACTAGAGGAAAGATAGGTTATTAGTATTTCAAAGTTTGCAATGTGAAATGTGATAACAAAAACGAACATGTGCTTATGGTGCCAAAGACAGTAAAACTTCTCTTTACCAGTGCTGATCCTTGATATGCAGGTGAACAAGAAATACCCGGGTATACCCAAAATGCACAGACCTGAATTAACATCTGCTATGCATTTCAAGAGACTATGTGACAAGCTTGTGCTAGGATGCAAAAATGCCAATGGAATTTTTATACAGTATTATCTCTATAACTAAGGGGCTCCTAAGCACCTATCACCATTCACTATATTCTCATTAAAATGTATTTAGACTGCAAATCCTCTGGGATAGGACTTGTCTTTTATCTGTACTTGAACAGTCGACTGCTCACAATGAGGATCTCAGCCTTATTTACTTTAAATACTAGCATAGCACAAGTAGGGGTTTATTTAATGTAAAATATTGAAAATATTCAGAAAGAGCCTTTTGTGTTCATTCTGCGCTTAATTCACATTTACAGCTCAGTAGAAACACTTCAGCTGTCATTCTAGTAACAGTTTCTCCTACCTAAGAAACTCAAGATGGGGCCAAATTTGCCTGCATAATGATTTCACAGTAAGTGACAACCAGATGGACAGCACACTGCCATATGCTCCCCTCTGCTCAGAGGTGGAAAAGTGAGCAAACAGAACCACAAAAAAAGAACAGAGAGTAGGGAGAAAAATATCTCTGCAGTGTGCCCATTAATTCATGTGCACACCCCTTCCTTCCAGGAGCAAGCACCAACTCCCCTGCTCCTCACAGGGGAGGATGTGAATTCAGGGGAGCAGCGATCAGGGCACCCTGAACAACTGCTGTCCCCACGGGGAAGGGAACCAGCACCAGCATGGCCCTGAGAAAGGAAGGGAACAAGGGCTTCCCCCCACAGGCAGCCTCCCTGGAGCCTGCACTCTTTAATGAAGCACTAAGAGCCCAGAGGCTCAGAAGTTGTACCCACTCTGCAGCCTCCTCTCAATCTTTTTTTTATTTTTTGTTTTTTACCCAGAGATAACAAGCATCAAAAACTTTTAAGTAAACCTTGATGCTGCCCATGTCCTGTACTGCTCTTTAGTTGGAGGAGACAATCTGGCCATATTAGAATGTCTCCAAGGAGTACCTGCCCTTTTGAGCTAGTTCTAAAAATAACACCTTTCCAAGTTAAACATATCTATTTAATTACACTACTGCCCCTGCTCCTAAAGTCCTTCTTCTTATGACTGAAAAAAAAAGAAAAAAAGAGAGCATTCAGATTTCTGGACGTGGCAGCTGGTAACAGAAGAGAAGCAACAAATACATGCAAGAAAAATAATTCAGATTGGCTTTTTTTTAATACACTTGTGCAATTAACATGTGAACTTTGACCGTATCTCCCTTTCCTGCTAAAAACTCCTTTCAAAGCTGTCTACTTTTATCATTCCAGATAAAAATGCAATTACTTACTACATCTGGGTTGTAAAATGCAGGCAGCTATTATATACAGAGAAAAATTATGCACTGCTTGCTGAGACACACCACATGCCTCATGTTTACATCCTGTATGTTTGCTAACTTTAATTATTACAGACAGACAGGAGCTCTTTAGTTCACTCAAAGAAGAGCTTTCTTTACATTTGTACCATCAGCTAAATTGACTGGTAGTCCAAATGATCACTTTTCTGTAAGAAATTATTTGATAAACTTGAACAAAAGCATTGAAGGAAGAATTACAAAATAATTCAACAGTAAAGGTCTCACTAACTTCAATAAAACTTGTATTTTGCTATTTTTATGCATGGATTTTCATTTTCTATTAGTGGAAAAACCTGGTAGGCACACTTAAATATCAGACACATAACACTTTCCACTACAAAGACTTTCACAACTTTTTTGAGAAGCTCTGACACTTGCCTCATCTGCAGGCAGCCTTTGAAGTTCCCTGGAACAGCAGAGATGATCTTTGTCTCACAGCAATCCATTCAAGTTAAACTGAACTGTTTTCCTATGCCTGCTTGCTTTTGTAATCAAGTATTAAAAAAGGTGGCCTCTCAAAAGCCAATGCAAATGGACACAAGCTCCCTGTACAAAGGGCTGGGCACCTGGTACCTCTGACAGAACAGAGGCAAGTGTGCTGTGAGCACTGGCAGGCTGCTGAGGCTAAAAAGCAGAGGTAGGACACAGAGCAGAAAGGAAGATGAAACAGGTCAGACTTCACCTGTTGTTCCCCTACACAAAGCACAGACCCAAAGGTCCTTTCCCCATTCATCCAGTAACAACCTCATGAAATAAGGCAATTACTCGAATTAGAAATCACCACTGAAGGCTCAAATCCCATTTAGGGATTTTTTTAAGTCAACAAGGGACGTTTATACCACCATGTAGTGTAATTTTACAAAATAAAACCCAAACCAAACAAACACACAAAAGGGGCTAAGCCTCTCAATACCAAGAGGTTCCACGTTAGAAACTAATTTGCAAGAAGGTTATTTGGGCTGAAAGTAAAGCTCCTGAAAATTCAGAAGCACCACGTTTAGAACAGCCTATTACTTCAGCTCCACTTGCATTCATTCTCTTCTCAACTATGAAGATCACATACCACTCTTCCTGCAAATCACTGCCTCATTCACTGAGCAGCATGGCTCAGAACACAGAACTGTAGCTGCACAACCCTACATCAGGTATTTGCTGATTTACAGGTCCAACTCTGCAACCAATGGATTGGAACATTCATTTTCAAAGGTAGTTCTGTTTGTGTGTAATGCTATAGGCACACACAGTGCTTTACAGATGCAAGGAAAGATACAAAAAATGCCCCAAAGAAATCTTGGTTGAAACACATCAAAGCAATGCTGAACTGTAGAACATGATAAAATGCAAGTGAGACACAGGAATAAACCACGAAATAAGCTGATGTTGCATTTTATAATGCTTACTTGATAAACATTATTGACAAGTATCATTAGAAAACCTCCACTGCTACTTGAATTTACAAGGCCTGACTTCACTCTGTCCAGGCAAACCCAGTGATTTCAATGGGATTACATGGAGGCAACAGGTTTCACTGAGACCTTATAACAAAATTAAGAATTAAACCCTAATACATCAACTTGCCACACCAAATCCTAAACCCAGCAAATGAATGAGCTAAAATATGACAGACTGAGGTAACCCTGCTGCTGCCCACAACACACCAGCTACAAATTTGGAGGAAAAAAGGTTTAAATTTGTTGTCATCATATTTCAAAAGTCCCACACCTTCTCAGTGATTTTTCATGGGCAGTTCCTCACAGCATTGACTCCTCCGTCTTCACAGCACAGCCAACAAACCTCAACTCCCTCCTCACCCAGCTACCCCACTCTTTTGTACCACTCTTCTTCTTACAGGACACAGCTGTGGCCTATTAAGGGCAGGCCTGTTCCTAATCTTTGGTGATTAGTACAGCTGCAACTCCTCTGGTGTGAGACTACCTTCTGCACTATCTTTATTTTCTTACATTCTATCCCTCCACATTGATTCACCTTGGACAGAAACCTCTAGAGCCAAAGAAGGAACAACAGCAAAGTTCTACCCCAGAGCAGTTTACTATTTTTTTACTCTTCTTCTCTTGAAAATGGCATTCCACCAAGTATGCTCATATCCACCTACTTCAAAAATACTCCCAAAAGTTCAGAAATTTTTTACAAGTCAAAAAATCCAAAACTCTCCATTTTCCAATGCCACTGATTATTCCAGACTTATCCTCATATTACTGAACCTAACAAGAATGTGGCAAATACCCTTCAGCAGCATACAGAATCACTCTAGAACCAGTGAGGAGAGGAAAAGGAGGAATCAAACTTCAGTACTCCTCCAATATACCAACTAGAAATGTAGATTCTTCAAACGGCACTTATTGGATGTTTTAGATGTTAACACATGCAGCAGAAAGGACTCCAGCTCGGTCTCCTATGTCAATATTGGTTCTGCAGTGTTCATAGGGATAAAGTATTTTTTCTGTTAGTTAATCCCATTGTCCAGGAAGCAGTTTAGCTGAGCACCACTGTAACTGACGCAACACACCGTTTGCTGCTCTGATAAAAGATGCAGTTTTGTCCTGCATAACACAATTCAATTAATTCTTGTGCTATTGCCAGGTAATGCAACTAATTTACACGAATACTGATGATGCAGGTAAATTTTAGTTGTGTCAGGATCTCACAGGGCAGTGCAGTTTCTCCTCCCAATCTGTACCTAATCTTGTGTAGGAACACAGAAACCAGGTGCTCCATCCTGCTGGAGATGTTGTGAGTCCTGTCCCCCCGTGATGCAACATCACTGCAGTGTCAGGCCCGCAGTGAACACCCAGCAGAGACAAACAGCAAGCTGCAGGTAGCCAGGTTTGGGGGAGCCACCACAGAACCCACCTTGGTGTAACACCACTACAGCACTGAGGGCCAGGAGAGCATAATGAGCTGTAAGCATCTTGTACAGGGCACCTTCAGAACTGTAATCACACTTACATCCAACTAACCTTTGGGAACAGGCACAGTGAGAGGGGAGACAGCTACTGTTATGTTCTGCATTTTTGCTGTCAGTCAAGATCTGAAAATACTTCAGCTGAGTAGCAGGCTTGCACTTGTACTCACACTGCAAGCATACGTAGCTCACATCTTAATTTTCTTACTGGCCTTTTCATAAACCAGTGCAAGTTCAGATCTTTATCTTTCCTACTGCTCCAGTTTTGTGGCTGAAATAGCAGATGTGTACTCTTGCTTCACGTCCTTGCTGTCCACTGCTGTCTTTAGCATAATTACTACCCGATAACCACATCTCAATTTGTGTGCAACTTCCGCCTCTTTTCACCCTTCAGGTGAAAACAGCATCTTGCCCTAAACACTTTTGCATCAGGACAGAGCTGCAAAAACTCCACTTTGTTCAGAAACACAGAGGAATGAGTGAGATGAGTACACGCATGCATTGCTTCGGGAATGGCTCCTCACTCACACCATCCCCTCGCTGACTGTGGGCACACTCTTCCCAGCACTTAGGAACCATAACACGTTTGAAGCAGCACACACTTGCTTCTTATTCTGCATCCTCTGTAAATGAGAAGTATTCCTCCCCTTCTCTGCACACAGTATTCTGCCTCACAAGACAGACATTGTTTGCAGCATAAAGACACACATTTTACCATACAAGATACCTGGTGCACAGTGCTAATTGCAGTATCTCCTTGCAAAGCACCTATGTGCTACTATTTTGTACAGTCTAATTTATATACCCCACCTAACGTGACTGTGGTAGCAACAACCCTTTTACATGTGTCCTGCAGGAACTCTCAGCATCTTCAGAGGAGCTATCAAAAAATTCTTATCAGTACTGTCTCATCTAATCCACACTTGGTTAGTAATGTTATTACAGCATGTTAAAAGTACAGAGGCTGCTTACCCCTCTTTGTTCAAATTCCGGTAATAAGTGTTGCAAAAATAGCAGGATTCCTAAGAGTCACATAGCAAAGCAGCAGTTTCTGACTATGTGCCTGAGAGAGGTGCCCTGCGTTCTGACAAATGAGCCTTCTCTGCTGATTGCATTCACAGCTGTAAATACCCCCACACCATTACACATTTTACTTCTTTTACACACAAAATCTTCTGCAGCTGTTACAACTGGTGTCAGGTGCATGCTCTAATACAGAGCTTGTACATCGGTTTGCTCTTAAACCTTCATGTAAGAACCAAGAAATTCTGGAGATACACTTAGCAGAGCCTTTTCCTAACTTCAGTATACTAACAAGCTTTGAAACCATGCATGTTCACATACTACTATTTTTAAGAGAAGTTACTCTGACATGCTGTCCCGTTACAGCTCATCAGATCCCACAATTTAGATTTCACCTCTGCAAATCTAACAAAAAAAGGCCTCTTAAGTTTATTACGTTTTAAGGAAGGCAAACTGAAAATTACCTAGTAAAGAGCACTCTAACTGGATTTCAACTCCAGAAAAGAAACTACTATTTCTTTTCTCGTTGGGGCAAGCAATGATGCTGCTCCAGGACAGGGGGTTTGCAAGAAGCAATGCAGCACCTCACAGATACAGAGTACTCTTGCGTGCAGACACTGCTGAGGCACCACCGTCGGGTGGGTTTGCACACACGGACCATAAAAGCAACTTTCCCGCTCAGGCATTACCGGGGCTGTTCGTATTCGGGATCCGCACATCCGAACTTGTCCGGCCGGGCCCGTCCGGAGGCGCGCGGGCCGCGCCGAGAGCGGTGCCGGGGGACCGCGATGCGTGAGGGGCCCCTCGGCGCCCAGAGCCCCCCCGGCCCCGCCGGAACGCAGCTCCGGCCCCGCAATACAGGCGGAGCGACCCTCGCACCGCCCCGGCCGGGCCGCGGCTCGGCTGACCCCGCGTGAGGGGCTCGGGCCCCGCCGCAGGCCGGCCGCGGCACAGCGCCCCCCGGGCCCCTGGCCCCACCGCCGGCAAGTTGGCGGGAGGCGGCGCCCGCCGCCAAACTTTGTCCGCCCGCCGCGGAGGGGCTCACCCGCCAGCGCGGCCCCCGCCGCCGCGGCGCAGCGAGCTCGCCGGGCCGCCCCGCCCGACCCCGGGGACGGCGGGGCGTGCGGCGGCCCGGGAGGCGGAGGGACCGGGATCCCCGAGCCGCGCACGGCCACGCCGGGGCACCGCACGGACCCGCCGCCCGCGCTGGAGCGCGGTACGGTCCCGCGGCTCGGGCACGGCCGAGACCCGCTGCCCGCGCCGGGGCACGGCGCGGACCGGGGCTCCCCGCTCGCGCCTCCGTCCCCGGGGCTCCCCACACGTACCTGCTGCCCGCGGCACCCGCGCCGCCAGCGCCCGGCGCGCGCCCCGCGCGGGACCGGCGGCCGCGCGGGGAAGAACCGGGGACCGCCCGCGCGCGATCCCGCGCGCGCCTCCCGCCGTTCCTGCCGGGTCGCCTTGGAAACGCGGGGCCGGCGCGCGGGTCGGTCCGCGGGAGCGGAGGGGGCGCGCGCGCGTCCGCCGCGCGTCACGCGGGCGCGGCCGGGCCAATCGCGGCGGCGGGCGGCGCGCGCTGGAGTACTACGAGCCGCGAGCCCCCGGCCCCGCCCCCGCGGCAGCGCCGCGACCCCCGCGCGGCGCCCGGCCCGGCCCGGCCTGAGGGGAGCGCCCGCAGCGCCGCGCTCAGCACGCTCTGCCCCGGCCCTGGAGGCCGGGATTACATAACGGCACCGGAGCGAGCAGCTGCAGGGTTCCAGCATGCGGATTAGGGATTACGTTGATTCAGCAGATTGTCCTGTGCATGTCTGAGAAAGATTACACCAGCAGAGTTAAGAATACCCGTTTGCTGTGATAAGCCGTGGTTTAAGTAGAACAAATTAACTCAATACAAAATTAAATGCACCAAAAAAAAATGAAGTAAAACGCCCCAAGGTTAAGAACTTCTTTAGTGCTTTAATTTATGGTGCTTTAAATGGACAAAATAATAGAGACTGAAATTCAGGTTCTGACAATTATCTCCCCTGTGTTTTGGCATCAGCCAGTTATTAGTGCTGGGTGAATCTTAAAAAATCAAAATCATTATTACGAAGACTAGTTGCGCTTTATTCCCGATGGCTGCCATGTAAATATATAAACTCCTATGACACACATTCCTAGTAACTCAAGATTATTTAAGTGGCTCTGGTCTATTTTATTGTGTCACCATGTGCTAAACTGTCTCCTTGTATGTTAGCCTGTAATATGGATTTTTGAGTTCTGATTACTGGATCCGAGATTATTGACGTTTGAGAGCTGACATTATGAGGGACACTACATCTGCCACTGAGGTATGAATAAAAATTAACCATGCAGAGACAAACTTTAAGTTGCATTCATTTCAGTTGATTTCTTACAAGAGTTAGGGGTGAAACTTGGAAGCAAAAGTGCCACAGAAGAAATCAGTAAGCACACAGAATGATAGAATAGTGGTGCGGGTTGTTTTCCAGGACTGATAGTGATTTTTTTGAATGCAAGGGTCTTGTAAGATTTAATAATTCCCCTCACATAAGCACACACAGGCTTGAAACTGGAATCTCTATCTCAAAATTACAAATCTGTGGTGTGACTACAGTAGTTACATTGGACAGAAGCCTCAACTTCGTGGCTTTGTCAATGTCTGTATGAATATCTCATACAATAGAACTGGGGTTTCAGGTGGAAATTTGCAGTTGTTTGCAAGCTGCCTAGGAAAGTTTGGCAATGGGAAGTTTTCCCTGAAATTCACTGTAATGTCTCAAATTTTAAATTTCAACACCGTGACGTGAGAGCTTTACCCCTGTTTTAGTATATCATTAATCCTAGACATACTTTAGTGGATAAAAATGAAAATGTAAACCTAAATATTTGCTGTAGGGATTTCTAAGATAAGAGGACTCAGCCATTTGTTGTCATTTCAGAAAACTGCAGTGGAAAGAATTTTGAAGAACTGTGTCCAAAAAAATTACCCTGTCAACCAAAGCATGTTGAGATTTGTGAGCTATTTGTCATCTGCTTTAGCTTCATGTCTTTTGTCAGAATTTCCTGATATTGTGGTTATTCCATCCTAAAAGAAACTTCCAGTGTATAAATTTGAGTAAAACATTGTTCTTATACAGATTTGTTATAAGATCTCACCTGGAATTCTTCCTTATAGAGATGCTCATTTGTTTTGATGCCTTAGGTTTTAGCTTTTCTATTTTTCAGATTCTGTACTGCTTTAGTGTGTAGTTCTGAGCTTGATACTAAGGGATGGTGAGCTCTCTTCACACAGTAGGGAGACAGTTCCTTTCCTAGCTTGGGACCAAGGACAACCACCTAAATCTCAGGCCCAAGAGCATAAACAACATGGACTGAAGAGAGAAAAACAAGAAGGATGGGACTCCATAACCTAGAGCTACAACTGGACAAGTAACCCCAATATGCAAATGGAGCAGAACTTATAAAAGTGAGAGACCTCGTGACCAGTTGTCCATTTTGGTTCATCCTGGGTGCAGCTCTGGCTGGGCTTTTGTACTGCCCAAGGTGGATCCATGGAGGCCTCTTAAAAAATCCCTTTAACTGCATGTAGCCTCTGTTGTAGGCCAGCCTTCACAAGGCATCAGTTTCAGACAGTCTGATGGATTTTTTCTGATGCCTGATGATTTTCTGTGCTCGGATCAGTTATGAGCTTCAGGCACTGAAGGTATGAGAAGTTATACCTAGGTGAGAAAAAACAGACTCCTTTTAACAAGACTTCAGGATAGTTCCTGGCTCTTGGAGAAAGTATGAGGTGTGGACTACTGACTGTTTGACAGGTATCAAGGACATCTCAGAAGGAAATTTATATTTAATCAGCATAATAAGCAATTTTTAAATTTTTTCCTCTTCATTGTTTTCATGACCAAATATTTGAGCTCAATATTGGGGCAGAATGAGATTTTACCTTTTTTGATTTTTAGAAAGAATACATAATGCAGTAAAATCCCATTCTCAGAGACAGCTCTAAGGTGCAACTTAATCTGAATGTACAAACAATGTGTATTTGAAATAGCCACATGACTGAAACCATCTTCTTTAATTTGGGGGAGCGTTTATATAGAGATTAATTTTAAGTGTTTGAATAGCAAAGATCCATAAACCAAAGCCCAAATCATTATTCAGTGCTTGATTTTTATCTGCCTATGCTCATTAAGACTTACAGGTACTGTGGATGCTAAGGCCAGCTAACCAGTAAAAGTACACAAAGCCAAGAGGCAATACAGATTCTGATTTAAATAGATGGGGAGTAAAGCACACAGGTTCATTTAAAGACAAATCTAACAAGTTCAAGGCTTGTTTCAATATATCTCAGTATACACAGGTGACCTAACTTTCATGTACAAGCATTTCAAACAATGCATTACTATTCTAACATCAGTATAGATGACAAAGATGAGGGGAAAAGGGTAGAACTGATAAGATTTTTTAACAAGCTGGCACAGAGCAAAATAGGCTATGTTTTAAATTTCAGATTAAAATACTCTTAACTGGATATACAAAGTAACATTTCACAAACCCCCAAGATACATGGAAGACAAACATTTGAGCATTCATACAATTGGACTTTTAGTTTCTGTGAGCATAGGCTATATCTGCATCTAGAGGAAGACTCAGTTTGGAAAGTGCAAGAAAGGTGCACAGATGATCTTTGTGTTTCTAGTATGAACTCAGTGCACACACAGACCTGAGGTACAATCAAATTTAGCAACAATTTCTGCTGCAGTGCTTTCTTTTCTTTAAATATATCATCTTATTATCTAATGAGATAGAGAGTCCAGTTTATTCTTTTTAGAACACTGATACATACTTGAACTTTTGTTCAGAGTGCAACACCTCAAAGAAAAACATCTAAATACATCATTACCTAATTATGTACTTCTCAGTCTTAGAAACAAAAAAGTCAAAGCTGTGAATGCTGTCAGCAACACCTCTTTAAAAAACCATCTTTAGACCCATATTGTGATACTTATTATCAGAATTAAAAAATAAAGTTATGCTTTCACAGTGGCAGGGAAGTATTTTCACTCCCTCCCTTTGTCACCCCCTATTTCCTTGAATACACAGGCAACAGAGTTTGAAAATAAACGATCAGTAGCCCCACAGCCTTCCTCAAGCTGTCTTGCTCTCTACACTCAGCTTATAAACAATTTGTTTTACATGGAACAATTAGTCCTAGTCCAAAGAGCTGATGAGTTGCATAGCACATCCACTTAACACGCTAATGCAGTAGAAAACCATCAGCTTGCCCTAAGGGATTTTCTGCCAGATCATTGGATTTAAGCATCTTCTGAAAAAGTTGAACATAGACCAGGAGTGGCACCAGAGATACTGAGGTACATACTGACTGTAAGATGAAGGAGAGGAAATGTGAGATCTCCTTTTGGCAGTAGCAAAACTCAAGCTGTTTTGTCAATTCAAGGATTCATATCCTAATTAAATCTAGTACAGGAGCTAGTAATGAAATTTAGTTTATATATCCTGTTTATATTTTATGAGAGTTATTGAATATTATACAATTTTGTGGAGCTTTCTGTGAAAAGGGAAACTAAATGAGCAAAGATTATTTGCTCCCATAAAACACAAATTTAAATCAGATTTTTGATGCCAGTGTAAAATATATGTATGATACAATTTACATGTACTACATTTTGTGAGTATTTTGAATTCAGCGATAAACTTTAGTACTGGTAACCCTAGAAAAATATACAAGTAATCCTGTGAGCATGAGGGGTGTTACCCTATTCTGTCCTTGGCCCCTGTACATGTGTTTGTCTTTGTTGTAACCTCGCCCCACTGCCCTGTATGTAAACTGGAAACCTTTTCAACAGCACATATAGAATCCAGATCTTGACTGCTAGAAAAATGAATCTCCTGATTTATTTCTTTTGAAAAGGTTTTAGTTCTGAAGTGCCACATGCTGTGTTAATTGTTCTTGCTTCTGTACACAGAGCAAAGTGGAGCTGTGAGCCAGCTTGAGAGGACACCTTTGGGTGGGGACCTTGCTGTTACAGCCCAGAGTCACAGGGAGCTGCCAGTTCTCATTGTCTTGTATGGACAGGACAGTTAAAAAGCTAGAGAAGCCACGTGAGGTCCCATGAAAACCAGAACCAGCTGCTTGTAAAGTAAGTACAAATGCATTACGCCTTTTGAAATGGGCCTCTACAGAAAGTCAGCTGTTAGTTAAAGCTGCAGTATAGGCAACTATTTATCATAAAGCTGATAGTTTATTTGATCATTTAATGGTTAAAAAAAAATCTTCCAATATAGGATAAATTGCTTAAGTATTTACTTTACATACACTCTGAAGAAAGAAAGCAAACATGACAAAATGATCTATTATGTTAGACTTGTTCAGTAACCTATTTGGTACAGCAAATCTTGGCTATATAACAAGAAAACAGAATATAGCTAGGATAGATGGTTATAGAGTTGGCATGTCTACAGAATAAGATTCTTTTAGCAATGTCAAGTGAACATTGGTTTCTGTCCAGGCAGAGGGTTTCTATTGAAAATTTAAAAAATCATTGTACAAGTTCTGATAAATTCACAGCTTATATTACTAATTTCACCTGACATCCAGACATGAGGGACATTCAAGTGAAACACAGATTGACTCTGAGAAATGACAAATTAGAAAGTTCTTGTTTGTGGAATGGAAGAGTTTTACCACCAAGATCTTACCTGACTAATTAGCAGTCTGAGGAATGGTTCAGTTGTGTGCACTGTCTTTCAAGGTGCAAGTGTCAATCTAATTAGCTAGCCAGAATCAATCAGACTGCCTTAATGCATCAGATATTACAATTCTGAATAAGCATGGCAGTTTTTAAACCGTATTCATTGTTTAAACATGCTTTAGTCTGAATTTAGTTTTATTCTGCCTTCAGGGATTCACTGAACTTGACAGCAGTCTTGAATGTTTGCCATTAACTGTGAATTAATGGAACTTACATATAACAGTGCATTACTGTCAGAGTGCAACGGATGTCTTAGCAGAAACACTGAAAGTTGCATTCCAATAGGTGTTTCTTCAGGGGAAAAAGACACCAGGTTCAAAAATTATATGCTTAATTTACATGTTTGTCTTTAGGTGCTGTTGCCTCTGACCAAGAACAAAAATTGTTGTGGGAATAATATGCGAACAGGTAACTTCCGCCAAGTCTTTACTTGGATACATCCATCTATATCATTGGAAATCACTGAAATGGCATTGATTTTGATAGCTGCCACTGGGACTGTCACAACTGCTCTGCAGAGATGCCATCCCTCACCAGAGTTTATCAGCCAGTGGTACAAATCCTGTAAGGAGATGTTTGCTCTGATCAATACTAATATTTCAATGTGTGGCTGGTTAGTGTGCAGCGTAAAGCTGCTTACAAGTGAGCATGCATCAGCCCCCTTTTACCTTCTGCCAACATTTCCCACTCCTCTCTCTCCCTTGTTTGTGTTAGCAGTCCAATACTTTAGCCTCTGGACTAGGCAAGATAGCTGAGTCTACCTGTGGATTATCAAGGCTGGCTGGCTCTTTGGGGTTAAGATGATATTGAGCCTGCATTTGGTTATTTTTTAAAGTCAGGACAGTCAGGTTACAAAAGTTTAAATACAAACAGACAAGACAGTTTAGGGACACAGCGATGTACCAGCTACCAGGAAGAAAATTAACTCTATCCCAGCTGAAACCAGGACATCTGCATGTCCTCAAAAAGAATGATTAAGCATACGTGTGTTTAGAGGTTGCTATTACCTCAGTCAGTTTTAAGTATTCAGTCTAGCATTAGAAAGAACAACCTCATTTTATTCCTCTTCACTTCTTCCACCAAAATCCAATTTTTTAAAGAAGAAGCTTTTGAGTCCTACTTCTCTTAAATCTCTCAAAGGTGGTATCAAAATACATACTTACATGTTATGTACAACGTACATTGATAGAGTTCTATTAATTTTAAAGCTAAATCTTTTGTATTTTTTTAATTGCCCATCATCTCTTGTCTCTATCTTCATTATGGAGTCTGACTGTAGTATACATTTGACTTTCAAAGCATACAATTTGCATTTTTAGATTAATATAATGTATTGACTTACCTCATGAAAAATCATAACACATTCACCAATGCTAATGTAATTGGGTTTTGGCTTGTATTGAACCCCTTCTGATTCTCCAGTATACTCTTTTGCATCACTGACTGTTGATTTAAAGGGGTAAACTGGTGCTTTCACACTTTCCTGTCTATAAATACAGAGCTGTAACTTTGAAATTTGCAGCAAGCTACTGCATTTCAATATCATAGGTGTGGAGTACAATAATACCTATTTTTGTGTTGTAGCAAATTACAATTTGTTAGTAATATTTTTTCTTGGTGTTAAAGCTTCCTGAATTTCTTTGATTGTCTTTCATAATTCTAACATCTATCTTATATTGTGTTACTCAAATAGTTTTACTAATCAGTAGCAAAGTATTAAAACACAAAATAGAACTAATGAAAAGCACAACTGGATGGAAAAAAGGAGTACCTGATCAAGGTGGACATAGACGTTTCTTCAAGTTTCTCATTACTGCTGAAATTAAGGTTACCATTTTCCCCTTAGTATTGGAAGAAAAGTCTATTTCTAGAAAGAAATAGCCTATAGAAAAATTGTCTGTAATTACAATCAAAAAGGTTTCAAAGGCTTCCTAGGCACTTTTTGTTCTGTCTCTCCACCTCTCTCACTTTTCTCTAATAGACCTAAGAGAAAGTGCCTGAGGTATTTTGCCAGAGCAGAAATGCCTGGTTGGGCTGCAGAGCTGGTCCTTGATACAAAGATCACACCCTAACAGTGTTCATTCTCCCAGATGTTCCAAGGCATGAATGACTGGAGGCATTTAGCATTCTTCAGTGCTCTGCCCCTGTGCCAGGGTGAGGCAGATCTATTTCTGCATAAAGATGAAGAAATAGAAGCAACGAGGCAGGATTTTAAGGAGGCTAACAAATTCTCATTAATTCTCATGAGAATTCCTTTGAAACCTTTCCGTGAGCCGTTCAAAAGGATTTTTCTGCAGGGCCCACCTTCTATCATCTTCCTTTTCTGTCTGCTAGAATTTCAACAGTTAACTCCCTCAGACACTTAACAGAGTTGAGAGCAGGTCAAAGTTGGGAGTTTTGTTTTTCTCACTTGATTCTTAAAATTGTATAGATATTCTGATACACTGCTGATGTGTTCAGTGCCCTCTCTTGATTTAAGGAAGGATGTAGCCTTCAACTGAATTAAACTCTCACAGGAGGCCCACTGTTATGTTTGAATAGAATGAAAATCAACTAAGGTGTAGTTCTTGTTAAAAACCTCCTTGTTTTCTCCCATTCCCATTTTATTCCTATTGCAATTGTACAGTTACCCATACAAAATAATTTTAAAAGTCTTTTAATTGCGAACTTGCAGTAAATGAATTGCCAGCAGATAAGCACAGAAAGTTTCAGAGTTAAAATAAATTTCCATTTAACTTCTAACAAGGTAGGACAGAACACACATTTCTGTGCAACAAGGTCAAACATGAACAATCTTTTCAGCCTTTCTTCTCCCCTCCTCCAGCTTCCTAATTTATCTGCACACAGGCAAGAAGGTCCAGTTACCATTTGGATGCTGGTACTACCTCAGTAACAGGAACATGAAACTGAATTCCTCTTGGGCCCTGGGGTATAACTGTCTTCATCTTAAAATAATGTAAGGACTTACACTTCTGCATCAATATGCTGCCATAGAAAGGGAAGAATATAGGAGAAGAAGGGAGAGTAGAATTGGTAGAGCTGGCCTAGGGGATAGCAGGATGCACAATGATTTTTTGCACAGGAGTAGAAGTAGCTGAGCATTTCTGCCACTCTTAGAAAAGCCTGGCTTATTTTAGATAAGTTGTAGAAGGTCTCTCTAGGGTAGAATGTCTTACAGCCACACTTCTTACTTTTTATTTTTCTGCAGGAATAAAGGGGAACCCTAACTCTTTTTCTTGAAGGACAAATAAGAAAACTAAAATCTTGATTCCTCTTAACTCTGTTATGTATAGAACATGTCTTCTATACATAAATAGTGACACAGCAGAATTCTGGTTTTCAGAACTTCTGAGAGAAATAACAGCAAGAACACCTAAAGTGTGAGGCAACACATGACTATCACCCCTGTGATGTCAGAAGACTGGTCTATTTTTGTTTTGATTGAGATACTGTGGTTTCATAAGATGGAAGAAATATATAAAAATATTAGATGCGTATATATAAAATGAGTTACTGATGCATTAAATGTGTCATAAATACATTCAGTCCAACTTCCAAATTTAGACTGCTTTCAGGAAGAGTGAAGTGGTACAGTTAGATGTGCTTTTTAAGCACAAAATGGACAAGTGCTGCTACAAGTGCCAACATTAGTGTCCTGTATTTGGGGTGTTACCAGAATGCCTAGTTATGTTTAACACATTAGGAATTCATCTAAGAAGCCTACTGAGTTAGGAAGAAGCCTTTTTGAGATCTGTGGAAAGGATATTGTAGCCAGCAGTCCTGTACATAAGGGAGTGCTGCAGGCTGTGCCTTGGTTTGGCCATTGAGAAATTGAGAATTGGGTGGGGAAGCCCAGGGTGTCCCAGTGTCCCATTTCAGCTTCAGTGCAGCCTCACAATGTCCTGGCCCTTACCTGGCACTGGGTGCCTCTGCACTGACTGACTCTATTGCAGGAGCCAGTTCAGCTAAAGGTGCTTTGTGCCACTGGAACAGGAGAAACCAGACTTCACCTGGGTCATGGTGTGAGCCACTGGACTCACTGTGTGAGTGCTTATGAGAGGCAAAGGAAGTAATGGAGAATTTCTCACTGCAAGAGAAAGTTTGCTTTATTCATCCAATTTATCTCTTTCACATCTGATACGGTGATAAATTTGTGATCTTTTCTCCATACTGTTACATGAAACTGTTCAGCAAAACAGTGCTCTGTGTTGCTGGCCTGCTACCTTTTTTCCTCATAGGCTGGTTTCATTTGTGTGGTAGTTTATTTTTGTGGTTTTTTGGTTTGAAGTCTGTTTTTCTCAGTGTTTCTTTTGGTCTTATTTTTAAGATCATGAAGAACTCTGTGGCACCAGTTATGGATCTTTTTGTCTAAATGGAGGGATTTGTTATATGATTCCTACTGTATCCAGTCCATTCTGCAGGTCAGTGAAACTGAAGTTTGTGTGTTTAAGTATTGGACAGTAGCTGTCTAAAGACTGTTTCTCCATTTTCCTTCTTTAAGGAATCCCTTCTAAAGCATTATCTAAAAGAAAATACCAATTACCTATTGCTTACCTAGTTTACAGAGACATGGTGATATGAGAAAAAGAAATGTGTATACTTACTTGGCAGGTGGAACAGTATTCAGTTATGTATGCATTCAGGATTATATCTATAATTAGAGCCATATTTCCTTATTACAATACAGAAAGAACAAAATACCCTTTGCCTCATGGAATATAGACTGTGGGAAAGGCAAAGTACAGTTTTTCTTACAAGTTAATTATATTGCAAAAATTTTTATAATATAAAATGGCCTGACCTGATCAAAATGCAGAGACACAAAATATAATATAATCTTTTAAGAGGGAAAAAAAGAATGTAATTCAAGACTTACTGTGTTCTTCAAATCATGCTGAAATACCCAAACAGCAGCTTTATAGTGACAGCCAAAGACTACTTGATAAAGAAACATCAAGGTAGCAGATAGAGATACTTCTTACACCCCTCCATAACAGAACCATTCTTCCTGCCCAAGCCCATGTAGCAAACTGGAAAAGAAGCACTTCCTGGTTTTGCATGTGGATACATTTCCTGCATAAATACTGCCTTATCTTTTTATTCTCTGATTTAACAAGACATAAGATGCTAAATAAAACCATCACTTTTCACAGTCCTGAATTTACTAATTCTGAGTTCTTCATCAAAATAAATTATGGTTGATTTAATGGGTTTGCTTAACAAAAAATAGGCATTCAGACAAATATTAGATACACTTCAGGATATTATCTTTTTTCTTCTATGGCAACTTTTGTTCCCTCTTCTGTCTTGAGCTATAACTAATGATAACTGGATAAAACAGTTGAAGAAGGAAACAACATCTTTTCCCAGATGCCTATTTAAAACATTCTTTTGTTTGGGACAGTTCCATCTAAATACTTAAACTCAAGCATGTAAACTCATTTACTAAAAGAGGCAATTTTGTGATAAATGCTCATTGAAAAATACACACAGCATATCACTGTCATTGTTCAGTGTCACAATGAATCAGATCCAGAAGTGAGATTAAAGCTCTGAAGTGCTGTGTGGTGATTTATTGTATGTGCTAAACCTTGCAAGCTTATGCAATATAAAATGAATACTACACAAAAAAAGTAAAACATTTTGAAATAGATATGTTTTTTTCCTAGAAGGAATCCTGTATTATTGTACATAAATGAAAAATGAATGGTTAAACTGAAGAGCAGCTGCTACACAATTTCAAAGCACCCTCCTAACTACTACGGGACTGTGTGACAAGGAATATGTATTCAATGCAATAACTATAAATATGAAGTAACAAATACTCAGAAAAATTCATTCTTCAGGAGCACAAACCAGTCAGCATAGATAATTTCCACCTTAACAGCTCCAAATGAAGTAATTTTCAGTTCAGGTACTTTAGGATTTTATAATCTGCTGAAGCAGAAAAGTAACATCTTAGGAGCATTTTTGTTATACTCAGGCAATCTTATTGCATTTAAGTTTTCAACTATTTTTTTCTGTATCTAGTGGTTGATTATGAAGTTAGATGGGTTTAAATAGCAGCATTCTATTTAAGCACATCCTCATTCTAAGCATGTTCCTTAATCAGTCAGAGAAGGCTAATTATAGATGAGAAAGGTTTTGTTTACACACAGATATCTTAGTAATCAGCAGTGATGTGAATAGAAACAACAGAAAAAATGCATCACTATTCAGCAGAATTCAGAAAATATTTGGTGCTTTGGAACTTCACGACTGGCATCATCACACAGTTGCGCAGTTTCTTTGATGAAGGTTTCTGCCAAATCCCACCCAAAGCTCCCCAGTGCTCTCACATGGTCATGTCCTACTGAAAGGAAACTCAGAGCACTTTTAGACTCAAGGGCTGAATGATTGTTAATTAAAAGAAGGAGATGGAGAAAGAACAGATTAGCAAACTGTAAAAGTACCTTAAAACACATTTGCCTTGACATGGTACTTGGTCACACAAATGTGTTGTGCTCAGCAGTTAGTCCAGATTACCCTGTGCAACATCAGTGGAAGTAATTTCACTATGTGACTAAGAAAAATGGATCATTCTTTAGAAATGTGTGTTTTGTAGCATGCTACAAATGAAGAGCTGCTCTTTACCTTTGGAATTTCAGGGGGTTTTTATCAATCACAAATAGATATATACAAGGCAGAGATTTAGTATCTGTTGAACATTAACTGACCCCCTCCATGTGCAACAGGAGCAGATTTTAAATACAGCTGACATGTGTTAAAACATGAGGTTGCTCAGCTGCCATCTTCCCTCACTGCTTTCCAACAAAGAGTTCATGTTCTCAGCGGTAAAAGGCACACCTGTCACCATAAACCAGAGGAGCTTCAAAGCCAGGAACACTCAAATGAACTAAATAAACAGGCAGCAGGACAGAGGAGGATGGAAAAGCAGCTGCCTCAGGTGCATCATAAAACACAAGGCAGAAAGCTGTTTGCCTCAGCACCTGATGCACAGCTGTCCCATCATCACCAATTAATGCACTGCAGAATCAAGTGAAGATTTTGGTTTCTGAGGGGAAGCTCTGGTACTCCCATTTTTTTCTTATGCTTGGCAGATTTCTGAGAGCATTCTTTTTGTATTTCAAGCAAAATACAGATGGTATAAGACAACATGCACAGAACTCTGCTTCAGAGGGCAGTACACACAGAAATTATCAGTGAACGCTCTCATTTTGGGACAGGGATCCTGCTTTGCCCAGGGCTAAGTACTGCAAGAGTCACAGGCAGGCCTTGCAAATCTCCTCCCTGAAATGCCTGAGCATCTTTAGGGATATCTCTTCCTTTTTCCCTTCCTTTGCTTCCATCCTAATGGAATCTCTCCTCCACCTTTCCTACAGTAATCCAGTAAATGCCATGCAAATTCCTTCTCCCACTTTCTGTATGCTCCCTCCTTGCCTGGCTCTCTGCCATGGGCCCTTCATTCCCCTTTCAGACATCCCCACAAGTCACACACTTGCTGTACTTTCAGCCTTCAGAATATGCACCCTACAAGTTGCCAGGGAAGGGCTTCCTAGTTATCTGAGCTTTTCTTCTTTCTCTGCCTCAAAAATACACTTTAATGTACCTCAGGTTCTTATGAAAACAAACTGAACAATTAGTATTTTTCAGTTCTGCTTTTGGCTTGAAAGGTAGTAATGAAAGTTAGAATACACACCAAAAGTATAGCTAAAAAGAGTCAGTAATTAGGATTTCTTTTTAATGGGACATAAGATATAAAATGCAACACTGTCTTATGTGTTTGAAAACTATTACCAATCCAAATTATTATAACTGCCAGATAGGGAAACCTTCCCATATAAACACATAGCTAAGGGAGGGGAGAATAAGCCTTTCTTTTAGAGAAGAATAATCCATTCTTTCAACTTCTCTCCAGTAGGAGCATTTTATTTTACTCTCAGTGTCTAGAGAGTAACAGTTTTGAAACTTCTCTAAATGCAAAATTTTTAAAGAGTTGCTTAGGTGCCCAATTAACTTTGCTTATTCACTTTGGCTCTAAATTCTTTTTCATACTTACTAGATGTTCTTAGACTGTATGTATTAGGACAACTTTTAGGAGTCTGCTACAGACTGAAGATTATGTTGATTTTGAAGTTATCAGCCATGTAATCTGAATTGTATTGACAAGCAGATAATTTCTCGTCTTTTTCTGCTCAGAGCTTTGTATTTACATGGAAATAGTTTTTATACCAAGAAGTATCCAAAATTTTTCTGACTAAAGGAAGACTAAACGAAAAGTAAAGTCAACACCCTGATAGTATAATGCAAAGCGGTGAGAATCTGCATATTTGACTCAAATTCTACTTCCCGCTTTTACAGTGTGTCAGATACTTCCTTATGATGCCCACCTTAGAGTCTGGCAAAGAAAGAAACTTCACCTTCTTGCTAAATCCAAGTGCCATAGGATCATTGCAGTGTCCAACAAGCAGCATCTGAAGGGAGACAGCAGTGATGCCTCTGTTACTGCAAGGCTCTTAGGTTTTACTTACTAATCAGATTGTAAAGGATCAATGTAATTGCACACCTGCTGGTCATCTCCTGACATCTTATCCAATGCAGTGTATTTTCTTCCACCTTGCATTGATGCTGATGTGATTAATACCCTGTGCTGAAAGATTCCATGGATTTCTTTCCATATGCTGGTGTTTTGTCTGGAGCTCCTATGGGACATTTGTATACAACATCTAAGGCTGGCTCATGTCATCTGACAAGAGGTGTGGGTGTGTGTGCACATGTGTGCAGCCATCTAGGAGAGCAGAAATCTGGATGCCAGCTGAAAATGGGAGGTTTTAGTCACAGATTTTCCTCAAACATTGAAGTCTGCTGTCTTTCAATTCTGAATTAGAAATTCAATTTTCTTAGAGGGGAAAAGACCTTTTTTCCATTTTAAAAATCAACTCTGGAATGCTGCATAGTTGTTAACCTGCACCTGCAGGTTAACAGCCTGCAGGTGATGTGCAACAGCAACACCTGGCCAGGGAGCACAAACACAGTGAGTGCAACTCCCCCTTGCTGCAGCCTGCTCCAGGCTCCTCTGGGGTTTGCCCCAACTCATTCAGGTGCAGGTGCAGCAGTGCCTGCCATGTCAACAGCTGCTCTTAACTGCTGTGCTGCTTTGGGCATCCATTACAAACAGGATAAACAGAGCTGCCCCTGGCTTTTGAGGTGTGTATGGTAAGACTGAGGGCCTCCAGGAGAGGCTGCACAGACACCATGGTTCTGGGTTATGTTCACAGCCCATGTGCTCCTTAGAGACTGTTTCTGTCTTGCTTGCAGTCACTGCATGTGTAACTCCACTGAAATTATTGGAACTTTCCAATGCAACAGGATAAGCAGGTCTTCTGAGAGAATTCTACTGCTAATTACTGAAGTCTGCCAAAGGACTTGCAGAAGAAACCTTTCCTGGTTGTCTTAAAGCATCAGTTGCTTCTGTCTTTAACATAGGCCTTTACCTATTTGTACATCAGGAAAGGTGACTTTATAAAAGCTTGTTCAAACCAATATTTGAACATCTGGATTTTCAGAAATGCCATAACTGTAGCACAGCTTGGTCACATTAGCTATAATTTTATTATTAAAATGTAACCCAAAGACACCTCATCTTAATTTTCATGTTTCTATGAAAACCTACATAATTTTGAGGTTATATGACAGCATTTTCTAGGTAGCACGGAATAACTTCCAGCAAGTTTAGAGAAAGTGGATGGGTAGTTTTGTAATCCCTAATGCATTGCTCACAGTTAAACAGATACTGTCAAACCAGCTAGTTATATTTCTACAACTTGTTTTTGTTACAACCATGCAGAATTAAAAGGTTCAGCATCCAGGATGTCTTAAGTTTGGCATGTGCTTCTTTAGCATAGGCTTTTTTCTTTTTGCTATAACCTTGGATTCGTATCACTATAGTTTTCCCCTTACCATCTTGGGCCTTCAAGCTCTTTTCCCTTTTGAAGACTTGTGACTACCTTAAGCATCTGGCTCTGTTTTCTGTTTTGTAGGAAGTGCTATGATCTCAGTGACCCTTTTGCTGTGCTGTCAACACATTCCCAATTCTTTTCCTCCTGTCTTTGCAGAACATGAATACAGCTCCCATGCACTGTTCACACCAACTCACTCTCCTGTATCACAACAGTTCAGTAACTCTTACCCTCTACCTGATCCTCTGTGCAGCTCTCTGCAGCTGTGACTGTCTTGTCTTCCTCCTGCTATATTCTGCTCTTTAGGCTACTGACTTATTCCCTTTACACTTTAGAACTTTTCCATGAGCCTTAATTTGATGCCAAAACCTATTTTTTTTCTTCCTGTATCATTTTAGCCTTGCATTATTCTCCAGTTTTCATTGCTATTCAAGAATACTCCTATGAATTTCTTATTCCATTTTCTTTCCCTGTTACTCTATTCAGCTCTCCAAAGCATTTCTCTCTCACTTGCTAGAGAACAATGCCCCACTCAAACTACACTTCTATTCTTAAAGTATTCTACAGTATTTCAGAAATAGGCCACTGAAAAGCCACTACACTTATAATAAATATCTGGAACATTATCTCAAGCAATCAGAGCAGTCTGCCTACCCTTGCTTCTCCCAGCAGTGAAACATCATGACTTTGAAAAGCCTCAGATTGTCCTTAGTAAGTGCTGTCTGTTTGATCAGTTGCAGAGCTTTAATATATGATGATAATTAGATGTCTTTTTTTAGTGTCTAAATCTTCTATTATATTTCCAAAGACAAAGAATTAAAATAAAAGGGTAGTAAGTCTTTGTGCAGTGGTTTAGGGCAGCAGTACTGAAATACTGGTCCGTAACCTACAGAAAGTGTAGTGGGATCAGGCATCATGTCAGAAAACTCACAGGGATCTTTTGGTCTTAGTTAGATATGCTAAACATTCTTCTTTTTTGGCAGTTCCTCCCCTCTCCACCTTCTTACCCCTCATCTGAAATTATACCTTGCAGCTGCCAGTGGCAGTTGAGAACTTCAAGTATGTTGCAGAGTTTAGCCCATTTTTCTCAGCTGGAGCCTGAAATTGCTTATGTCACAGATTATTATGACTTCAGTGCCAGAAATAGCAAGAAGGAGCAAGATCTTTAGTAATACAAATAGAGAGAAGCAAATTTACATATATAAAAAATATACACAGAATCTAGATATTGAAAGAAGTGCTTCCCATTTTCTGTAATGAAATCAATTCCTTAAGAAAATGTAGCAGAATAAGTGCAAAATACATAATAAATGAAGATTAGTTTAACATCAACCTACTTATTTTTGGCTGAATATTAATTACTAAGCCACTAATTTTATTTAAATTTACTAAAATATCATACCATTTTACCATGGTAAAATACCATATTTGTTTTAATCCTTTCTTCAGAAGAGGTTTTCAGAAGCTCAACACATAAAATAAGCATAGTAGAGAAGACTTCTATGTAGGTCTCTCTAAGAGGGAGTTATTCACCAAGCATGTAGCATGTTCTGGCATGAATTATTACACTGCATAAACTACTTCTGCAGTTTAAGCTGTACTGTGCCTCAATGAATTCTCATTTCCTTGATCTCTTTAGCTGACACTATTATTTTCAACAAAGGAAGCCAGAAAGTTACCTGAAACAGGGAAAAGAAAGCATGACTACTGTGTGTGAACCAGTGGGATGACGCAGTTACCACTAAAGAAGTAGGCTTAATTAATTAAATCTGTCAGTGATGAGTACATTAAACTTAATGTATAAAAGTAGCATGGATCAGAATGTAAACTCGATGCCCAACATGCCTAATTTCCCGTGTTCCAGAAATACAAGGTGAGAGGAAATTCTTTAAGAAAACTTGCTGTGAAGCAAAGATAACCTTTGAATTGAGTCATAACAAGTTCTCTACCCAGAAGCCTTTTGTGCTTTTCATTGTAGATGACAAACTACCATCTAATCCAAATACAACTTGGTTTCCCAGGTGTATTGAGAATTACACAGGAGCTCGTTGTGAGGAAGTTTTGCTGCCCAGCATCAAATCCCAAACAAAAGGTGACCTGTTTGCAGCTTTCTTGGCTTCCCTTCTTCTTCTAGGAGTTCTTGTAATTGGAGCATTCTACTTCCTTTGCAGGTAAAAGTGATTCATAAGGCTGAAGCTATTCAATCAAGTAGAAATTTCTTCTGGTAATCATGTACTAATTATTTGAATGTAAAAGTATGTAATGAATTATCCATAAGGTTGTATGGTTATTCAGCATAATGAATGGGGATGTCTCAACTTGTTGCTTGTAATATTTACTTCTTGGCTTGAAGTTTTCTCATTTCTAAGCTCTTTCTTACAGCTGCTTTGTAAAAAACACCCATAGTACACCCTCTCTGAGATTTTGCAGTCCATCTAGAGTTAGTGCTAACATTTTAAAACATTAGCCTACCTTATGTTGTCCAAAGATGGAGAAGTAGAGGTAAATTAACAAAGTGCTTAGGGATCAGAAACTGTTCCTACTGAATTGGTAACTGAAGCAGCTGGTGCCACTAGCTCCTAATTCTTCTACCACTCCCAGTCTAAAAAGGAAAACCAAGGAAAGAATGAAATTGAAGAATACTTCCAGGCAGATGTTTACTAGCATTTAGGACAACTCAGAGAGCTTACTAATTTGTCCAGGATGATCCAGGTTTGAGTAGAAGGCAAACATCAGTGCCAGACAGCAAGTGCTGCAGGGTTGGTTTTAGTAGCATTTTAGGCATATTAGGACTTGGAATGAAAGCACAAAGATTTACTGGGATTGAGGCAACTATTTGATGCTGTCCATATATCACTGCACTTACCCCAAACCCAAACAAACTTAACATCTTCATTTGTAATGCCCTCTCTATTTTGCACCTGTGCAATGCACCTGTGTCCCCTCTTTATTTTTAGAGTTCAGCATTTTTTGTAAGAACTCATTTTGCCATATACCAATAATATGTGTTTATGCATCTCTGTGTCTCTCCATAAGGCAACTAATAGCCCCTGTAATTCTTTACCATCATAGACTTGCAGAAGCTTTTCTTTCCTCCTATACTGCATTTCTCCTAGGTTATGATAACCAAAGGTTCTTGCAATTCTGTTCTTTGTGCTCCCATGGTCACATTGCCAAATCAACTTTTCTGATCTGTGCCTTTCAATGAGCGACCTTTGGAATAGCTGGTCTAGTTTTACCTCAGCTGCTGTCATGGAAACCCACTGAATGCCAGCTTCTCCCACAGCTGAATGCATTTAGAAGAGATAGAGAGCATTTGATAAAACAGTTGGTATAAAAAAATCCCTTGTTGTAAAGGATACCCCCCACATTAGCAATTTTAATTAAATGAATTTTGCTTAGCCATGGAATGCCACAGCAGTTGTTTGCTAAAAAACATTTTCAAATTACTATAAACTTATTAGAACAAAATACAGCTTAAACTAAATTAAGAAAAATTCATTCAAGTCTCATAGAGATACAGACAGTATTTCTTTAGAAGTAAAAAAGTCTTCAGAGAGTAATCTGTTAAAAGATCCCTTTTCTTTCACATACAGTAAAATTAGGGGAAAGCTGGAGACAATCTATTGAGTTTTATGGTCCAAGTAAAGAAGCTTAGAGTGATAGCAATGACAGGTCTGTGAAAATTCTGTTATTAGATAGTTAGAACATCAACTTCTCTTTACTCACACTTTACCTGACTGGCAGAACAAGTAGTAGTGCCTCTTTATTAGCAAAATAAAAAGGGCAACAAGTCAGTTATAACATAGTTGTCCTTGAACCCCATCTTACACACCAGACTAATTTGGGAAATCTCGTAAAACCATTATAAACTTCTTTTAGTACAGATAAAAGAACCTTACTGGCTAAAATTGTCTTACCTTTACACTTCAGAGGCTGATGTAGGATGGTCATCTGCGAGAGAACTCATCTATGAATTAAACACTTTACATCTCCAAGTCCTTATCTCTTGGCTGAAGCAACGAACACATGAGGAGTCTCAAGTGGATACTTTAATCTACTCCCCTCTTTTCAGCTGAGTGAATGAGCATTATTGCTAAGAGCTGCCATTAATCCCCACTTTTTTCTCAAACTTCATCTATCACCTATATCTTAGGAGAGGGTGGAGCTAGGGCTTACAAGGGTTAGCTGTGAGTTTGCATCATCTTTGACTTGGCCTCCTGACAGGATATGTTAAGTTTAAAATGTTAACATACTGTGCTAAAGTTTCCACTGCTCCACTTTATGAACAAAGACATTTGATCCACAATCAAAGAGCAGAAAGCCTTTTTCCTGATACTGTGTTAGTGAGCATTTCCATGGCTCTTTCAGCAGAGGCTTCTAGTGGGGTTTTAGTATAAACAGTAATCTGGAGGGGTGCAGAAGAAGAGATACTAATTGAAGTTCAGGACAAGGAAACTGAATTCCTAAAATTATACATCAAATTGTTTGGAATACAGAACTCAGTACTCTTGTTTTCTCTGTTTTCTTGTCTGTATCATTGTACCTCCCTCCTTTCCAAGTTTTCTTTCTCTCAGGCTATTTGGGGCAGATTTGAGGACCAAGCCATGTGCAAGTGCATTTCATGTTCCCTAGAAACAAATCCATTCAACATACAAGGGTGGAGGTTGCATTGCTCTGCTTATAAAACTAAATCATAACTTACAGTGAAAGTAATCCATAAAAGAGTAGGGCTGCACATGAAAGCTCTGGGTGAACAGTGGAAAATAATTCTCCTTTTGCATTTAACTGAGTCATCACATTTTTATCAGCTGATGATTTATTTTTTCCAGTCTGCAGAGCACATGGAGGCAGGGCAAACACAGATCTAGCTGCTCTCCAACTTGAAACAACCCCCCACCCTCTCCAACAAGCAGTGCTGATAAAGCCTGTCCTTCTGACATGGACAAAACAGGGAAGTGTACAAAACCCCCTGCTATTATTACGTTGCTGCTGAGGAACAAATGGCATATTCTGCTTCCAGCAATTCACCTATCACACCAGGTCCATCTGGTCTTCTTCCTCCAGAAACATATTTTGCCAGGGTTACTGGAAGAAGAATAAGAAAGGTGATGAGAAGTGGTGCCACATAAGCCAGCTTTTCTTTAAAAGCAATAGATAAGCCCAAATGCCACACGTATAGCTCAGAGGAACAGAGCAAACCCTAGGAAAAACCAAAATAAATGCGCAATTAATTTCTATATTTCACTGTAAGTGCATGCTAAAATGCCAAATGACCTGTAAAGTAAGTGTAATATTGATGAACGAGAACTCAGCCAGCCAAAACAACAG